>NW_008236209.1:6740292-6772412 GCF_000691975.1 Corvus brachyrhynchos
TGGGGGCGGCTGCCGGCACCGGCTGCGGCCGGACGGGAGTGCCCGGGCTTTACAGAACCGCAACTGTCCTTGGTGATTTTTCAGCTCAACAGAACAAACAACAAAATATCATATTAGCACTAAGGTTAGCCTGAAATAATGGAAAGCGAGAGGGAAAGCTGTAAGCATTTTCTAAAGTGCCAGTTTGAAATTCTCAAATGATTCATCCAACACAAACAGTGTCTGAGTGGAACAATTTTCTTTGCAGGGAGTTTCCACTGGAACAAATAGCAAGTTCTGTTTAAAAAAAAAAAATTAAAAATTTGCAGCTAGTTGTAATACTTGTAATGCTTTCCAGGGGCTGGAGTGTGCCCACAGCCAGGTAAATCCTTGTGATCCAGAGTGATGGTTCATCGCAGCTTTTGCTGCCAGTTCTTTAGAGCCACTTGCAGTTTTTACCTATGAGCCCTACCTAAGACAGTGGTGGCTGGGTTTCCGTTTACCTTCTGACGTTATTCCATATTTACAATATTCCTTAACATTCTTTTTGCTAAGCAGACCCCTGCCTATTGATCCCTTTGTGTAACCCGGAGTGTTGCTGTGATGTGGCAACTCTGCATTATCTGCAGACGATGGAAAATGAGGGCATTTAACAGGGTGCTCTTTGCCTCAGCATCACAGCCAGTGTCTCACTTGCACAGCCTGACCACTAGGGCCATGAACACCTCTTCTGCAGGAGCATGAAGCTCTATATAGATTGTATTCCCCAGATGCACAAAGGAGGACCAGGCACTGAACCTCAGCCTTCCACTGATGCCGTTAAGGACCTGGTCATCAGTTTGTCGAGCATGACTTTCAGCTCATTAAGCCACGGGTACTTGATGGGTTATGTACAAATGGGAATGTTCCTGATAATCAGCTGCCAATGCCTCGCTGAGAGCTGGCTCATGCGCAGCTGCAGGGAAGTTCTTGGGTAAACTTCTTGGGCCCCTGGACTGATGCTTTCCTGTGCACAGCTAAAGAGAAGTAAAGTATTTAGTCTGTGAGCCAGAGAGAGGTGTTCAGGACGCTGTTTTGGTCTGCACAGACCTTTTAAACCTACCCCCCGAGACTGCAGCTGACCAGTTTTCTCCAAGATCTCACTGCCTGCACAGGCAATAGCTTTGTTGAAGCACATCTATTTATCGCCCTCTAGTGAGGTTTTAAAAATTAACATAGATTCCTTCCATGAGGAAAATAAATATTAGAGTTTATCGGTTTAAGTAGATTTGGATTTTTTGAGAGTCAGTGGCTTCACGGAATCCCTCTCAAACATGATACCACACTTTGGATGGGTGGATAGCCTAATTTTGGATAGGCATGGAGATGTAATGATAGTGTGTGTGTCTCCCCTGCAGTCGCTGGGTTCTCAGCAAAGGTCTTTGCATCAACAGCACTGGATACAGTTCCTTTCTTTTTACCTGTCTTTAAGTGCTGTTGCACTTTAGATTTTGGCTGAACCCAAATGTAGATCACTTGACATGGCTCTGGTCTAGGTGATTGCTTATGCTTCTTGGTGCTCCACCTTTCTTAATTATAATTCAACTGGGCTAGCCCCAGACTTGGGAAGTGGTCTTTTCTTTGCAGAGGAGCTAGCTCCAGGGCTGGAACTCTTTTAGGTTGTAACCAGGGGATGTGATTCAATCACCTCTGTAGTCAGACTGGTTTTACTTCACAGGTATGGGAGATGATGAGAAATGTACCATGAATATGGTTTCTCTTAATTAGCCTGAAGATGTAGCGGGTGCTTGTTCTTCATGACCAGCCATGAGGGTTCTCAGATCCTCTCCTGCTTGTAATGCATAAGGTTCTGATTTGCAGCTCTGATGCAGAGATCCTTGTGGATCCTTTCCTGGTCCCTTGTGGACAGCATTACATCAGCAGCACAGTGTACTCCATCTTCCTGCCTGCCCCAGGTTCACCACCCCTCTGTCACACCAGCACCCTCCAAAACACCCCCAGATTCCTGTATTTGTTCTGTTCACTTTCATCAATATACTACACACTCCTCCACTCTTGCCAGCTGACACCATTCAGCTCTTGCTGGAGCAACAGCTCCCAGCAGATCTGAATACAAACACCTCTGAGAATGCCCCCAGCAGCACTCAGCCACTCAGGCTGTTGCTCACCTGTGTCCTGCATCACCTGTGTGCAGTCACATCTGTGTCACATGCACCTGTCTCAAATGAACACCCTCAGCAGCCTCTGGAGCACCAGCAGTGCATTGGCTGTTGGCAGCACTGCTCAGGGGACACCCTGCAGTGTGTCTGACTGGCGGCTGGCACACACAAGTCACCCAGGGGCCGTACTGAAGTGTGGTGCTGTGGTGCACACTGAGCTACGTCGATGGCTTCTCAGCTAAGTCAGGAAATCTGCCGTGGCAGCTCCCCACCCCTCTGTGTGCTGCTAGTGTGGGACTGACATCTCCTCAAGGCAGTGTCAGCACTGTGGGTGCTGACATCTGACAGAGCAAACAGCCAGTCTGCTTAACGGCACCTTCTCCACTTCAGCCAGAGGCTGGGAGTGTGACAGTCACTGTGGTTTAAAGCAAAGCTAAAAACCAATAAACCCCACTTCTTCTCATCTTCCACTTCTCTGTGTTTCCTCCTGAGGTATCTTAGAGCTGTGGGAAGAGGAACTGGCACAGGGATAGGTGCTCAGCGCCCCTGCACTAGGGATCAGCCCTTCTTTGCTTGTGCACAGTGCTGCCCTCCTCATGTCCCCACAGACCAAATGGCAGGACAGATAAGGATATGAAAGTTTCCAAAACCAGGCATCCACAGTTAGCCCCTCAGAAAACAGCTAGGGTGGCGCCCAGTTTGTGGTATGTGAGAGAGAAACTGAAGCAAAACAGGATGCTTTTGTGATTTAAAATTTGTTTTTCATAATTCCTATTTAAAGGCTTGTTTTGGTTTGGTTTTGAAGTTGTCTGCTACATTTATTGGGAAATTTATAACCAAAAGAGCTTTGTGCATGTGTGTATGCAGATGTGTATGTGCACATGTCCTTGTGTAGGGATTGCACATGAAGAGGCTGCTATTCAACCTCAGGAAAATTTTCCTCTTGAAAATTAGTAAAACTACTAGATACTAACAGCTAAGTAATGGCAAATATAAATTATATCTATGTAGCTTGTCTGTAAATCTTGCTGGATAATTGTTTTTTGCTCTGAACACCTCAAAATTGGAAAGATTATGTCAAATTATAAAGTGTTTACCAAAGACCCATGAAAATACTCATGACTGGATATATTAGTTTATTCATAAACATGTTAAGATCAAGTAATGGGAAATGGGGCACAACAGACAGATTCTAGGAAGCCTTTGGGGTCATCTGTACTCCATAGTATGTCCTGTATTTAGCCTAGTTTCAGCTGATGCAGTTTTCACACTGTAGATGCTAAGGCAAAAGTGAAAAAGAAATGCTGTGAGAAATTAAAGCAGGGAATAATATATTAATAGAATAATTGTCTTTAAATTGAATGTTTCTTGGAGTTTTCCACTGCCTGCCCCTTCAGGCTGTACTGGAAATGGAGGCACAGAGAACAACATCTCCAAAAAGCCCCATGGCCACTCTCCAGGTGCTCCTGGGGTCAGGTGAACCTCCATGCTTCTGTGCCTCTGTGCTGCCCCTCTGTCACACAGATCCAACCCCCACAACCCCACCCTGTGCCCTTGCACAGGGCATGAGGGGTCATTATGCTGCTTTAGCCTTACTGGCTGCCAGGGGATGATATACCCACTCTCACCACCCCCATCCTCTGCAGAACACTGGCATTTTATTACTGCCTTCAAGGGAACAAGATTTTCTGCCTTTGTTGTTTCTTTTCCTTGGATCATCTCGGAGTTTCTGCAGTGGCTTGCAGCAGTTGCTCCTGTGGAATAATTATAACAGCCTTGTGCAAGGAACTTTATGTGCATAGAAGTGATTCCACTGTTTGTATTTTCCTACCTCTCATGCCATCAAAGAATGGGACATGTTCTTTAAAGCCACGCAGCCTGACTTGCATTGGTTCATAGCAAGAGCTTTGTAGTAAAAGAATGTGCATATTTCTTTGCTAGCCTTGGCAAACTCTCCCCTGGCCTCCAGGTTATTTGATCTTCGAGCTTCTCATCAGCTCTGAACAGCTTCTCTCCTTCCCTTTCCCAGTCCACTGGCAGCTCTTCAGGCTGTGTTTTCAAACCTCTCCTTTGCACCTTCTGTTTCACATGGGCTCAGTTCACATAATGCTGCTCCCTTCTGCCTTCCCTTTCTTGACCTTTTCTCAGCAGCTGAGCAATGTCTCCCTCTTGGCCTCTATCACTGCTCAACCCTTAATGCCTTCCTGCAACTCCAAAAACTGGCAAAAAAGTGTGATTGTTCAAGCCAAAATCTACTTTTATTTGCCCAGCTCATGTAACGTTAGACTCTCAGCTCCACTGAAATTCATGATCTTGGGATCCTCATTTGAGGGTAGGATGCCTATTTTTCATTTCAATCAAATGCAGAATTCTGTGGAGTTAAATCCTGCAATTCAGCACAAACCTATCCTGGGGTCTGATAAGAAGTTTGACAGAAAATGCTACTATGAGTGTACCCACAGTGATGCTGACAGGCAGATGAGCAAGCAGCAGAAGGAGGAAAATGCCTTTCATGGTGTGTGCTAGCAGAGATGCTGTTGATTAACCCATTTTTCAGCCAGTCAGCTCTGCGAATGCCATTTAACAACCGCCGAGTCTGTATAATGCTAACGGGATGCTTATAAGGCATAAAGGGATTAATGTTCAGCTCTAATGAAATCCAGATGCACAGAGCTGTCTCTTCTCAAAGCCCTTTCTCTGGCCAAGCTGCAAATAAAATGATTTAATCATTGTAAATAGATGAGAAGCACCATCACTCAACATGAAGCAACATTCACTCAGTACTTAAGCTCACAGGCTCCGAAGGCTGCTGGCAGTGGCCTGGTGGAGGGGCCCACTGACCCTCTGCCTGCAGCAGCATCAGTCACGTGGGGGGAACATGGGACCTTCCTTGGGGAGCACAATTCCTGCAAGTTTGCATGAGGGCTGGGGGAAGCTGGCTTGGAAACCAGCCTCATTCTATCCCTGAGCAAAATCCAGGGCAGTTCTAAAGGTGGTGAGTCTCTGGTCAGTCTCCCAGGGGTGCTGTGGGCCACTGGCACCTTGGCACCTTGCCCTGGGTGTGTGCCTGGGAGAGGTGAGGATTTGTACCAGTGTCAAGTGGAGCTGTACTGTCTGTTCAGGAGACCTGAAGCATTTCTGCCTTGTAAACTGTTTGTGGTTTGCACTTTCTCTTCCTTGCGCAGTTTATATTTTCCTTTATCATGCACAGACTTGGGTAGTCTGCATTTCAAGCACTGGGAGGTAATCTCAGCCCTGGCAGGGTCTGGACCACCATACTCATGCTCAGAAGCCCTGCATGGAAAGGCTGAAGTAATTCTGCAGCTGAGCAGACCCAGCTGTCTATGAGTTTTTAATTTTTCATGTGGCAGGAGGAGGGGTTTTGAACCAAGAGGCAGAGGGAAAAGGAGTTATTTTAAAGACACTAAGGAATGTGTTACATTTTTCTGTTCCTCAGATTTGGCTTCTCTGCAAGTTTTTCATTTTGCCAAAGCTCAATTCAGTGAACTGTTTATTTGCATTTTTAAAGAAAGAGCATGATTCTTAATTTACTTTGGCCTCATTGATGAATTTTTATCCTGTGAAACCCAGCAAGTTCCCTTCCAATGTTATATATACAACTTCACAACATAAACTTCTACCCTAAAGTACCAACATAAATTAAATGGTCCAAAGGGCTTTATAAAAGTGTACTCCCACTGATTTCCCATGTGAGTAGTATCTGTAGTCACCTTTTATTCACTGATGTCATGCTCATCGTCAGAGCATGCCTCAGCTTAAGGCCAGAGACCATAAATGTGTGTAGAGGTGTGTAGAGATTTTCTTTAGAATTCCTTGTGAGATGTTCCTGGGGTAGCTTTCAGCATTGGTTCAAAGGAAGGAAAGGAATGAGGGAAGAGTCCTGCTATAAAATTATATCAAAACATGTAGGGGCAATCTGTTGTGATGGGTTTTCAGCATATGAAGAAGAATTTCAGGAAAATCCCAACAGATGCCAGATGTTTGGTCTAATCCATTATCAACACATATTTCAAATTTACTTGGCCCCGGACATAAGAATTGTGACAAAACTGTCTGGACTTCGAAGAAAAGGGAAGAAATTTTATAAAACAAGGTTTTACTTTTCCCAGTGCTTTCAATCTCCCTTGCCAGTACTAGAAGGGGGAGGAAGCACTTCATCTAGCATCTGTTCATGTCTTGCCAGGCCAAATGCTCAAAATTCAGAAGTATTTCTGAATCAACATCAATATTTATTGATCTCTTCAATTTCCATCAATTAGTGATTTGCTGCGCTGTGCTAGTGACAGAAAGAGACTTGTATTTGTGTTGTTCAAAGTTTTTCAAATTGATATTGATGCAAAAAATACTTTGTCCAAGTGTATCCTTTGGATGTTCAGGGCGTATTCAAAAAAAAAAGAGAAAAGCCCGCGTGTGGATGTTCTCAGCAGAGGCTGCCTCTAACTTTTAGAGATTCTGTCCACCAACACTGTATCAGGGTTGAGAGGCTTGGAAATAGCAGGATATATTTTTATTTTTGTATTCATCAGTTTTCACTTCTCTGTCCGGTTCTGGGACCTCAGGGAACACAGAGCTGCAGGTGGGCACCATGTTTTTTACAGAGGCACAGTTGATGGATGACACCTGTGGTTTGTCTTCCTGCTTAAAGCTTTTGGGCCCCACCTTGCCTGTCTTTGAGTGACAGTTGAGAGTTTTGCTCTTCTTTGGGACCGCGAGCAGTGCTGTGTCATGGGACTGAACATTTGTGCTGCTCTCCAGGCATGGGCATTGCTGGCAAGGCTGTGTTCAGTAGCCAGAAACACAGCCCCAAGCCATGACAAGTTCCAAGTGTCCTTATTTGGGTTCCAGCCCAGTGCCACTTAAGAATATCCCCACTACATCAGCTGCTCAGAAAGACCTGCTTCAGTCAGGAAGACTGGTGCTCTGTGTGGTGACAGTCCCTTCCACACTTTGCAGGATATCCTCCCTCATTGCCATCCACTGCTGGCATTGCTCCAGACTCCGAGGAAGGCACAAGTAATCCATGGCAGCAGGGAAAAAATGTGGCATGGAACAGATTAGTGTGAATTAAGCTAATCCCCAGCCACCTCCCTTTCCACCTCCAAGTGGAAAACCCACTTGGCCTTTGGCAGGCAAGAATTGTTTCTCTCAGTCCCACTTATATGGGACATTTTAAAATAAACCAGCAGGGTTCCATTTCTTGGAAGGAAAAGGAAATGTTTCAAAGTGTGTCCTTGCAAACTGGTTTACTGCCACCAGGCTCTGCATATTTTAAGAAATGTTTTAGTTTGTTTGGAGCTGTGTATTAGCAGTAAGAGCGAGGGAAGCAGTTAGTGAAACATGACAGGAAGATGAAGTTGTGTAAAATGGCTCAGATAAATATTTACACCCAAGTTTCTTAGCTCTGAGTTCACATCAAACCATGGTTCATACAAAGCATGTATTTTGGAGGGCCTTCTCCATTTTGGAGCCTTTTCCCTGTCGGGTCATGCCGGCCTGCCTGCCTGGCAGTGAGCTGGAAGGAAGCTGGTTAGCAATGCCTAGTCATGACCACTATCATGGGAGTATATCTCTGCTATACATGGCATCTTCACAGAATCACAGAATGGGTAAGGCTGGAAGGGACCACATTGGGTCATCTGGTCCATCCTCCCTGCTCAAGCAGGTCATCCTAGAGCACAATGCACAGGATTGTGTGCAGACAGTTCTGGAATATCTCCAGAGAGGGAGACTCCACACCCTCTCGGGGCAATCTGTTCCAGTGCACACAGAACCTGCACAGTAAAGTTCTTCCTCATGTTCAGATGGAGCTTCCTGTCTTCCAGTTTCTGCCCATTGCCTCTTGTCCTACTGCTCAGCACCACCGAGCAGAGCCTGGGTCCAGCCTCTGACACCCTCCCTTCAGATACTGACAGACATTGATGAGGTCACCTCTCAGTTGTCTCTTCTCAAGGCTGAACAAGCCCAAGTCCCTCAGCCAGTCCTTGTAAATGAGATGATCCAATCTTCTTCCCCTGGCTGAGAACTGTGCAAAGAGGGGGAAGCCAGTGTAGGAAACAAATCACAGCCCAGGGTTTTGTCTTGGTGCTAGAACTCCAAATATTCACCTTTAAGAGACACTTGGAGAAGTGGAGTCTTTTTATCTTATTCTGAGCTGGGCAGGAAACCAAGGCCGAGAAGAAAACACATCTCCTCCAAGGAGGTGACGGCATGATGTAGGAAGGAGTGTAGCTTTTCAAGCCAGTATCAGCCAAGACCAGGCTGGCAGAGTGGCACAGCACCCTGATGAGACTCAAGGCAGGCAACCACAGCGTGCCTGCCTCCCAGTGGGTGCCCTGTGATGGATTTCCCATTTGAGGCAAGGGGGAATGGCTGCAAGACAACAGCTGCTGGAGCCCCTGCTAAAACTGTTCCAGCTTGAGGGGTCATGTTCAAACTGTACAGTTTGCTGAGTGGCAGATGAAGTCTGGGAGCAGAAGTGAAGGAGACAGCAGTCGTGCGGGTGCACTCTTCCCTAAACTCACTTTAAGTCCACATACAATGGCAAGCCAAGGTTTTTTTCAGTTCATGTAACCTAATGCCTGATTCCGTTTTATGCACTGAACAATTTCCTCTTCTGTGTCGTTATCTTTCTCTGATGGCATTTTCTAACTAGAAATGCAACAGCAGTCTGACATGGGTACATGGTAGAGCATCCAGTGCTCACATGAATAGAGCAGGAGGCGGCAGTGTCCCACATTATCTCATTAAGAGACTTTCGTAGGCATGCCTCTGCTAATGTAAACTCATTATCGGCTAGAACAGCAGCAGTTGCTTTCACATGGATGGATCCAAGTCCAAGTGATGAATTGTTTCTGTACTCTTAACTGGGTTCTTAAATATTTTTTGAATGCTGCCTGAGAACTAAGTGGCCATGTCCTACATTTATACAGTAACTTTTGCCCTGTTCTAGTAGACCACTGACAACTGTGCTCAGCTGATTACTGGCAGTGATCTGCTATCTGCTCTGACAGCACATGCTGATACTGTGAGGGGAGTATTTGTAGGAACAAAGTGTTTCACAACATCCATCCAAGAATAAGAATAATGTTGATGTTGCAGGCTCTGAACAATCTGTGATGCTTCAAATAATCAACGACATTGTGACCCATGTTTTACTCTCTCTCACTGTGTCTTTAGCAACATAAGCCTCCCTAACAGATAAGAATGTCAGCATGAAATGGACTCTGAGTACATGGTTATAAAAATTGGGGTGGTTTTTTTGAAGAGTATATGATACCCTTTCATCACCTTTGCAGCAAAGAAGTGGACTATTTGTCTAATGAGGGGAGAGTGACACTGACAGCTTAATGTTCCACATAAAAGAGTAACAGAGCCTGGCAGCTAAGAGCGTTGGGAGCAGCAAATTTCCCTTGGAAGTGTGAGCTGGGTGCTGCAACCCCACCTTGAAACACTGGGGTTGAAGAAAGCACGGGGTAGTTTCAAAGAAACAGTGTATCAATATTTCTGAAACAAATATTTCAATTTATGTTGTGCAGAAAAATCCCTGTTAAACAATTTTTTTTCATTTCTGAATGGCAACTAAACCAAACAGTGTCATTCCAGAGCTACAGGCATTGCAAACTTTGACCAGCTATTGACAGAAGGAAAACCCACCCTGTGCTAAGCAGGTGTCATTATTTTTCAGCTCCATCCCACCTTAACTATCTGGAGAATAACATTCAAGTGCAGAGGCCAGTGGAGGAAAAAAACCCCACTGCTGCTGGCCAGCTGAGCCGATAGCATAGACCATACATGGATTTGGAATGAAGGGCATTAGACTCACAACCTCCCTGGTGCCAAGAAATACACAGCTAAAATCAGCAGCTCAGAGATGAGTAATGCACAAACATGGTCCAGAGTGTTAGAAGTGTTCAAGCACTTCCAGAGTATGTTGGGTAAATGAGTATCTGTTTCCATGGCACCAAAACAGCACAGAGATCACGCCATGTCCTTCAGCGGTTCTGTGATTCCGTGCCCAGTGAACGAGAGCAAAGCTGACCTCCAGGAAAACACACCCTAGCTCCTGCATGGAGGAGCACAACGAGGTGCCCTCTTCATCTAGAAACAATGTTCGTGGGCAAGAGCTGCCCAACGCTGCTGGCAGCCAGGTGAGCCCGGCTGGGAGCCACCAGCCCCCCCCTTGGAGCCCAGCCAGCTCTGCTTGAGCCCAGCCTTTGGGCAGGAGGATGAAGGGGCTCCAACATCAGACAGAGGACTTGTAATGCTGCTTCTGTGTAGTGAGATGGGAGGGGTTTTTTTGCAAGAAAACCATAAAACTGTAGAGCTTAGAAGCATGCAGGATTCAGAGCACATTTACATGGCACTGGGAGAACACTCAAGGTGTTAGGAGACTCTGTCCTTGTCCAGCTGCCTCTTAAGAAAATGTCACTTACATGGACTGGCCCATACGCAAACTGTTTAAAATGGGGTATACACCTAGGTTCTCCCATGTGGAGAGGGAGCACACAAGCAACTGTTCTACTTTGTATGCCTACTGAAACCAAAGGCAGAACAATTTATTATTCCTTTATTAAATATGCAAATTAAGTATGTTACCCCTGAAATTGTGCCAATTAGTTGTGTCCAATTCCCTCAGTCCAATGCTACTTTCAGAGTGGCCAGAATGATTGCCTTACCTACAGTAAGGGGATTCCATCATCTCAGTGATGTCCTGCCAAAGGGACGTGACTGGCTAGGATCAAAGAGACTTTGGCTGAGGTCTTGGAAGGCAGTTTTTTGGTTTGCCTAGAGTCTGTTTGGGGTCAGGCAGCTGGACCTCTGGACAGCTGATGATCTCAGCATTTTTTTTGGAGAGATCAAGTATGGGGAGTACCTTGTGTCCTGTAGTCACAGCATTTCACTGGAAACTCACAGTTCTGTCTTTGTTAGACGTCCAGGGGTAGCCCAGTGCCTGCTGGAAGTGGTGCTCTGGGACAGGTCCTCAGACCTCTCAGGAGAGGTGAGGTGTGTGGGCAAAGACAAGGCTGCTTGGAAGGCACTGCTGCCACCATTCAGATACAGTCTGAAACCCTTGCCAGTGGTCAGAAGAAGAGATCCACCAGTACTGACTCCCTGAAATTTATTCTGGGATAAATGCCCTCCTACACTAAAATTCCACCGTGTATGTCTTTAGTACCACTTGTACCCCAGAAGAGAGTGGTTTTGGAGTGGACAAAATGATTGCCCTACCTACAGCAAGGTACTGTGTGCCGTGGGATTTGTTGGCACAGAAAATACTATCACAAGCAAGGGTTTATTACAATGCCATTGAAGACGCTGCTGCAATCTGCAATGTCCCTGGCACAGAGGTGCACCAGCTCACCCTGTCTTCATCCGTGACCGCTGCAGCTGGCAGCTGCTGGCGTTTGCCCCCAGGCATCCACACCCATCCTCGCTTCCCACCTTAAGATAGTGCATGACTGATGCTTTGCTGCATTATGTTTGTAGGAACATTTTATTCTATTAAGGCACCTCCAGAAGCCAGATGTTCTGTTTTAGTAGGAACTTCCTTTTTTAAAAACAAGCATTTCTGAGCTGATGTTATTTTTATTCAGTTCTCCCTGTGAAACTTCCAAAGACAGATTTTCGCTTGGCAATGTCATAGCAGGGTATGAGGGAGAAATTGCCATCCATCTGCCTCTGTCTACATATGTATATGTACCCAGGGAACCTACTCAGGGAACACTACTGATACTGCAAAGTGAATATTCATATATTAGGAAATTGCTTTACTAAATCACACTTGCAGGCCCACTCCAGCTCAAGTTACATAATCACACATGCTTTTTCACAAGGTCATCTGTGCTTTGGAGGCTTCTGTTGGACCTGATCAGGCGTGGAGTAAGGAGTCTGTGTTGTAGAAAGCTCTAGCCTGTAGGATTCCCACGTCTTTTGTTGCAGAAGTCAAAAGGTATAAACTAAATGGGAGATGAGGAGGGTGTCCCTTCCCTGACAGCTGGACTCCACACCAGCCTCTGCCATGGATTTCCTTTCTGAACTGTGTTACATCACGTAACCAACTTTTATTTTCTCACACAAACCCCTGGAGACAGACCTGCAGCCATGCTGAGCTTCTGTAGCTCCAGGGAGGGTAAACAGAAGCAAGTACTTCAAACCAGCCCCAGCCAGCCTTCCAGTTTGCTCTGAAAAACCAGACACAATGTGGTGAACACCAGTCATGCAAATTGACTGAAATGGCTCTGTCCTTTGCATTTCTATCACTGATATGAGGATAATACCTTCCTCTGACATCACAAGAATATTAATGTTGTCATAAGGTGCCAAGCTGTAATAGCCTTGTGTCCTCAAAGATGGAACCAGTGAGCTCACATGCAATGAATGTCTTCTGTGTTCAGCACAGACCTTGAAAAGTATACAATTAACAAAAGGAACAAATTTTCCCCATAGGGCCTCTCCCTCATCAACCAGCAATCATGATTTCTTTTATTCTTAGAATTTTTCATATTTTGTAACATTCAGAAGTCAAAAGATCAGTAAGTCTCAATATGCTCTGAACTCCCTGGCACTTAAAGCTCTAACATAGGCAAATGCTGAAATTAGAAATGAGCCATGGGACAGATTTTCCCATGCTTACTAATCAAGAGTCACTGATGTAAGGATTTCTCTCCCAGGCTAAAATCTGTCATCTTTCTCCGGCACAAAATTTATTTAGCAAATAAAAGGAGACCTGTGACCTCTGTATATGTTGACTTGGATAGTTATCATTTCTAACTCTCAGGTCTCACCATTACAGTCACCCCACTTCTGTGTTATATAAGATGCTGTGGCTGTTAAAAAAGACACAAATGTCTTGAGGTTAGGCTGCCTGGAGAGGGGCCTAGTAACAGCCTGTTTGCTGAGCCTTTGAGTCATGGAAAATGAAAATAGAGAAAAATCTACTAAGGAGCCTCATCCATTCCTCCAGCTGATGAAGTACGACTCCCTAGAGTGTTACATGCTCTTCATATCTTTGTCTGGTCCAGTTTTAAATTGTATTTCTATACCTTTCCCTAACAAACTATTCCATGGTATGAATGTTTGGAAGTTTTTCTTGAACTTCGTACTTCGGGTTTTTTCCTCTGTTTATTCATATAATTACTTTGAGATTTGGCTGTGAAAACATAAATGTGAGAGTTGAGCAGTGTTTTAATGATCAGGAAGGGAAGGGAGGTGTCTGACAGCACAGATCATGGCTTTCAGTGCTGAGGTTTCATGACTATTAGCTAGACAAAAAGAAAATTTGTAGAGTGCAATGAGCAGCAGGTCTGTTTCCAAGGTGGCCAGGCTAACTTGAATATCTTTTTGTCTTGCAGAAGATGAAGCCCATCGTCCAAAGAAGACGATCTACCTCATCTGCCATTACCAAAGCCCTTGGCAAATCAAAGTCCCATTCCAGGTAGAGGAAATACCTTTCTGACTCCTGTTTCCATCTTTCTGCCTATACAGACTGAAATCAAACTGGTTTTCAAATTCATTTAACAATGTTGAGGGCAATTTGGTCCTGCAGCAGGGGCAGGCGGGGGCAGGTGGAGAGGGACAAAGCACCAGACAGACGTGGTGGGTTGCAGGACATGGGCTGCATTTAGCACCCCTGAGGAGCATCCTGGCGTTCCACCTCAGCATTTCCCTGTGCAGCCACCCCCAGCTTACTCACTGCCAGAGCCCTCTGCAGCCCTTGCTCCATCTGCTGGACTGCCAGGGGGAGGGACAGCCCTGAGAATTGCCTCTGGCTCAGCTACAGGTACACCTGGGCAGGTTAGGGGGCTGGAGCTGCTTCTGGAGGTGGAGGGAGTGGTGGGAGGCATGCCCAGACCCTGATAGCCCTGTGCAGGATGGCATCAGCTCAGGATGTTTGTTGGAAGAGCCGCCAGACCCAGACATGCTCCAGGACAGCCATGTCCCTGTCAGAGGACAGCAGCTTTCCCTTACAACCAGCTGGGGTAGTGGAAAGCTGCCTTCCTTGCCTGCATCTCCATCGAGTCTCTGCTGATGCTTTGCTCCTGCAGTGTGAAGCACTGGGAATGTCAGCAGTCAGGGAGCCACATGCCAGACATGTACATCTTCTGCTGAAACTCTAAGTGTGCTTACTTAGCCCTGAGCTGAGCACCTCAGTTCCAACAGTGGGAGCTGAGTCCTCCTCGACCTCATCCCCTCTTCCTCCTGCAGCACTGTGTCGCTGCTAGAGACAAATAAGGGGATACCATGGTCCTTTCTGCCTTGCTCTGATAGCAGTCTTGTAAATAACATTTCCTGAGGGATTTTTTTAGTTTGATTTTTTTCTTTCTTTGTAAGAAAGAGATGATAAAGCTGAACTGATTGACATTTTGATCTGGACCAGCCCTCCCGAAGAATATCCCTTTTGTATCACACCATTGGTGATCGATGCACAGTACATCCTGCTTCTCTGGAATGAGTGTGGGGGGGTCAGTTGAGACTGGATCATTTAATATAAAGGGCAGGACTGATTTTCATTTGGTTGTCATTTGACAAAGTTATGTGACTTTTTTGTCCTTCCTCCCACCCACTCTAAATTGCACTAGGGGAAAAAAAAAGTGAGGAAGAGAAACAAATTCTTGACTTTATTTGGCTGGAGAACATCCTTGTGAGGGAGGGAAGCTTTAAATGTTTCTTGTGATGTATTGCTATGGAGGGAGCTGGTCCAATGCCATCTTTGCTTAGGCCACCAGAGCATCAGTGAGATTTTTTTGCTATCCTGCTGTTGTGTTTATAAAGCTGGGTAATCTTCCAGCTTTAGGAAATCCACTGCTAGGATTGTAAGATGCCATGGCTCCCATTGCTCAGCTGATAGACATGGAGACCTTTTAATACCATATCTGAAGGTTATTTAGCTTCTCACTTGTTACCCCACAGCTGCATAAGCCAAGGATTCACTTGTTGGTGGCTGTGGAGAGGTGAGGAGGAAAGAGGTAATTTCTGTTTGCCAGAGTGCAGGTGTTCCTGTGACTGGGGGATGATTTTAGTAAAGCAACTACTGGCTCGTTTTAACCTCACTCCTGTGAAATCAAATGAGTTCAGTTATGATGCCAGTGGAAACTGAGTTAAGACCAACAATGTCAAAAATACTACACTTACAGCTCGTGTGGTTTTTTGTTTGCGTAGAGTGCCCTCAGACTAGAGAGTAGAGCAGTAGAGGGTAGAGCAGAATTGCTGAGGGGTGAAGGGAAGGCAAGTATTCTTGCCTGCAAGCAAGATACACATTTTTGTCTGTGTGTAGAGACAGGAGGATCTCTGTGAGTTTTTTTCTGTGTCAATCTAAGGCTAGGTTCACTAATTAAATCTAATTAAATCAGGGTTAGGTACATGAACACACTGTGTGAACATGAACATGAACTCTTCCATGTTCACGCAGCACATCCCACGTGCTGAGACCCAGAAATGGCTGTGGGAGCTGTTGTGTGCCAGCTGACCTGAGCCCAGAGCAGTGCTCAGGAGGTGCTCAGTTGGGGTGCTGAGGTACAAGCGAGGAGATTGCGTTTGGCAGAGCTCTTCCAGCTGAGGACAGTATAGGGAGAGGGTCTGGTTCAGTCCCCATTGTTGACTGCAGTCAACATGCAAAAACCCTCAGGGTTTTCTGGAAATGGTGAGCACCTGCATGAATCCCAAAAGAAGCTGGATGGCAGCCAGGCAAGCCAGAATCAGATGTCTGGAATTAGAGGAGTACATGCAGTTCATTTTCTTTATGCTGCAACTCTTGTGCTGACAAATTGTTCCGTTTGGATGGAAAACATGCGCAGTAAGGGCAGTGCCCCCCGCGCCCAGCTGAGCCACGCCATGAGCTTTCCATGTTCAAGTTGTAGCTCACACACATGTGCAGGAAGTAAGTCTTTTACCTGAGTGAGAAATTACTCACAAACTACTATTTCAGCAGCTTAACATCACAAGATTTGGTGTGGGCATTTAGGCAATTTTCCATCTGTCTGAGGCTGGTAAAGTTAATTGTGCAGAGTTAGGTGAATGTGGGTCATAATAGAGAGCAGTAGGGGCTGGGAGAAGCACGGGGCTATCAGGCTCCTCCAAAACAGATGCCTGTGTCCAATCACAAACCCTTCTATGAAAAGCTTCTGACAAAGTCTTGTGATTTTTCTTACTCCTCCAGGGAAACTATTCTTTCCTCCTCCCATTCAGACAATGGGCTGCCAAGTGGGGTGTTCAGCAGCCCAGGCTCCACCTTCATCCTGGACGAGCGAGTACAGCTAACCGTGGGCCTGCAGACCCAGGAAAGACACCTGATTTTGTTCAGTGATATGCTGGTCATTGCCAAGTCCAAGTAAGAGGAATTCCCACTCATTCCTTTTCCCAAGTATGTGCTGTTGAAGCTAGGCTCAGTACATGGTGGGATTTCTGGGGCTGTCCTGTGCAGAGCCAGGTGTTGGACTCAATGATCATGTGGGTACCTTCCAAGTTTTGAGATTCTGTGATTCTATGAGACTCTGATCTATTTGTGGAGCACCTAGCAGCCTCCAAAACAATGCTTCTTTAGAAATGTGAATCTAAAATGTGGCATTTCCCTCTTCCACTTTTACAAATTCTTCTTGGTATTAGTGTTTCACTCCATTTGTCTGAAGGGAAAGGTTGTGTAATCAGTTTTGCCCTTTCCCTTATTAAGTTGCTTGAAGATACATCATGAGGGCAAGAGGTAGAAGGACAAAACTGATTGTCAGTCTGACTCCTTCTGCCACGTATAGATGAAGAGCTGTCACTGCAAGACTGGAAGGGTGCATGATCAGACTCTGGAGGTCTAGATGTTGGTCTCTGGCCTAAGGAATTAATAATTTCCATTGTAGATCCTCCTCCAGCCTGAAGCTGAAAAAGCAAGTGCATCTGAGTGAAGTGTGGACCGGCACCTGTCTCAGTGAAGTGACAGAGAAAAAGATGAGTCCCGAGAACTCATTTGTCATCGGCTGGCCTATCACCAACTATGTTGTCACCTTCAGGTATCTTATCAGACATCAGACCTCCCTCTGCATCCCGGTAGCTACTCAGGTCTCCCATGTGTCAAGTGAAACAATGACTGAGGCTAAAGGGCCCATTTCCTTTTCCATTTCCTTACCTTGAAACCTGGGTAACCTGTGCTGGCAGCAAAAGCTTCTAGGAATGGCAGACATTGGGAAGGAAATACTAGGAGAAAGAAAATAGCAATTAGAGGTCACTGCAAAAATAACGAGGTGAGATAACTCCAACTTCACAGAAAGGGATTTGTCCCTTATCTGGACACTCACCAGTATGACAGGAAACGTGGTCCATTTTGTTGCTGGGATTTTTTTGTTACTATTATTATTTGTTGAAATAGAACAGAAGTAGGGAAGGACTGTGCTTTTGTTCCAGGGCTTTGCAGGAAACAACTTTGACTTACAGCCATATATAAATGAAATTGGGTAGAGTTTCAGAAGGCTGTTACCCATTCAGCACTTGTTTGATGATCTGCCTCCCTTTTTGTCTTCAGCTCAGCTGATGTGAAGGAACGATGGCTGTCAGTGTTACTGTGGTAAGTGATCCTCCTTTCACCCTCCTTCTGGGTGGTTCCTCTATAGGCCTTAGAGAAATTTGCATGTCAAATTGTGCTCTGATTTTCAGCATGTTAAGTATCTAAGTACTGTTTGAAAAATCCACCTTTGAAACCTGAATATAGATGCCCCTGGGAGAGTGCAAAATTGGTGTTAACAGTTGGGAAAAAAGGGGTCCATCAGAAGATAATATTGTTGGAGCATCCTTTTTCCTTTGGAGTTGGAGGTTGACTTTGCTAATCACTGTGGAACTGTCAAAAGTGTTACTGATTCTTCAGATGTTTTTTGATTTGAACTAAAATTTTTATTACATTGTATCTAGAGGCTACAGTTCTTTCTTTTTCCTTTTATGTTTTGTATGTTGCTTCCACTAACACCCAGACAAAAGTGCTTATATAGGAACAAAGAGGGGAAGAAATCTTCTGATTTATGGAGAACAGTAGTGATCCTGAGGGAACACTGGAAGGTACTATGCAGGACACATCTATCTGCACTGAAGTACTGCATGTGGGGGGAGTGTTAGTCTTTGGGCTGCAGGTGGATAAAGAAGTCAGTAAGAGAGTGTGACTGCACTATGAACATTACATTCATATATGTCATAATTAATCTGTATTTATTACAGTGCCAAGGAGGATGTCCCATCCAAATTTTAGGGTCCTTCTCAAATTTGGTTGGGAAATTATATGCCTTCCCCTTTTCTTTGACTTTCAGGCATATCAATGAGGTAAAACAAAATGAGTATCTGAAGAATCTGACCCTTCAGATCTTTGTGCTGGATGATGACAACTGTTCTTCCGTAAGTAAGGCAAAGAACCTGCTCATCAGATCAGGAGTACACAGGGGTCTGTGGAGTAGGGAAGGGAAGGCAGGGCTGTGCTGGTATTCCAGTTTTAAATTCAAGTCCCACCTAAAAAGATTTAGAGGGTGTGCATCTGGGTATCCGCATCCTTCCCACTGGAAGCCCATTTGGAGGGTTTGAGAAATGAGGAGGTAGCCACACCCTTACCAAAGAGCACTGAATTCTTAAGATTATTCTTCACCTCTGACTTCTTTTCTCTTTTCTTTTTGCTTCACTTCAAAATTCATGACAGTTTGTGGCTGAGTGCCCAGTCAATTCCTATTTCCAGTGCTATGAGTTGAGGATATTGATCACGGAGTCACTGGTGTGTTGTCCTGAACTAATTTACTGGAATGTGTCCCAGTCTAGCATACATTTCTTGGCTTTGTGCCGAGCTTGGTGGGCCACATTTGCCTCCTGGGTATTCTTCCCTCAAAGAGTGACCCTGGGCACTCATGGTTGATGAGCATTACCATGTTCAATATTCACCTTTTTGAGTGACAGTGGCACTGTAATCAGTCAAACACTGATGGGATCAAATACAGCATTTGAGCACCATCCGCCTCCTGTGATTTCTGCTGGATGAAATCTTTGGATGGTATAATAGACCCATGACAGAAGAAGTAGTGGAGAATAGCTTTTGTGTTGTATAGGCATCATCCTTTCTGGTGTAGTTCAAATTCATACAGCTCATCCAACCATCATCATTTAGTAAAGGCAGTCATTAGACAGAGATGTGACATTTTCCCCAGATTTTCAAGCTACGAGAAACTATAACCAAACTTCTCACCTTTGTATTAGCTTCCTGTATTTTCTCTGTTTGCCTTTCTAGACTACTGCAGTCAATGTGTCCAATGTGGAAACTGCAGAGAGTGTGATGAAGAAGACCCTTCTACAGCTTGGGCTCCCTGTAAGTGGCAGTTGCCAGATCTTAGCTAAAGATGCTGGCAGCATCTGGTTTACAGGATAGTGTGGGTGTGGACAAGCCTAGATTTGCTGTCTTTTGCTCTCTGAGTGGAGGGCAACCTCATGGACCCTCACTCTGGCCCCTCTCAACTAACATTTTTCTCTTCTCTGTTCCTTATCCAACAGGGCAGGACCAGTGAACACCACCTTTGGGTGGTCTCAGGAAAAGATGAGCCTGCTTACCCTCTCATTGGTAAGAGCCCTCCCATATTGAGCATCATTTTGGTACTTAATACTGGCACCAGAGGGACAAGTGATAAATGATACTTTGTGTGTGGCAGAGAAACATCACAAACATTGCACTCTTCACTTAAAAAGCAATGGTAGGGACATTGTTGCTGATGGGAGGTGTGACACCAAGCTGCTCTGAGATGTCACTTGGCTTTTATGGTGTCAGCATCCACATTTAATCAAAGCATGGTGACATCTTTGAAAGACTTCACACTTACCTCCGTTTTCCACGCAAATCTGTGCATTTCTGGGTGGGAGCCCATCACACTTTTCAGCAGATGCTCCAAGTAAATAGGAGATCTTTAGGCTGGTCTAAGAAGTACCTTCTTTGCAGCAGATATGAAGCAGGGGTAGGACATGCCTCAAAGCCTGATTCAAACCCTCTGGCTGCTGGTATGAGCTTGCAGGGCTACAGGCTTGGAAGGCTGGTCATACTGTCCTGCTCAGCTTTGCAGTTATCTCCTCACAGGCAGAGCAGGAGGTCAGGGGCAGCCTCATCCCATCTTTTCTGTCTGTGATAGAGGTGTCCACTGATGTCTGTCAGAGCATCTCCTGGCACTTCCCAAGCCCTTTGCCTTTGGGCTCTGTCAGAACCAAACAAATTGCTGCAGTCATTCAGCAAGAGTGTGTTAGATCTAGAGGAAAGCACTTCAGCAACTGAAAGAAGCAGAATTTTTAGATGGTCTATTGGTGACTTACAAGCCTTCAGTTAGGAAGCTAACATGTTTATCCTACTTTTTTGGTACTTACGTATTTTTCATTGCATTTCAGTTCACAAATAATGAGACTGCTTTCCACACAAAACGTTGCATCATATTGAAAACCCAGTTTGTTGCATATGGGTTGTTATCTTCTGAACTGCTACCTTAATCCAATACTAAACTGACCTCACAAACACATGGCCCACTAGCGTCAATGCCTTTGCAGGCTGTTTATTTGTAAACTTTATTTTTTAACAATTTGTGTTTAGGTTTTAGAAACTCCTCAGGCTTGAGGGAGAGTAGGTGTGTATATGGGGGACTTGAGGACAATAACAATAGAGAAGAGTGCTACAGATCTGTAGGGGATGATTTCAGAAATAGAAGAAACAGTTTAAAATAAACCACTGAATTTTGTCTGTTAAATGCTAAGCGTTCATCATGGTGATCATCAGTGCTGGAATTTTCCAATAACAATAAGAGTTTTTAGCATAGCTCTGCATCTTTGCTTGCTCTTTACACAACTCTGCTCAACAGGGCACGAGCATCCCTTCAGCATCGCCTTGAGCTGTCTCCGGGACTCTGCTGACCAGCAACAAAGAACCAACAATAACACTCTCCTGGCTGATGGGACAGAGGCTTCCTTCCTTACTCAGCTCCCAAAGGAAAAACAGTGTCAGTTTGTCCTGAAACCCAGACTCCAAGCTCTGATGCAGCTGAGGAGAGGTAGGGGCTGCAGGAGTGTGATATAGGCAGATAGAGACTTTACTGCTCTCCAGTGCAGTGCTGAACTCTTCCTGGCATCACACACATATCCCAGAGTTGCTCTCATACCTGAATGTAATGTAAAGAGGAGGAGATTGCAGAGAGGTGACATTTCTCTGAGCAAATGTTCAGACTTAGCTTTCAGTCTTTCATTAGTCTTTAACTGCAAGTCATTGTAATAGAATCAGAAAATGCTGAGTTGGAAGAGAACCATCAGTATCATCGAGTCCTGGCCCTGGACAGGACACCCCAAAAACCCCACCATCTGCCTGAGCGCTTATTGAAGTCAGAGAGCCTTGATGCTGTGACCACTTCCCTGGAGAGCCTGTTCCAGTGTTCAACCACCCTCTGGGTGAAGAACCTTTCCCTGAGATCTAACCTAAACCTCCCTGACTCAGCTTCATGCCATTTTTTCAAGTCCTTTCACTGGTCACAAGAGTGAAGAAATTCTTACACTGCAGAGACAGCGAGGTTCCCTGAAGAATGATGATTGAGAGTTTTGCTGATGGTTGAGAGATGAACAAGTGGTTTCACTGCCATATGTTGTCTAACCATCCCCATTAAGAGTGCAGTTAATAAACAGGTGAGGGTAGAAAGTCCTTGTTTTGCTGGGAACTCTGCCTCCACTCTAGATTACTCACTGGCGAGCAGGAGGACAGACAGGCCTGTAATGAAAGTCTGTGTTTTCTTTCAGAGTCACTGCAGAAACACACCAAGAGGAAGAAGTCCTTGATTGACTGGGCCCTGCGCCGCAGCACCAGCACCCCCACGGGCAGCCCTCCGTCACAGTCCCCTACCACACCACGGAAGCTCTTCGGCCTGTCCCTGTCTTCTGTCTGTCCTGACGGAATCCTTCCCAAGCCAATCATGGTAAGCAGCAGCCTGGACTGCTTGTCTTGACATAAACTTGATGTGTTTAACCCAAAATTTAAAGCCACTTGCCATATTTATGAGGACTGAATGAGGAAGAGGACCACTGTTTACTTGTGATTCAGATTCAGCTCAGTAACAAGGTTGGGAACAACCCTCTCCTGGGTAATCCCTATCACTTCATTCACAGATGTCTGTCCTGTTTCAATGGGTGTCTCCAACCAGGTCATCTCCAGCTGACAAGGGTGATGTCAGTGGATCCTGCCATGCTACATAGCCTAGACCTCACTCACTGCAAGAGTCCCCTGGGCTCACACTTGTCACAGGATAAGCATGTCCACATGAACTGTATCTGCAACTTGGCTGTCAGGTTATTGTCCCTGATTAGATCAGGATAAATCTCTTGTATTGTTTTCTTCCCGTTACTGACTTGGTCTTATGCTAATTACATTACAAGACATGATGTATAATATACACAAACAAGAGGGTAAAGTGTTAGGCTCTTAAGTACAACTGGGTTTTCTCCTAGGATATGCTGCTCCTCTTGTACCATGAAGGTCCTTCTACTAGGGGCATTTTCAGACGTTCTGCCAATGCCAAGACTTGCAAGGAATTGAAAGAGAAGCTGAACTCTGGAGATGATGTTCAGGTAGATGGAGAGTCAGTCTTTGTGGCTGCAGCAGTCATCACGGTATGTTTGGCCAAGTAACTCAGCTGTCTGGGCTAATGGTACCTTCCTTCTTTAAGGAAGCAATGAGTCTTTATGGGTAGAGAGGGATTTCAGGGGAACAGAAAGCATTTTCCAGCAAGGAATGTTTTCACCTGATGGCTTGGGGTGTCTTTGTACACAGAGGTATCTGCCCAACACAGTGATGCTGGTTTTCACATGCAGACATGTGCAGCCCCTCAGGATGGGGCTTCCTTTGGCACCTCCCTGTACCAAGCCACCTCCAGCAGGAAATACAGTGATGTCCACCTGTAAGATAGCCATGATGTCTGTACAGTGCCAAATAACCTGAGAGATGCTGCACTGACATATGCATAAAACCCTTTGGTGGCAGCAGCACAGATGTTCTCTGTCATTTCTGAATGCAGAGAAGAGGCTGCAGAAGGTTTGGGAGGACTCGTACCATTTGAGTGCAGATGCTCTGCAACCCCCAAAAACAGGTCAAAGGAGCTGACCTGTGCTCTCTGGACCCCAAGCCTTCACCCTCTGATCAACCAGCAGGCACAAAGGAAAGCAGATGCTAAATCCAAGCAGAGGGGTTGTGGGTGGGGGATGAAGCTTGTGATAAGCCCCATGTTTCAGTAAGGAAAAGCCTGTATTTTGCACTGGCAATTAAATCTGGTCAGAATAATTTAGGCACCAAAGTATCCAAAGAACATCCCCTTGTTCTTGCTGGCCTGATATTCAGGCACTTTCCAACACAAGACATACATTGAGTTGTTGAATGGTCCCCTGAGAAAAACCAGCAGTCCTCCTAGCTGAGAAATGTTTCAGAGAGATCTGTGCGGAGCCTCAGGGCTGAGTCCTCTGCTGGAGTGGAGGTCAGTCCTACTCTGGAGAAGGGGCAAAACAGGAGGACTGCCTGTTCATCCTGCAGTGCTGCCATGGAAGAGTCTGAGGAGGACAGCTTGGTGGGCGTGGCAGGGGAGAATAAACATGTTTGTGTCATGTCTTGTTTTATCTTGTGTTTTATATGAATAAACAGTGACTATATGCATTGTGAAACTGAAACCAGGAATTCAAAACTGACCAGACTGCTCTACATATATATATTTAATTCAGGATTTTCTCCGAAATATACCTGACAGTGTTCTATCCTCAGACATGCACGGACTGTGGATGGAAGCTGTGGACACAGAAAATCGGGCACATAAGATTGAAGCTATAAAAAGGTTTGTAAAAGACTTTGTTAAAGTTTCTTTTGGTGGGAAAAGGGGGAGCATATGACGCTAAGAATAGCCTTCGTTTTCTGGGAGATTACTGGAAATGCTCCAGGCCACAGTGGAGGAGCTATTGCTGATTGCCATTGTCACTGATCAGAAAATTTTCTTTTCAAGGGTCTGTTTTGAACATCATTAACATTTCTGACCCCAGAAAAGTCATTAAAAAATTCTTTTCTGATGATTAGTTCAAATTACCAGAACAAGTAAACTGAAAAAGCACAGTAATTCAGCCACCAGGAGTGCATCAATGGTAGCAGAATTAGATCTTCAATGACAGTAACTTTATTCTTATGTGCACAAAATGAGGCTGATCATCATATTGGCAGTTAGAAGAAACAGCCCTGTCAAGGTGGTGACCAGGACCTTGAAAACAGCTTTACTGCCTTGAAACTGCTGCCACGAGCAAGAACAGTTTATCAGCCTCCTGTTGGATATCCAGTATATTCAACCACAGCTCAGCTCAGTTTTTGAACCTTACCGTTTAGCCTGGGCCTTCTTTCTCCATGGTCTCCATAGCACAGGACACGGCAGTGGCGTGGTCTGGCACGCTGCTGGCCTGGAGCTGTCTCCTGTCTCCTCTGGGCAGTCCCTGTTTTTTCAAGGCATTGTGGGTTCCCTCCCATGTGCTCTGAACCCAAGTCCTTTGTCCCTCTAGCTCTGTGACCAGAGCAGGTGGGCAATATGGATGCAGAGTTGTGGCTCTCACATGAGTTGGTAGAGGGGAGTGACACAGACTCACCTTATTATCAAATGGGGATGTCTCAGGCTGGGTACAAAGGGGCAGAAGGGAGCAAAGCTTTGGAATGTAACTTCTGGTATTCAAAGAGCAGATGTTTGTGAACAGCACTGTTTTCCTTTGTTCCCACCCCCTGAATAGTCTAGTCAACCAGCTTCCAGAGGCCAACCTCATCTTACTCAGACACCTCTTTGGAGTCCTCCATCATATTGAGCAGAATTCCGGAGTGAATCAGATGAATGCCTTTAACCTGGCTCTTTGCATAGCACCCAATATGCTGTGGCTACCAAGTCCCACTGGGCCTGAAGAGGAGAGCCGGTCCACAAAGAAGGTAATCTTCCATAGGTTTGGCCTCACCTCTGTGTGCCCCTTTCACTGCTTTTTATGGGCACTGCCTTTTGTTGTCTAAGGAAGGCATAGGGCCAGTGACAGTGCTGGCTGAGTGGCATCCAGGCCCCATCCTTTCCCCTGTGCAGCTGTGCCCATGCCGGGAGGGGTTTAGCTCCTCAGACTGTCCAGGGTGAACAGGGAAGTGGTGGTTGCTTTACCAGATGAACTGCCTATATGGTCAAGCAAGCACAAGAAAATTGGAGCAGTTGAAGTTGGACACTGCCACCTCAGCTGGGACAAAGTAAGCAATGAGCATGACAGTGCACCAGAAAGGAGGAAGGCTTGCTTGTAGCTTCTGAGGTGTAAGCAATAGTGAGGAAAATTGTAGAATGTGCTATACCTGGCTCACAGTACCAGTTCACATAGTTCATATTCTTGCCTCAGGTGTTCATACAGATGCACTACCACATTAATAACAGCTTCTTGAGGAAATTACACCTTTGAAAGAAAATGAGAACAATCTGGGTATGATTTTACTTGCTGTAAATGGCTGGCTCTACTTTCATGAAACTGAATCTGTGAATTCCTGTCTTTGCTAGGTGGCCTTGTTAGTGCAGTTTCTGATTGAAAACTCGGGAGAGATTTTTGGGGGTGATATTGCTTCCTTGTTCCAAAGACCTGACAAAAAGAAGTCCAAAAACTCAGCAGAATCTCTGGGTAAGTTGGTGGTAGCAAATCTTCCAGAAATATTTAAAATCTTTTAATAGGTAAAGTCCTCAGACAAAAGAGTTTGCTTTACCTTCATGTTTCTTCTAAGGAAAAGCACTGAAAACCAGTTGTGTTTTCAAGCATAGGCAGGAAGAGATAGCAAAGCAGAAGGCTGAGGTGCAGAACCTCCAGTGTGTCCCCAGGGACTGCTGTCTTTCTCTGTGGCTGCTGTTAAACCTACTCTAGCCATTGCAAGAATTTCGTGTAGCCATAGCACTGCCATGTCCCAGCAGTCTTTTTATTTTCCAGGTTAGTTCTGTAAAGCTAAACCACATGGTTTGTATGGAGAGTTGTCTCTGTTATCTATCCTGTGAATACAGGCCAGTGGTGAAAACTTAGGTCATCAAGCCAGCCAGAATTTTTTTATTATTGCCTGTGAGAATAATGGATCATCTTTGTTTTCCCATGGGCTTGATATAATTTCCCTGTTTTAGTTGTGAGGTACTTTATATATGGCAACGAATTAATTTGTGTCCTCTGCCCCAGACATAGGTTTGGCTCAGCATGATGATTCCTCTGATGAGCTGGAGTTTTCCATTTGTGATCCAGTAGGGCCAAAGCACCACCTGGAATCTGAAACAGATGCCATGTTTGAACCACCCAGCAGCTTGTTACTTGATGAGGATCAGGAAGACTGGGACTTGTTCAGTGAGATCACAGCCTGCTACCAAAGCAAAGCCCGGACCAATGCCAGTGCAGACAGCTATGAGCTCCTGGAGGAGGATGGCTCCTTCTGTTCCCTCGGTTCCATACGCTCGCTCAGCCCAGCCAGGGACCGGTGCTCCTCAGAGCCCAGCGTCTGCCTCAGCTCCCAGCTGCCTGCACAGAGCCATGAGCCAGTGGCCCGCCAGTCCAGCTGCGATGCCACCATCATGAGCAGCCACACAGACTACATCCACAGGCTCAGGCAGCTGCAGATGGAGAGCCAGAAGCTGATTGATGAAGGCCTAAGCCCTGGGGTTAATATGGCCAGGCAGAACTTGTGGCAATCACCTCAGACCACCTCCAGGGTGAAGCAGCTCAGCCTTCAGAAGTCCAGCCTGTCCAACAGGTCCAGCTTCTCCAGCCTGTCCTCTACCACCACCTCCCCTTCTGCCTCCTCACTCAGCTCCTTAGACAGTGCTTTCTCCTACTGCTCAGAGTCATCAGCAATTAGTCCCACAGATGTCTCATCCCTGCCATTCATGTTTGGCACTTCTGCTAGGCTTCATGCTGTGTCTCCCACGGCTACCAAAAGGTCCCAAAAAGAGTGGCACAAATCCTTCACATCTCCTGTGCCTTTACATCTGTGCAATCTGGACAGTTTTCAGAAGGATGAACCCAAGGCTGGAGAGAACAGTCATTGCTCTGGAGAGCAGAAAAGTTTTCCATGTGTGAGCACAGCTGCCATGGGAAGTCCATTCACTGACATTGACTGGGAAGAAGAGGAGAGACAGCTGAGTTGTTCAGGGTGCCCTGGCCCAGGGCTCAGGAGCCAGGATTGTACCAAAGAGTTTGAACAACACCCTGAGTTCCCAGCTGCCAGCCCATCCAGCGAGACATCCCCACAGGTCAGCCACCAGCAGCACAGGGAGAAGACAGTGAAGAACATAGAAATCAAAGGCATTGATGACTGCCCTCTGAGCCAGGAAAGCCTGAAGCGCACCAAGATAACTTTTTATGTGGCCCCAAATAAAGAAAGTTCTTGGGGGTCTCAAGTGGGAGAAGAGGAGAGATCTGTGACAAACACCAGCAGCAGAGACCCACCCAGCAGCAGCAGTGAGCAGAGCCTGTCCAAGAGCTTGCAGACTGTGAGAGTCCACATCCCCCAGACAGTTTTCTATGGGCAGAACACCCCCCTTGTCCTGCAGTCCATCTCCAGGCGCTACCACCATAAACCAACAGTCCCATCCCTGCAGGCCGAGCACAGAGAAAGCCCCCAAAGTGCCTCTGCTCCCAAGGAGCTGGAGAGACAACCAGTGGAAATGGCGCAGGCGCCACCCCAGAGCAAGGGCTTTGACACATTCAGCCACACCATCCGCATCATCCTCCCTGACTCCATCCGAAACACCATCAAGGAGTATTTCAAGCACGATGAAACCGAGCCCTGTCCCCCAGCAGAGGTGGAAGCAGTGGAGAAGGAACTCCTCCGGAGCAGGGTGGAGTGGCTCAGGAGCCAGCCTCTGGCAGAGGTGACTGCAGAGGAGCATGACACAGCAGTGTTTGCAGAAGAGACATTTGTTTAAGGTGATGGAGATGGAGAAACTAAATATTTGTGTATGTGCAACAGAAAATATTCTGTAATATATGATCAGGATGTGTATGTAATGATGGGGCTCAATACTCATTGGGGGGGGGGGAGGGGCTGTGTTTTCTTTTTGCCCTTTTCTGATGGCAGAGACCACACTGGCTGGGTGTGTAGTGGACTGAATACCACCAGACTCTCCCTGTCCATGAATTAGCTGACCTGTATAGGGCCTGACTCCATTTTTTTTTATAGCAGGAAAAGAGAAATGTTGCTTTATTTTCTCCAGTCAGCTGCTGATGTGTGTGGATGACTGGACAACTGGGGCAGCTACTGCTCCTTAAGAATTAGTTAAAAATCTTTACACTTGCACAAAACCCACCATTATTCACTGTTCATCACCACCATTCATCCAAAGGAAAATCCTTCACCTCCATTCCAGAAATCACTGCTGCTTCACTCTGCTCATCTGTTTTGTCTGTTGTGATCTAGCTCACAGCCCACATCTGTTACTTGTTGAGGCTGGGTTCCAAAATCAGCAGCTGGAGCCCAGAGTCCAAAGTCCAGCATTCACTGACAGACAGCATATGTAACATTTTAAACCCAAGGTTGCTTTTTTCTGGAATTAATTTTGCAGTGATTGTTTCTTTCTCGTACCTTCCCCAAAGTTAGCATTTGACAGAGACACAGTTACTATAAAGGATTTTAGTACTGTCACTTTGACAGGGCTATGAATGTTCTTCAGTGTCCTCTGGGAGTAGCTCAGTAGCTAGGAGTTTCAGTCCTAGTGAAAGTTGACAATATTCTGTCAATGCTGATGCCCCTTTCTAGAAGCAGTGTGGATGAGGCAACTAATCAAATTCCTAGTCATGCTGAGAGGGACTTGAGCAGGGCTTGGTTTTAGCATGAGGTCAAGGAGTTGTGGAAGTTGTCAGGAATGATGTGCAGTAGATGCTGAAGCAAAGTCACATCTGGCCAGAAAGCTGTCAGTCCATACAGTGAAACTGTCCAGGCTTCATCACAGATGCTGGCTCAGAGAAACATTGAGTTCCCACTCAGCAGAGAATGTGGCCCAGTGCGCTCCAGCAGAATTGAGTTTTGGGAAATTCCAGGCAGGGATGCGCTAAGCAGGCTGCTGATAAGGACCAAAGAGATGCAGCTAGTGGACTCCTGGAGCATCCCTATGATTCCATTCAAAACCATGCTCAGAAGTGCCACAGACTTAGTGGGACTTGTTAGAGGGTTGTAACACTGCCAGCTGAGCTCTAAAAAGATGCTGAGAGCACCACATTAGTTTAACAGGTTGTTTTAAGAAAAGAGTAGGAAAAGTCTCAAAGGTTAAAAGGTTTGGGATGGTTCATTTGCAAGTTACGTGAGAGTTTTCTATGGTGGTATCTGTCAGAGAGACAATCCTTTTACTCAGTGGACAGTGAACTGGTGAAGGAGAAGAGAAATACATGAATCCTAATGACTGAAAGGTAGTGCTTGTGGAGTAAGTACCCCTGCAAGCTGCTGAGTGTCTGAAAATAGCCAGAGCTGGAGCTGCATGACAGCTGCCATGGTTCAGTCCTTGCACAGAGGGGAAAGCCACCTGTGTAAAGTTATCTAATGTCAGATCCTCCACTCATCTGCCAGGTGCCTCTGAGAGTCAGTGACAGAAACCTGGCCCAGTACTCCAAATTCACATTATCAAATACTAGGGCAAGGGAAAAGGGGGGAAGCCTAGAGCCCACTTTCCAAGGTGTATACAGTTTGTTTTGTTAGATGAAGGGTGTTTAACTCTCAGATGTGGCACAATCTGTCCCAGGTCACCTTTGTGGCCCTTGTATAATGAAAGGTGTATATAATCTTAACACAACTCCACCACCACTATAATCTTCCTCACACAAGAACAGCAACAAGGCATCCACAGTCTTTTTTTCCAGTTGTAACTGTTTTAATAAAAGACACACAAGTTGTCATTGTGGTGTTGTCACCTTTTCTCTCCTTGCTCTTGCTCCCCTCGCCCCTGTGTCAGGATGGTACCATTTGCACTGAACTGCTGTAAAACACACTCACCTCCCAGCCCAGGTCTGCCAGGTTGGCCATACTGCCAAGAAGCCTTCTGCCAGCACCTCAGTCTAGGCCTTACTCCTGTCTTTTCAAGGTGAAACAGCACTAAATATTGTAAGAAAAGTCTGCCTGTTCTTGGAAAAGAGATTATTCTGTATTCTAAACATGCTAACAGATTGTAAATTCAGTGGCTGGGCTCAGGTCAAACAAAGGGGACCTGAACCAAATGCAGAGTAAGAGCTCACAATTTGCATCACCTAAAAGGAACACAAGAAACTTAGAGATTAGTTTATAGAAACACTGGGAGAGGCAGGAAAAAACACACAGTTTTCCTTGCCTCATCTTAGGCTGCCTGAGCACAGTTCCCTGGGTAGCTGCTCTAACCCAGCTCTGTATTAAGCATTTTCCTTTATTTAAAACAAAACAAAACCCTGCAAAACATAGTACAAACCAGGGTTCTGGGCTTGGAAATTTACAGCACTCCTTTTCCATGAGCTAGGCAATAATGCAACTCAGAGACCAGTCTTGAAAATGTTCCACAGCCCCCAGCTTGCTCATAACAAGAAATAAATACAAAGACACTTGGTTGGCTTTCTGCTCCAGAAAGGCCACATTTTCCCTTAACGTACAGCCCTGAGACACAAATAGGTTTCCCTTCTTTCTCTGCCCTTTTGCAGACCATTTAGACCACGTTGGCCTGTCACATACTGAAAGCCCCACTCACTGCCCCATCGGGTGCAGGCTCTCGGAAGTCGTGTTACACGGTCACCACACAGGAAGTGAGGCGCCTTCAGGGCCTGCTCCCAGTACAGACCAAGGCCAAACAAGTCCAGGTCACTTGCCTTGAAGAGAAATTACTCATGCAGTTCAGCCTCATCTTATTTCTGCTCAGGATATATGATTTCTTTCCTTATCCTGCAGGCTGACAGAAACATAACAGAAGAGCCCGAGGCAGCTGTAGTTTACTTTAACCTTTTCAGTTCTATTTCTGATGATTCAACAGTCAGGAAAGGCAATCTTCTAAGACATATTCTCCCTCATCCTTTGCAGGTAGCTAGCTCCCTTGTGCAGAGGGCTCTCCATTATCCCATGGCACCTTCAATGGGACAGACAGCCCCACCAAAGAGTAGCACGGGCTACTTTGACTCTCTGCATTTCAATAGTAACAGCTTGTCCTAGAAACTCTTTCTTCAGAGGTCACCTACACTCTGAAGAGGAAAACAGCAGTCATTCAACCCTTCTGAGCCAGAAGCTGCTCCCTCCCTTGCCATCCTGCCAGGATGTGTGCAGAGAGCTGAGATCTTCCAGCAGCAGCCTGGGGTCCAGCTTCAAGCTCACAACAAGGTGGGGACCGACGAGTGGGACTGCAAAGCTCTAGATCACCTTTGCAAGTGGCAGCATCAGGAAGGGGAGAGACTTGAAGTGCTACTGAAGGTGGTGGCTTAACTGCTTTCATTTAATCCATATTTATTCTTTTTGCTTTTTCACAGTAAACCTGGGACAAGTTGTAGGAGAAGGGATTTGGGAGAAACAGGCACAGCCTGGAAGACTTTTCTGATGTATGACAAAGCAAAGGGCTACCCTGTGACATGCCAGTCACAAGCCTGAAGCCCTAGTACATCACCACATCCGTGGTCCCCAAACAAGGCTGGGGCCCTGAAAAAAATCCACCCTGCTGCCTTCACCTCTTACAGCACATGGTTCTGGCCCATGCCAGGAAACCCTTCCTGCAGGTACCCCTCTGCTAAGAATAAAATTCTGACATGGATAAAAATTTGTATCGATTTTTGCATGAAGGATCAGAGAGGAAGACAAGGCCTACTGCGGGGATTCAGGGTGTCACTCATCACCTGTGCCTGAGCCCACAGGGACACCAGGCCATGCCGGGAGGGGCAGGGGTGGTGCCAGCAGTAGGAAGGCATGGAGGTGCCCAGGGACCATCAGACACAGACGGCAGTCGTGGCTTCCCG
>NW_008236209.1:6772483-6784214 GCF_000691975.1 Corvus brachyrhynchos
CTCCTCCTCCTCCTCCTCGCAGCCGCCCCCGCCCCGCCAGTGCCCCCTGGCGCCGCAGCGCCGCACAGCAGCCCCGCGGCCCAGGCCCCGAGGTTACTCCGAGATTTCGTCAATCACAGAATCGTAGAGTCATAGAATACGCTGAATTGGAAGGGACTCATCAGGATCATCGAGTCCAACTCCTGGCCCTCTGCAGGACATACCAAAAATGCCATAATGTGCCCGGGAGTATTGTCCAAACCATTTTTGAACTCAGTCAGGGTGGGTGCTGTGACCACTGCCCTAGGGAGCCTGTTCCAGTGCCCAACCACCCTCTGGGTGAAGAACCGTTTCCTGACATCTAACTTAAACCTCCCCTGACTCAGCTTTATGCCGTTTCCTTGAGTCCCATCACTGGTCATGAGAGTGAAGAGATTGGTACCTGCCCCTCCACTTCCCCTCGTGAAGATGTTGAGGAGCACAATGAGGTCTGACCTCAGCCTCCTCCAGGCTCAACAAACCAAGTGACCTCAGTGCTCCTTGTAAGACTTCCCCTCCAGACCTTTCATCGTCCTCATGGTCCTGCTCTGGACAAACAAACTCTAACAAAAAAATGTCTTTTTTATATTCAGTGCCCAAAACTACATGCAGTATTCCAGGTGAGGCCCCACCAGTGCTGAGTACAGCAGGACAATCACCTCCTTTGATCAGCTGGCAGTGCTGCGCTTAATGCGGCCAACCAGATTTCCGGCCAACTCATTCTATTCCAGCCAGGCTCATGGTACCACAATAGTGCATCTTGTAGGTCTAAAAGCCTCATTATTACAATTTTATTTGACATGTGTGATAGTACAGCAGTAAGAAAATTTAACCTTTGGAGATAGTGGCTGCTCCTGGCACAGAACAATTCAGGAACCCATAACATCTCAAGTTCATTGAAGTGGTTCCTGCTTACAGGAACTGTCAGCACACAAATGTCCTCAGTATGCTCTTGCTGACCAAACTCAAGTCACCTACATCATCAAGCCCATCAGTACACTGACTTGCAAACAGCAATCTCTTCTTAAGCTTCCCAAATTGGGAAAAGTCTGCTCCATTTTTAAAGAGCCAAGCCTTGCAAAATTCTCAGCAGTTACTCAGAATAGCAGAATTCTTAAATTTCAAAGGAGAAAGAGAGTCACATACAGCAGAGATGTTTACTGACACCCACCCAGGGAAATATAAAGCCACACACTTTAATCCAGTCGCATTTAGCAGAGCATTTAGGCACTTAAAATACATACCAAAGACCCTATTAAGCATTGTGCCTTGTTTAAATAAGAGATTTGCCAAACACGCCTTTTATACTGAATCAGACCTCTATTGGTCTACTGCAAGCCAGCCACAAAAAGCAATAGTGTCAACCAAAAGCTGAATACCCTGCCACGCTAACTGTGGGTGTAAGCTGTGCAGCAACCGTTTCCAGTTACTGTTTGCTTTGCTTTCCAACCTCCAGCTGCCTCCTCATGTCCGACACATCCATGGGGACCCGCACTGTCAGACCATCCATCGACTTCTTAATGCACACCTGGCAGCCAAGGCGCGATCTGAGAAGAAAACATGAAGTGAGGCTCCTCTGTTCCCAAAGTAAAGGGAGAAGTTCCCCACCCACACTGGGATGTCTGGTCCAGGATGGGTATTCACTAAAGCTCCTGTTAAACATCTCCTGTGCCTCAAAGGAAGGCAGCTCTCAAGGCACAACTATAACACAGAACAAGCTCCATTCCCTTGGAAATAGGTGCCACATAGTGAGAATCTGCCTCAGAGGCTTGAGGATCTACTGCCATCAGCAGGGAGGCTTACGTGTCAGTGAGCCCGTATGCCAAGTCCAGCATGTCTAGCTCTTCATCTGAGATGGCATCAAGCTTTTGGAAGGTGTCCCTGTCGAAGATGAGGTGACAGGTAGAGCAGGCTAATGTCCCTTCACACGCACCTGGTGGAGAAACAAGGGAATGACAGCAAATCAGGAAAAATAAGGGGGCGAGAGAGACCATCTTTAGGAACAGTGTGAGGAAACGCCCTTTAACAGATCTGCAGCACATCAAAAGAGATGCTAGGAAACACAACAGATGTTTCCAGCCTGCCTCTTCTCTGGGAGAATTACAGTCAATTTTAAAATTTTTACATCAGCTCTATCCAGCCAAATGCATTGACAGAGGCTGCTGGAATGCCAGTGCTGACTGTGTGAGGTTACACTGCCATCTCAGCATGGTGAGCCACCCAGCAAACAGCCGGTGGGGAAGAGAAGCTTGTTTATGGTCTTGGCAAAACACAGTGGCATATGTACTGTTGCACTATTCCTAAAAACCCATTGGTCCTAACAGCACATGTACATATCCTTCTGGAACACCTACCAAACCCATCAATGGCCAAGTTTTGATTGACTACCACTTCCAGCAAACTCTCCCCTTCTTTGGCTGTGGTCGTAAGTCGCTCTCCATCCCGATTTATAAAATGCACGGTCACCTGATCCTCAGAGCTGCAAGACAAATTTGCAAAAATCAGAGGAGTCCACCCTTTTCTGCACATCCACGATTGAAGTCTTTTGGCTGAGTGCTAGAGACATGGTATGTAGAGGAAATGTGCACGCAAACACTTTCTCAAAGGATTACACCATGCACATCAGAAAAAATTCAAATTATCAATTCTCAGTGGCAGACAAATCTCAGTTGCCCCAAAATATTTCCCACTTCATCAAACAGCCCTCAGAATAAATGTCTATCTGTGCACAAACAAGTGCTGGTGCTCTGCACGTGCTGCCTCTGCTTGGGCTGGCTGGCAGAGGGAGCACATGTAGGCAGGCAGAGCATTTTCAAGTCCCAGGCCTGGGATGTTAATCCTGGGTAGAGTGATGCAGTAACAAGCAAAGTGCTCAGGATCAGATGCTAATCCTGCTAGAAGGGCTGTTGTCATTCATGTTTTGTTTCCCCTTCCCTTCCCACAGGGATTACTTGATGATTATTCCTTTTCTGCTGCTTTTTCTTCCATGAAGTGCCCACTCCTTTCCTTACCTCCATCACAGGGAGCCTTCTTGTGGCAAGACATGCTCAGCCCCAGCTTACAGAGCTACAGGGATGAGTAACATCCTCTGAGTTGATGTGATCCATGTTCAGGAAAAATTACTAGTTACTTTGACAGCCTGCAACATTTAATCTGGCCAAGAGTTAGGAACATGGCCATCAGCTTCTCTTAATGATAACTTGCAGAAAGGGAACCTACAAATGAGAGGGAAACAGCATCCATTTCATCTCCTCCTGACCAGGCTCTCACACCAGTCTGGAGAAGGCTGCTACCCTGACAGCAGTGTTCAGAATTTCTCACCAAGACAGTATATTCTGAGACTGTCATATAGCTCTCAAATAATGAGAGCTGACTGTCTGCAGAGACTGCTGGATCAAAAAATCCCCAAAGACATCTGCATATTTATCGACAGAAAACTTAATTCCTGTTATCCTCGAGGCACACAGAGCTTCAGCCAACATAGTTGCAGGAGAATCTCTGCACCAACCTCCCACAAATCTAGTTCCCTACAGTTCCTCTGAGTTCCAACCTTGCTTTGGCTGTTGCTGCCAGTTACATGGGCCCCAAGGCAGCCAAGTTGCAGCCAGGGACAGCACACAGAGTATCCAGTTAGGTAAAAGGAAGGACAGATGCTATCGTGAGACACCCTGCATGACTCTGGATAAGCCTGGGTGCAGAGTTCACTCTTCTCAAGAGCAGGGATGATGCCAAGCACTTGTGACCACAATGCAGAGAGCACCTTCAAGGAGCTTCCCCTCTTTGCTGGCTGAAGGGAATATTTAAGGTATTTGGCTGTGTTGCCAGTATTGGTGCCTCTGTTGGGTGCATAAACTCAGTCTGATGACTCCCTGTTTTCACTGTTCAGTCCAGTAACAGACTGACTTGCATACTGGTCTCTTTGTCTTTATATCCCTCAAATCAGTCCCAGGCTTAAGTCTCTTCTGAAAGACACCTGCTTGTGGGTACCCAAAGCTGGAAACAAAGTCTTCAGCTTTTTATTTTATTTACTTTTGAATTCTTTTGTTGGTGTTTTCAAAATGATGAAAAAATTCCTTTCACGTTTTTTTAAGTAATTTTGAACCAGGATTTAAAAAAACCCACCAAAATTGGTTGGACTAAATTTTGCTTCATTTAGGCTGAACTATTTTACAATGGCATTACTGTCACAGGATACATGGTTAAAGCTTTGGAAAGATCTTACCAGGATGTGATAAACTCAACACTGCAAATTCAGTGTATACCAACTGATTATTCCCTTTTAAAAAATAAAATCTCAAACCTTTCGTGATACACGAAAATAGTGAAGGAGGTTTCAAGAAAGTAGTTCTTCCCCCTGTCAATGTTTTCCCTAAAAGATACTTTCCAAGGCCATACAAACCAGCAAGATGCCTACAAGTACGGCCAGAGATAACTTCACAAGCAACAAACCAATTAGGAAGAAATCCCATTGATAATGAGTCTTCATAAATCCCACCAAGCAGGATTATCACTATGACTTTTCTCTAAGATCAGATGGCAAAATGGTTTATTGTATTTTATGTGATGTTGGTTGGATCTCTCTCTCAATGCCTAGCAGATTACAGTCTGGCCCAGATCATACCAGTCTAGGAGATCTACAAATTGCATTTATTTTACTATCTTTTCCTGAACTATCCCTAAAGTAGAGAGAGGAAAGGCTGGCAGGGAGCCTGCAGTAGTTCCTGCAGTGGAAATGGGCCAAAGGACACTTGGGCCTCTTTGTCACCTTCGCAAGCTGGTTCCCAGCCACTAGCTGTGGCCCCCACAGGTCTGGAGGCAGGGACTAGCACCTCTGAGAGGTCCCCACAGCTCCAGGGACAGGAAGCAGCACCTCTCAGGCTGGGTCCTGGCACCACATTCCTCCCACGCCATGGCTACACTGGCATCTTTCCTCTCCCTGTGACGGGGCAAGGCAGAGGCGCATGCCCGTCCCTTCGGATGCAGCAAGGTAGCATGTGACTCACCTTGATTCCCCAGGGGCATCCTGGAACCCATTCGTGGAGCTGAAGCCTCTTTCTGACCACCACTTTGCTGGGCTGTGGTGCTGCTCAGTGACACCACAGAGGTAAATGAGGCGAATTTTGCTCACGTTCAGTCCACTCCACAAGGGCCGCATGAGCCCCAAGATGCTGTGAGCCATCCTACTGCTGTGGGCCCCACTCCGTGTCTCCTGAGCTGTCCTTTGGTGCAAGGACAGCTTGATTAGGGACTTAAAAGTACAGCTGGGGAGGATGGAAGGGGAAGGAAAGAAAAAAAAAAAGAAAAGAGTAGGACAGCCTCCCTGGGGGCGGAGGGAGGGAGGAGGGAGGGGAAGCAGGAAGGAAAGATGGACAAAGGGATTGTGCCTGGGTCTTGCTGCAGTCCAGCCAATCAGGGTTGAACTGGTTGAAGCACAGTAACATGCGAAGAAGCATCACCTCCACATGCCAGTTTCCAAGCAATGCTCACTTTGTTCTTACAGACTTCCCTTAGGAGCCAGAACTAAATCCAATTTCAGAAAAAATATTCATTGTAATGTCTAATCATACAAGGAGTTGCAAGTTGAAGGCTGGAAGAACAGACAGGCAGGAGTGCTGATGACCGCTGCCTTGAGGAGAGAGGGGCACACCAGTTCCTACACAATAGGGTGAAAGCAGGACACAAGAATTCTGTTCCTGACAATATGCCATCCAACCATATCATTGCCTTACCCAATAGAGCAGGCTCCCGCCTCTAAAATGTGAATATTCACTTACTTCACATGATGGTGGTAAGAAGCAGCCACACTTAGCTCATTTACTAAACTCCCTGCTGAAAAGTACCATAAAGGTGCAGGAAAGTATCATTCATTTCATGCTAAGTGATAATCGATGCTAGTAAGTTTTGAAGCCTTGCAGAAGAAAACTCTTAATTTATTCCCAGAAACACGGTCACTGGTTTAGTCTACCCTCCTCTACAGAGTAAATCAATATGAACCCGAGGGGCAAAAATACAACAGCAAAGACAGTTTCAGTTCTTGGTTTCTGTGGAGTTAGGGAACAGCTCCCACCTCAAGAGCCTGAATGGCTCCTTCCACCAAATTAATAGCTCACCATTTGGTAGGACGCCTGTTTTAATCAAGTTTTTTTAATGCAGTACCATATTAGTAGCTAGTATAAGCAAAAAAAAAGTTGATACTGGACTCTCTAATCAATCTGTACAGGGGAAAAACTACAGCATAAGAAAATGTCTGCCTCAACAGACACACACAGACAGTGGATTCATAGTTCTGAAGATAACCAGAACATTTTGGCTTTTTGCTCCAAAATGAAAATTTTCCAGCCAAAGCTTTCAGGTTGGAAGGGTTGGAAAGGGGTGCTTAAGCTTTCTGAAAAAAGCATCAAAGACATCAAGGAATGCAAGTATTTTCCATAAGCCGGGAGGAAAATGTATTCTTCAGTTCAAAGGCAAGTGTCCAAGCATTCAAACACACCCCTCAGGCAGCTCCAGTGGAGAAAAATTCATGGGCAATACATAAAGGATTAAAAAACCAAAAAAAAAATCTCTTCAGAGGAAAACATATTTCTAAAATCACCTGTCTGCTTCCCTGTGTTCACTTTGCATATGGTAGAGCAGCACACAGAATCACTTCTTTCTGCCTCCCCTGTTTCCTGAGTGGACAGTACTGCTCCCACAAGGTGACACACATAGGAGGAACATACAGGGCTTGACTATGGAGGGACATGAGCTGAAGTAGTGCAGAGTCCTATTTGCAGGGCATCACTGACCAAAGTCTTGCTCCTTTTGCTGAACATGGGTGACACTTCCCAGCTCAATATGCGATAAACTTGACTACCAGCAATCACAGCCTCACAGAACCCTCATGCCAGTCCCTGCTTGTCCTACAAATGTTTGGGTTGGGGTTTTTTTTTCTGATGTAGGATTTGCCCCTTAGGTTTCATTCAGGCCAACAGCTTTGGGCACAGGGGGGGGGTGGGCTGAACACTGACTATCTCTAGGATTTTAATCCAAATTGAGTGCTATCCCCAATTCACTGAGAGGTGACCATGGGTGTCCCTGAGAGCAGCAGGGCACTGGCAAAATGCCAAAGCAGGGATGCCATGTAGCAGGCATGGGTGCACATCAGATGGCCCAGCCATGCCCAGGATCACTGGGACTTCTCTGCAATCCTACTCCTCAAAACCAGTTTATGTAAAAATTCCTCATTTCAAATCATTTGCAGAATATGCTTCAAAGGCTTCCCTCCCCATCCTTGCTTGTATCACAGAGGAGAGCTGTCAGTGAGGCCAGCAGTCTGTTTTAGCTGAACACAGCTCTGGCTAGTGTCCCTACTCTGTGGCCCCTCACTCTCAGGTCAACTTTTCCAGGTGGTTTGCTCTCTCCTACAAGCTGCCCCAAACGCCTCAGACTGCAAAGTCAAATTTTTGAGCTCCATCTCACCCCCAAACATAAAACCACTCTGTGCAGCCTCTGCAGCTAAGAGACTCTGACCAGTTCCACCTTTGCTTTTCAGGCACTACAGAGATGCAGCAGGCAGCCCAGTTCTCTCTCAGTCATTTCCACAGAAAGAAAGCAAAGCTTGCTGTGAGAGACACAAGGAGAAGGGCCACAGCACATAAAACCACAAAGCATCTTATCTTTCCAGAAAACCTTGAGTTGAGAGAGATACATTAGATATATGCACAGCAGTTTCCACAGCAAGGACATTTGTGTGTTTGTCTGGCACTGACTTCTCTCCTTGCCAGGAACTCAGAGCACAGCAAGTGACAGGTCAATGTCACCTGATGGAAGAGAGGCCAATGCAAAGAGGGAAGTCAGGGAGACGAGGTGCAGCAAAGGGGACAACTGCTCCCTGGTGAAAGCAAAACAATTCTGCTGGGGCAGGAGAGAATCAGGCCCTTACAGATTTTGGATAGTCTGTTTTAAGGTCTTTGAAATACTGAGAAAGGGTAGAAGCAAGATCTCCTTTCCAGAGCAAATCATTGTTCATTTAGCCAAGGCCACAAAAATAGAAAGCTTTGCAAATAACCACCCCTCCCACAAAAAACCAAACAAACCAACTAAAAGCCCAAACCAAATAACCAGCTAAGCAAAAATACCACTGCTTTGAAAAAGAAACCTCAAAATGTTGCTTCACAGGTCAGCATATATTTTATGAGCAGGCCAGACACAGCTGAAGAGAACCCTTAGCTCTGTTTCAAAAATGGTTTGGCAGAAACCAAGTTCCCAGCAGTGCACACAGGCACATTGCCCCCCACCTCCCCGGTTTCTTGCCAGCAGGCCACACTATCAGTGCAGTGGCTATGCCTGCACATCCAGTCACGTGTTGGCACATGCTGGTAAGGAAGTGGGTTTCTAGCTTGAAATACATTGTCCAATATCTTCTGTACTACACACCAGAGTTTGGCCCTCCCACCCCCTAGTCTAGGGACTCTCATGCAAATATCCAAACACCTATGAGCTGCCATTAACTCCACCTCAGCCCCAATTTCTGCACAAAGAAGTAAACACAGTAAGCACTGTCCTAATACAACCAAAAGTTACACAACACCTTTGCAGCCCTCCACAGTGAGAAGCATACTTGGATTTTTGATATACCAAACCCAGCTCTTCTGACCACTGTTAGAGTTTCTTGCCAGCAAACAGACCTGCCCTGGCTCAGTTACTGCCCATGGTATTAGGTGTAGACAGAGACAAGCTCATGCTGTTCCCATGGGGGAAGTCTCAGGGACTGTAGTCAGAACAGCAGGCACACAGACCTGGGAATAATGAAGATTTCCAGAAGGCAGCCTTCATTAATTGGAAAAGCAAGAACAGCTTACCCCTCCCCTCCTACCAAGCCCACTGCCTCACAAATACTCCTGCAGAGAAGCAGATATGGGCTGCTTGCTGACACAGAACTAAAGCACTGAAAAAAACTAAAATTCCCCTTTCCCACTGTCACTTTAAAAACCCATCGACCACCTGTCCTGTTTCAGACCAAGTTGCTAATAAAAGCAAACAGAACAACTTGTACTGGTTTGACTTTTTGGAAGCCCACAAGCCCAGACTGCTTCTGCTGCCTCAAAAGAGATGCACTGAGCACAGACCCGGGGCAAAGTGTTCACGCAAGTGAGCTCGAGTCGCAGATACTGCCTCTGAGGCTGGGGGCTTGGGGAGAAGACTGTAAACATGCCTCAGTTTCTACATCTCTCAAACAAAACTGTTTGCCTCATTCTAATCTTCCCTAGATGTCCAGCAACCTTCTGAGAATGACCAAAAGGAGCAAGAACCATATTCTCACCACTGGAAGCAGGAGGGCAGAAATGCAATCAGAGATGGGCTGACACTGCAACAAGAAAGCACAGTGAATTCACAACAGGGCTTCTGGACAGCAGCCACTTCTGACAATGCAGCTGCTGCCTGGCTGGGTGAAGGCCACTAAGAAGTTACAGTGCCCCAGCCAAGACCTTCACTTGCACATGCTTCTCCTTCAAGCATCCAGTCAAGGATGCTTCAAAGATGGATGGGAGTGCAATACTGCTGCATGTGGGGTATAAACAGCCTTCACCATAACCTCCCAGCTCAAGAGCAGTTTTTTTCACACCCCCTTCAGTCAAGCTTGTGGACTCAAGACCAATCCTGGCCTGCATTTTGTTAAAGGATAATGCACAACCACAGGCTATAGCAATCATGGGGGCTTGTAATTTTTCAATTAGCTCTACTCACCAGAAAGCTGTGTATTAACAGCTGCTCTAGTGAGTAGAGCAAGTGTATTCTGACCAGAAGCTGAAGATACAGTCCCTTCTACAAGCAGACAGTACTACTTTTTGCAGTTTCAGCACTACTCTTTCTCTAGTATCTCCTTATTCTTTCCTCCACTTTTTGCTATACCCTCCTCATCCTGACATCTGTCCTGAAAAGCTCCATCTTGAAATTGCTAGTAATGTTTAGAGACCCATTACCTGGAGCTAGATATTTATTTAGGCATTGGACAGAGGGACCTGCTCCCTTTTCTACAAACTGCGCTTAGAACTGCAAGCCCTGAAAGACAAAAGCCAGCCTCAGCCTAGCATTTCATACAATGAGGCCCAGACCTTTTTTTACAGAATGCCTTGGGCTGGAAGGCATAAAGATCTAGTTCCAATCCCCTGACCAAGGGCAAGGATGCCACCCACCAGACCAGGTTGCTCAGGGCCTCATCCAACCTGGCCTTGAACATTTCCAGGGATGCAGCATTTTTCTTACAGAAGTTATTTTTCTGCAAGGGAGACTTTAACATCACATGTGGCATCAATTTGCATATGGGTATGCAACAGTTATGGGTTGTCATCAGTCACAGCGGAATTCTGTTCTCTGCCCATTGTCACATGCTCTGAGACTACATGCCCTGGTATAAGACATTTAAACTATACAGCCAAGGCTGAGTTATGCATAGCTGCAAAGCTGGCAGGGAACAGAACAGTCACACTGATGGTACAGGGCAAACAAGCCATGCCTCAGGTGCTCTCTGCTTTCTCATTGAAGAATGCCTTTATAGGTGCTCAAGCAGCTGCCATACAACTGCCTACAATTATCATACCTTACCCTGTACATTGCATTACCAAGCTTAGGATGCTGGAAAAATGCTTGTGCTTCCCTGCAAACATATTATCCTGAGCAAGCAACTAATAAGCTCTTCATCTACCTAGAGAAATCCCTACAGGACTTTCCTGCATCAAAACAAATCAGCATTTGGAGATCACGCCCTTGCAATTCCCTGCTTTAGAAAGAGCAAACAAGAGAAGGAGGAAGCAAACTGAGTCTCATTTCTGCAGTTACTTTGTCCTACTTGGAGTCAGTGCATCTCAGGCCAAATGAATTAGTCTACCAAACAGATTGAGCTCAATGAAAATTTTACTCTACAGTTACTTTGTCTTTTGAGTTCTTAAAAAATTGCACTGCTTAATAAAGCAACATTGCAGAATCTGCAAAAAGACAGTGTTTCTAGTCCCCCAGCCTTCTAAGACCCTTTTATGCTCTAGTCTGCCCCTGTCCCACACAAAAAAGCAGCTGGGCTCCAAACATATGTAGATATAGCCTAAACTGGATCTCAAACATCCCAGGCAGACTAGCAAATCCAACAGAAGCTGTTTACAGAAAGTAGAGGTTAAATGCAAATTTCTGATTCTAAACTACAGAATGCCTTACAACAAACTAGAAGAAGAGGGTAGTGTGGATTTTTTTTTAACAACATGGTCCTGTACAGAAGCAGCCTTCAGCCTTCAATGCTTTGCACTTCATTTCTTCAAAGACAAACTGAATATAGATATACCCAAATGGAGAATTACTAAGCCTCAAGCCTCTAAGGTACTGTCCATTGAGAAGTGTCTTGGTTTGAAAGACAGGTGTCTGCCAAGGAAGGCAGGAGTCTCCCTTGAAATTAAAAATGCAACCCCCTTCCCTCCAAATTATTATAATTTTTAAATTAAGGGGCTTTCAGGCAAAGATATGAGGAATAGGAATAACAATTCTTTACATATATATATATATATATATATATATATATATATATATATGACAATATATATATGTAAAGAATTGTTATTCCTATTCCTCATATCTTTGCCTGAAAGCCCCTTAATTTAAAAATTATAATAATTTGGAGGGAAGGGGGTTGCATTTTTAATTTCAAGGGAGACTCCTGCCTTCCTTGGCAGACACCTGTCTTTCAAAC
>NW_008236209.1:6784585-6789983 GCF_000691975.1 Corvus brachyrhynchos
AACAGCCGCTCCAGTGAGCAGGCTCCACTCAAGGTAGAAGGAAGGCAGCCGAAAAAGCAGAAGCCTGCAGCACTGTCGAACTCCCTCCACAACGATGGCAGTCTCCCTCTGCGAACAACAGCCCACAAGCCCAGGTGAAATAGAGTAGCCCGTTGGACCCCTCCCTCTGTGGCCAGGTCTTTTGTTTCTCCCAAGCACCCAGCAATTTGTCGCCCTGGCAACATATATGGGAAAAATTCCTCAAGAGAAAAAAGAAAACAGAAGAGGAACTCCAAAACCCCCAACAGAGATGTATTGATCACTATCACACTACATGCAAAGACTTCTTCCCTGTCTGTGGTTTCTTGATCAGGGTCAAATTGGCTGCTGCCAGAGCAGGGGGATCTCCAGCAGCCATTTCTTGCACAGGTGAAAGGCGCAGAAGTAAACTGGGGCATCAGAGTCCTTGGGAGACTCAAGGGCATCAGCACCTTGAGAGAACCAAACCAAATGATGAAATAAAACAGCCATCAGAGATCAGGGCGTGGAGCCAAGGCAATGTTGAAGCTCCAGCTTATGGCTCTGACACCGTTGGATTTGGGAGTAGAGAATGAGCCTGTGAGTTGTGTCTAAAAATGCCTATAAAAGAAACTCACTCACCCTTCTCACCCTTATGTTAAGTGTTCTGTGAGGCTTCACATTACTGCTATGTAAAACTTGCTGAGATCTTTATCTGGAGTGTGCTGTGTACAGTGAGTTCCAATTACTGATAGTATCATTAAAAAATAATTAGTTGGAATAAAAATGCTGTTTGTTGGCAGACCACTTGAGTTGTCTGTAGCATCTTCCAGTGACTCCATTTGAATTTTATGAAATTATCTTTCCAGTAAATCTGCCCGTGTTAATTAGAGAGACTGAGAGAAGCTTCATTCTGGGAGCAGCACAGCAGAGTCTGACCCATGGTGAATGCTCTCAACTACAGCCTGAAGAACCTTGCCTCTGGTTTTTGACACCTGAGGTAAAACTAGGGAAAAAAAAAAAGTGAACACTAATGGCTAATTAGGGTGCCTTCCGTTGGACCCCTCCCTCTGTGGCCAGGTCTTTTGTTTCTCCCAAGCACCCAGCAATTTGTCGCCATGGCAACATATATGGGAAAATTCTTTAACCGAAAATGAAAACAGAAGGGGAACTCCCAAAACCCCAACCAGAAGCAAGGGCACTAGAAACAGCAGGAACAGAATCAGCCTTTCCAGACCAGTGCAGCCTTTGACTGAAGGCTGCTGTAGGATTAAAGGAGACATGCAATTCCTCCAGTGCTCTTTCCTGGCAGGAAGGAACAAAGACTCACCTGTAGAAACTGGATCCAAACCATGCCTGGCGAGGATTGCAGAAGCTTCTATTGCTCCACACTTCATGTTTTGTTTATAGAAAAGTTCAGGTCTCTTCCCCAGCACCAGATCTCTGAGCACTAGCATGTTCCAATGAAATCTCCACCTTACTCTGCAGTGCAGCAACCATTAGGCAGAGATTCTGTGAGGCCCCTCTTCACAACCACAGAGAGCAGCTGCAAATAAAGATCACACAGTTCATTAGCAGAAAGGTGCCAGCAGCCACTCTTCCACTGCTGGAACCCATCCCGAGACACTGGGAAACAGGTAGAGAGCCACAGCAAGGCAGCTGTGGAAGCAAACTGCAGAAATCCTCAGCAGAGGCTGAGAGCAGGACAGATTTGTCAGGGTGTCGGTGCAAGCAGCAGCACCAAGGCCCAGCCACCCTCTCCACGCTAACCTGGATGCACACGGGCCTGGGCACGGCACAGCAGGAGCCCACCCACAGCACCTCCTCCCCCTCCATCTGGCCAGCCCATTTGCAAGTTGAACATTTACACTCAGTGCCTCCATGGAGAAATGTCAAATCCAGTAGTGGCTCCAGCTGGGCAGCCGGCGGGGCTGGGGAGGAGGAAGGGGTTGTTATTGAAGCAGTTCCTTTTCAGGTGCAAGTAAGATCTCCTTATGTTCTAGAGAGCTACCAGGCTGACCTCTGGGCACCGCAAGGCAGATCTGCTCAGCTACGAGACACAGCACTGGACTTAAAGCAAACCTTAAGTAACCAGCCAGACACAATCTGCTGAATTTCTCTGAACTTTATTGGCACTTTAGGAAGAACAAGGTACGGATTTTAACAACTCCTCTGAACAGGAAAAACATGTCTTAATCAAGGTTCTCTCTGCAGATAAGCACGTGGACCCGTGAATTACTCCACAACCTTAAGGAAATGATGTTTTATTATAATCCAGTACAACAACTGGTCAAAAACCTTCAACATAATTTACAGTAACAAAAAATAAAACAAGAAAAAATAAGCCAGGCAAACATTTGATAAAGTACTTCCCTCCCCCCACCCCCAAGAGGAGTAGTTATCCAATTAAACTGGAACATGAAGAGGAAGAACAATTCACTGTATTCTAACAAATAAAAAATGTGTCTACAAATCTCACCATAATACTGAAAGCTTCTTACATTAGTTTTCTTGCAAAATATCATCTTTATTACACAGTATACATTTCCAAGGGAAGGAGGACCATAAACATACCCTCCATCCCTTGACTAATATTTTCTAATTGTGCATAGCTAGAAATATTGAAATCAAATATCATTAGATACCACTGGAATATAATACTGGTTAAAAAGAAGGCAGGGCTGAAACAACTACAAAGAGTTAGGTGGACTCACTGGCACAAGCCGTTCTATTCCTATATTGGACCATGTGGAACTAGAACGTTTAAAAAACCGTATGAACAGAAGTCATGCCAACATCATAATACATGAGAGCTCAGCAGTGTTGTGTGACCCATCAAAGCAGAAAAGGTTTACTGGTTTATATTTGAACACATATTCCAGGCACCATACGTCAGCTTGTTAAGAAATTATTAAAATGTTATATAGGCTTTTCTCCCCTCAAATGCATCAATAGTTGCCATGGACAGAGCAAAGTGCTGAGAACCAGCTTTAAAGCACCAAAACAGAAGTTTAAAAGTTGTCTGTTCCCCAGTAACGAGACTCACGCAGAGGCAATGCCAATCACCTTCAGTACAGAAATACGCAAATACGTTCTGACAAATTTAACTGCAATCTTCCATTTGTGACTTTCATAGTACTGAGGCATATTTTTCTTGGCCAATAAAAAGCTTGCCATGTCATGTGCCCCCCAAATGCACTCTGTGTCCAGGGGCGAGAAGGAGGCTCCCACATGACACACCTGGATGTTTAAGAGCATAGCTTAGCGTGTTGCTTCGAACAGAGGTTGGCTGGTATTTGTATGAATCACCACACAGACTTGTATTGCTTTCAAAAAATAAAGTAACACAGCACTGGTGAGGTTGTTTCCAGCCATCAAGGAATTCTTGAGGAAATACTGCAGTTTGTTAACACTATCATGAACATTTCTTTTTTGGCACAGTCCCCCTTTGCCCTTTTTCATACACTAGGGAGCTGAAAATGCTCCAGTTTTCAGATGTTTTCCTTCTATCATCATTACCAGTAACATCATACAAAAGGAGAATCAACAAAACTGAGCAAGTAACAAAATTTGGGATTATGCTAGGCAAGAAAATAAATCCCAGGCTAGCCTAATGACTTCCTATAGGGATAGGCTAATCCAAGGAAGGCAAAACAAAGGAGGACTTCACTTTAGGTGGAACCCATTTTTAAGATGACACTTCTGAAGGTTAACAGTTCCTTTTATGAGGGATCAAGGCAACATCCAATTCAACCCTGAGCATACATGGCTATTTCCTCCACAGAAATGGCAGGGAGGATTCTGGGTAGCTACAGCATGGACAGCTTGGATGACAGGAGGTGATGGTTATTACAATAACTGGCACAAGCAGCTCTCAGGACCAGTCTCACAACCATTTGTATCCCATTTCTAAGAGAAACCCTTCTGTTCTCAAAGCTACAAAAGGCCAAAGCATCCTCCTGGGGAAGGAAAAGCACTTGAGCCAGGGATGTGGCAGACTGCTAGTGAGGATTAAGAAAGCAATTGGACAAGTGCCTCAGGATCCTCTCCCCTCAAATGCTGCTTGAAGCCAGGAAGACAGATGCAGTCTTGTACATGACCCAGATAAGAGAGTAGTTTTTGGTCCCCAGCTGCTGATCACTTTTTATGATTGCATCTAGTTTAAACTAAAGGTATCTGAGCTACAGTAGATCCATACACAGTCATAAGGCACCAACTATGTGCTAAAAAGGCCTCTTATGGAAAAACCTGAAATCTTGTTCACATAACTAGAAAAGTATCTGTTCAGCAAGGGAAAATACAGCTACAGGAGTTTTTAGTCTTTTACATTTCTGCCTCCCACTTCAGGTTTTCATTAGCAAAACCAAAAAGGAAGGCTGTGTACTTTAGCTATCTCTGCCTCACTGGTTACATTCAAGTCAGACAAATGATAGTGAACAAAGCCATTGACCAGAGACAAAACCTCTGGAAAGCGGGGAATTCGAGGCTTCAAAGCACACTGTATTCAGTGGAAATACTCCAAAGGCCTCCTCATTATTAGGAAATTCAAAGCTCCATCATTAAGCAACAAAAGGTAACACCAGCAGGAACACCACAGAATCTGTTTGGTCTGCTTATTTTTGTAGGACAAAAGCTTTGGTCTTTTAGAAAGAAAGTCCATATTTTACTTTCAATCCTTCTTCCTAAGCTCCAGTCTCCCCTTTTTAACTACATGATTCAGACTCTGTGTTAAGTCAGAATTTCAGACCCTGGCTATTAAGCTTAATCCTGAAGCTTGCACAGGTTAGTAGGAAGGCACAGTGTCAGACTGTCAGCTCTTGACTGTATATAATGCAGTACAAGTATCTGCTGGTCTCCCCACACAACAGGAGAACACACAGCCATCTCAGTGGGCAATACCAAACCCAACACAGTGAGACTTTACCCCAAGCCAAACAACTTCAGATTTGCCCCAATGCATGTTTGCTTTCCCAAGCTACCCTAGGCAGATGCAATTACTATTTTTCTTCTGTCACTTAACTCCAGCATTTGCCCAAAACTTGATAAATAAGACCATGGTCACTCTTCTGTAGTGGTTCCAGCATAGCACGATTATGAGTGAATGATGGGAGAGGATGGGGAAGAGGGGAGAAGAGAGTGCAGGGCAGCAGGTGCAGGGGAGAGTTTACATGGACTCAAACTCGTCAATGCGCTGCTTGGTGTTACCCTGCCGAATCTGACGGAGGGTCTTGTACTTGTCTCGGCCTAGACGCATGTTCTCAGCGTGGATCATATCATTTGCCGTCTTCTTGGTTTCATCCCGAGCATTTGCCAGCTCTGAGGAAAGAGCCTTTGGAGGAGGGGAAACAGACAGCAACAAGTTAGTACATGCCAGAGACTCAAAGCTGGAGATGGAGATTTC
>NW_008236209.1:6790060-6797752 GCF_000691975.1 Corvus brachyrhynchos
ATATTTCCTGCTGATCCTCGTAAAGACTCAATATCAATAGAGACAGGAAACAGACAAGCTCCAGTGTATTCTTCTGGGCAACCTACTCTAGCAGACCTTGCTTGAGCAAAGAAGTGGGATTAGATAATCTTATGGCGGCCACTCCAACCTAAACAGATCTATGATTTTGTGGAAGTTGCTAATACTTCTCCCTAACATTTGAAGGTAGAAAACATCAGGCAATCTGTCACCCTATTTATCTTTACCTAACACAGTTAAGAACGAGTGTCTCCAATGTCTGTACTTTAAAAGAATGGCCATTTGGAGGGATCCCTGACTACAACAGGAGCATCTTGCAGAATCTGAGGAAGTACTAGTTTTCCACCAGAAAAGAAACTTGCTGTAGAAGATAAAATGCACCTCTACCCCTCTGTCTGTATGCAGCCACCACAGTACAATGCAGAATGAGCAAAGCCTGGTGCAAGTCAGGCAGCACAACTAAATGCTTGCAACTGAACACCAGAACACTGGAGTTCCTTACAAGAAGATGGTGCAGTACTGCTGTCTCTAGTGGGCTACTCCCAGGGTTTTGCAATGCAACCCAGACTCAACAGTTAGAGACAGCTTCTTGATAGAAATCAGACCAAGTTCTTCAATTCATTGCAGCCAGGGCTATGAACAGCTGTCAGATGGTTGGCAATACTCACACAAAGCATACTACATCTGACAGATGCTACTTGTTGGCACTGCTTCAAAATACTTCACTACTTTCAGTGAAATGGAAGTCAAGAGCCAGGAGACAAGATCTGCCTCTCTACTCAATGGTTAAGCAGCTATCTGGCAAGATCATTATCATCTCTCTTTCCTGCTTCTCCCCTCATTTTTAAAATAACAGTAATACCTTCCAGCTGCAATAAATATTGAGAAAAGTAGAAGCAGCACCCAGACACACACACACACACACACACACTCTGCTGCCATCTTCTTACCTTCAAGTGTTTCTGGACCCGCTCATTCTTCTCTGCTTCAGTGGTGCGCTCCTCCTCACTGCGGTCCTTGATGGTGGCCTCTGATCGTAACTCAGCACTGGCTTCTGCTGCATTCTCATCCTGCTCATCATCATGCTCATTCTCAGAGTGCATGGGTTCAGTGACATGAGGGGTGCTCATGGCAGTCTTCAACTCCTCTTTGGTCTTTTCTAGGTCCTCCTGCACCCTCTGTGCCTGCAGTAGGATATGCCACAGTGAGTCAGTCAGTATAATCCTGAGCGCCTGAGACTTCTCACAGAAGCACCATTTGGTGCTTGTTACAGAAAATCTTGCACCTCTGAAGGGGTATATTCCAAAGCTACTCAGCCACCGCCACTTGAAAAATTCTCTGCTGGGTAACACTTCAGAGATTTGAAGAATGGTTACAGTTAATAGAAAATGGGCTGCAGGCCTAATTAGTCAAAAATTGCTACATGGAGTTAGAATAAGTCACCCATTCCATGGAGAAAACCAAAGCTGCATATTTACAATAGCCTCAAGCTTGCAGGATTTGAGTCTCATGTGGAATCTAGTGCAGGAGTTTGGGTTACAACCCAGAACAAAGAGCAATTCCACAAAAAATATGCCATTTGCTCAGACTGCTTTACCTTATACTGCCACTCCTGTGCCTCGCTCTCTTTCTTCTGCCTGGCCAGCTCCAGCTGTGTGATCCTAGCTGTGAGTTCTGCCATTTCAGCAGCCTGCAGAAGAAAGGCTTTTAGTGGAAACAAAACCCAGGGTACTTGCTAAGTGAAGCATTTTGTCCAAGTCCTGAGTGAAAACACATCTTTTCAGCAAGAAGCAAGCCTTCCTGTTAACTTCAGTTCCACCAATACCTCCATGATGAAAGAGGAAAGGAAGTCAAAAAAGTTTTGCAATTAGTTGTGGTTAGGGTTTTGTTTGGTTGTTGGGTTGGTTCTTTTTCCTTCTCCCCAAAACAGAGCTACAAAACTCAGTTCTTTGAATCCAAACCACAGAAGGCAACAATTTTCTCATTATCACATACAAAAAAGGGCAAAAAGAAATACAAATCTACTGTACAAATACACTTGTATTTATGTATCTGTTCATCTACTCGAGGCTAAAAATTAAAAAACCTATGAATATAGTGCCTCACTATATTCATAGCCTGGTTTGCTTCAAAAGCTTAGATGTTTCCCCTTTCACTAGTTTCCCTACTTGATTTTTAGTTCACAAACTTACCAACTGTTCTTGGGTCTTTTGTTGATCATGGGATGCTCTCAATAGGGCCTCCTTTGCCTCTTCTGCTTCTCTACGTTCCTTAGCCAGTTTCTCTGCTTCCTCCTGAGCTCGTTTTCTCTCCTGTTCCAGCTCCAGAGCTCTGCGGGTCTGTTCTTCCAATTCTGAAAAATAGGGGAGCACATTTCAAGACAGATCAAGTAAAGAATGGCAGTAGAAGAAGAAAGTCTGTCTGGACAAAGGTTTTACTTCAGAGGGACAGGTAAATGAGGGACACAAGCAACTGTCTCCTTTCCTCTCCTTCACGTTTTACCTGGAGCTGAAGACTAAAAGTCAGGCCCACCCCCAATGGATTTGTGGGGAAGCACCCATCCCAAAATTACATACCTAAGGGCAGAGAAGAATCCAGTATTTTGCTTGGGCAACACCACACTAACTCTAGCCAAGCAATTAGATAGTACATCACCACAGCAATGGCTGGTGTGATCCCTGCTACATTTTTTGACTCCTTCCTCTACAGACATGCTGGGATAAAGCTTCCAGCCAGCACAGGAACAATGGCAAAGTACTTCCGCTGCCAAGAGAGACATCTTGGCTGTTACCCATTTCTTTAATGCAAATCTTTTTCAGCAGCTGCATATGGAGGGCTTACATTCAGCTTAAGGAGGCTAAACCAGGGCCCTAACACCAGTTAGCACACAATACTGGAGAGACAAATTACTCAGAGATGCTCACAGCTTTACTATTTGAACTGTTCTCACTCAGACTTTTCATCATCTAAGGAAACACTGAAAGACTTCCTGTTACCTTGCTGAGCTTTCTTGGTTTGCTCCTCAATTTGTTTGAGTCTCTCCATCAGCTCCTCCTTCTCACGCTCAATCTTCTCCTTCTCCTTTTCTGCCAACTCCCTCTTCTTCTTTTCATTCTCCAGCAGGGCTCTGATGGAAGGAAGTCACAATGTAATTTGAAATCAACCAGCACCCAGATTGGAGCACTTAGTAGCAAACACACAAAAAGAGCACACACAAGATACGCCCTACAGCACCCAGATAATGAGCTTTACTCCAGATGTAACCCTTTATAGAAGTGCAAATTAAAAAGCTCTGCTGGCATTCATCTCAATGACAAGCTCATAATAGCAGTGTTATAAGGGGAATCTCCACATTTCAAGGTCTGTATTAGTCCCATGAAACGGACAGACAAACCTTTAAGTCCAAGAAAGTAATGGTGAGTCACATTTGTGATGAGTACCATTACTATCAACTCAATAGACCTACTGAAGCAGAAAACAACCTGCTCTATTTTTGGCTCAAGCAGATTAAGGTGCTGCCAGCCATTTATCTAGCACATGACGCTACTTCTGCAGTGATTAGTCACACCCAGGTTACTGAGAACCCTACCAACCTTTCCATCTGTTTCTGATGTTTCTCTTCCCGAGCCTGTGCCTTCATCTGCTGCACCTCAATGGTGTCTGGTTTACGTCTGCGCATGTAGAGCTCGTGGTTCCCCATGCAAAGTGCCAAGATTCGTTTGTTAATCCGTAACCGAGGGGCATAGAATACAAAGTCCTTGGGACAAGAAAAAGGCAGCATTAGACCTGTTCTTTCAGCGTAAGAAGCCCCTTGTGTATGCACTATGCTCCCAAGACCCTGAGCTTTTTAGAGTTGCCAGCCAGCTTTTCTTAATAATGTCTAATTAATTGGTGGTGGCAGTTAGACACTTCTTTTTGGAATGGATTTCAACCTGACAAACACACCCAGGGCAGAAGCACCCAATGCATCATTGCAGTGTGCTAGGTTTCACTGTAACACATCCCTAGCAGCAAGCACACACAGCACACAGCATCTTAGCATCACCATTTCATTACAAACAGCAGCAGGGCTGGTTTTTCAGGCACACCAAGTCCCTGGCTTCTCCCACCTTCCTTCCCACTTCAATAATCTATAGAGTAGCCTGGCCATCCACATCGAATGTAATGTCTTGGCTTATGCCAGAAAGGGTGTTAAATGTTACAACCAATGGATGAATAACTTTGTTCTGTTAAAAAAGGAGCAACAGCAGCAGGGAAATGCTTCCAAGCAGCAATGCAACAGGAATGACCGAAAGAACAGAAGGCATTGGCTAGCACAGGGAATTATTAGGCCTTAAAGATGAAAGCAATTACATTCAATATAAATTTGCAAGGAAAACAACGTCTAGCCTACCCTACAAAGTGACCTAAAGCTTCTGCTTTAAGTTGGATGAAAACCTGCAAAAGATCATCCCACACACTACTAAAGCCAACACATTGCAAAAGAAGCATCCACGGCTAAGAGAACTACCCCAGATGCCTAGCTGTGTTATCAGAGAATCTGAACAGTCTTGAGTGAATCAGAAACCCTAAGCAAGGAGCTACTCCCTGCCACTGACCTTAAAAGCTTAAGCTTATACTAAATTTCTACCCTCTTAGCCAGAAAAAAAATCATAATTATCACTTTACTGCCCTGAACAGGTCTCCCTGCTCACAACAGTGTTAAGGCTATTGATAAAAAAATACTGTGCAAAAAAACCCAAAAAGCCCCCCAAAAACCCCCCAAAAACCCACAGGAATTGTTCAGCTAAGAAGCTGAATGTTTAATAGCTTAATATGAATGTTGCTTCTTACTGGTGCTTTCTTGTCAATAGGCTTAATAACAAATTTCTTGTCATTGAATGAGATATTTCTGATCTCACTCCAAGGGAATCCAATTTTTGGTGTTAGCCTGCAGAAATGGGAAGCAAGAAGAAATAAGAGAGTGCAAAGTCATTCCAAATTCTTGACTTAGAATATAAAGCTCAAAATTATACCAAATCCACCCTCATATTTCAGTGCTCTTATGATAGTTGAAATCAGCAGACAAAATTAGTCATGAAGATGAAATATAAACATAAGAAGCAGTTTTTCAATCCCACTTTTTTTGGTTTTTTAAATGAAAAACAGAACTGGAGAATGCATCTATGGCAGGAAGACTAGGGATACGAGTGAAACTATCCTGGAAAGATTTGCCAATTTCTTGTATTTGTTGGTCTAAAGAAGTACATTTTATGGATTATTCTAGCAATGTCAAAAACACAGCCAGGAATTATACAGAAATTGTGGAGTTTAGTCAAAGATTTGAATTCCAGGAGAGATTGATTTTGAATGACTTTATATTGTAAAGGAGCTGAAGGCAATGATGAAGAGAGAGGGGTTTTTTACCTATCATTCTGCTCATAAATGTTGAGTCCAAGAGCATCTACACCCAGCCAGAGCTCAGAGCCTTTCTTGTTCTTAATGCTGAAGTAGTTCACACCGTACATTTCCAGATCCTGTGCAATTTTCAGGTACTCCAAGACAGCATCTTCTCTGCAGCATGTAAAAAGAAAGCAGATATTCTTCTTTGAGTCTTTAAGCCATTAGAGCAAGAAGGTGCTATCTTCCCACATGGAGAGAGCAGCAACAAGCTGGCAAAGGTTCTAAGCATCACCCTAGCAGATAATTACAAACTCTGCAAACTCAGTCTTGTTTTACTAAGAACAGCCAGCTGATGTGGACCAGCAAGTGCAGAGGCATGTGAACCTTGTTACTCAGAGCAAAATAACCTAAAGAATGCTAACTTATCCTGAAGCAAGTCACAGATTTTTGTATGCATTCATACATTACACACTAACACTACTTTAAATACAGCAGTTTCACACTGCATCAGTTACCTTATCATTCCTCGATGTTCCTCATGCCACACCTGGATCCTCTCCTCCCACTGGTCCTTGTTAAGCTTGTGCTGCTCCAAAACCCTAGAAAGAGCATACGTGGGATGTTTAAAACCAAGCACTACATATAGGCACACACACAATCACATCACTCTATACTAATGCTTCATAAAATACTCCATTAGCATGAGAGATCCCCACAAAAATATTTCAAGAGACACAGTTTTATTAAAAGGCTAGACAGACACACAATGGTCAGTATTCAGATTTCTAACAAATGAAAGATTTTTTTCAGTTTTTCTTCTCATTGTAGCATATTTTGTTTTGGAGCTTCTCTCACTACTTCTGATTAGGGTTTCAGAGTAGCAATACGAAGCTTAAGGTTAAAGCTCTTAATTAATTGAATACTAATCTAAATGCTCAGAGTGGCACAAGGCTATATTTTATTCTGAGCATTGCAATCAAAACACCCCCTACACTTAAAAAATAATTTTTAAAAATCACAAATCCTTTAAGACAGAGAATGTCTAAGACTATGCAGGTTCACTTGCCTTTGTGGGAGCAGTTTATCACTAGCAAGGTAGCCAGACTTGTGCACATCTTTGTTGAAGTCTCCATACTTGGACTGGACAGCATAAGAAGCCAGAAGGACAGCTGTTTCTGGAGGACAATAAATGTCATCATTCAGAATTGCCTCCTTCACTTGGAGAAAGAAAAGGCGCTGTGTGATGTCCTGGATCAGCTCTTCTGCCACATCTTCTGGGTAGAACTTAGCCCGGAATTTGAAAAGCAGGGGGCTTTCTTTACGTACATCCTGTGCTGTTACCTGGAACAGAGTTAGCAGATTATATAGCCTATATACCAAGTGAAGGGGAGCAGTTTACAAACAGGAAGACAAGCATGCACTGGAAAAAAAATTTCTCCTTTCCAATGCAGAAGGGGGTGGGCAAAAAACCAAGGATTTTCAATTTACTTACTGCTAAAATACCTCATCACTTCTCCCCACTGGACTTACACAAGGCAGTAGTTAAGACCAGTGGTAGCTAAGTTACTTTCCAGGTTTCTCCCCAGGCAAGATGCTCACATGAGCACCACATCAACATTTTACCAGGAAGGGCAACAGATCTGGCCAGGTAACAAACAGAGCTTGATGCAGGACCAGGTCAGATACCACAACTCCTCATACCCTGGGGAGGGAGTGTGTGGACACCACAATACCAATTCACTGATCTTGCAGTACTTGAGGTACATGGATAGGCAAGAACAGATCCCTGACAGAAGTATGGAGACTGAATTTGCCCCTGCACTCCCAGAGAAGAGAACAAGGACAAGCAAAATCTTGGAGCAAACATACCTTTTTGTTCAATTTTAGCCATGTTGAGAAACCCTTGGTGTCTTGATACTGAAGTCCAAAAAACCAGACCTCTCGCAAACCAATTGTCTTGACAACCTGAAAGAGAGATGATTAGCAAGATCCTCAGATGGACTGAATTTAGGTAGTGGTTTGGTCCAAGATACTCATTACTGTTTATCTTCTGTGAGATAAGAATTAGGAGAAATGCAAAGCAGGCACCAAACTTGAAAGAATATAAAGAAGTTTATTAACAGACCTAAAAGAGGGGAAAAAAAAAATAGCACACCTTCAGAACTCTTCTCCTTCCCCCACCTTCCTCCCTTCTCCCACTGACAATGTAAAAAGACAACCCTTAAGATGTTCAGTCTGTTTACCACTTCCATAATAACCTTGTTCAGTCCATTTAGGAAGAGGAGTCTCTCT
>NW_008236209.1:6797984-6829380 GCF_000691975.1 Corvus brachyrhynchos
CATTTGGAGCAAAAGTCCTCATCTGGTCCATCTCTCCCTGTCCAAACTTCTCATGAAATTACAGCTGTGTCAGCATCTGCCTATCTCAGTGCAGGTGCTTTTGCTTACAAGTTGAACTGAACACTCCACCCCCCATATCTTCATGAAATTACAACGGGATACTCTGATATATCATAGCTTCACAACAGAATTTCAGCTTTAAGCATCTCCTCTTTCTCTTCCCTCAGGTTTTCAGCTCTTCACAGCACTAAAAGGGTTAATCTCACCTAGGCCTTGCAGCTGGAATGTGGCTTAAAAAGTGGAGAGGGGAGGGAGCCGAGCCCCTCCGGCTGCACACAGCAGGCCTGTGGGGGGGTTCCACGGCTGGAACAGGGCCCATGATGGCCGTGGCTTGGCCCAGCCTGGCCCAAGCAGGGCCTGGGCTGGGCCCACTGGCCCCTGCACGGAGCCCGCAGCCACCTGTCCCAGCACCGGAAACGAGAGAGCGTTTCTGCCTCAGGGTTTCTCTTCTTAAGTGTGGATCACAGAGGCAGTCACAACTTTAAGTGGCTTAAAGAATTGTCCATATTCAAACTGGCCAGCTGATAGGTTCTGTCAGATCACAGAGGAAGCTGTAAGCACCCCTTTGCAGAACATCACTTCTGGGACTATGCTTGCTAACCCATGACAATTTACCAGTGGCTGGGAACACGTTAGAGGTAAGTTCAGACAAAGATAATGCCCTGGCCACCAGCCTCCTGCTGCAGTGAACAGAAAGATGATATGGCATCTAAGAGGTCTTAAGTGGATGTGTGTAATATTCTTTCTTCTCCTTCAGCTCTTTAAGGTTTGTTGCTATTTATAAACAACAGATTTTTTTCAGCTACTTGTAAGCCAACATGTATAGCCAAAATACAATGCAACAGCTCTGACAGGTTTGTAACTGCCAGGAATCAGGAAGACAGCTCCATTTTCAGGTACACCCCTCACTTATTATGCAAATGTACTATTCCTGGGCAAGTCATTAATCACCCTGCTAGGTTGTGCTACTTTAAGATTTGCTCCTACTCCACTGATAGCTATGGACAGGCCTTTCATACAGCTCTTTACTGAGTAGCACCATTAAGAGGAAGTGCAGTGGGTAAATCCATATGCTATCCCTTGTGCCAGGACAAAGAGCCACCACAGACATTAGCTACACCACTATGTAAGCTCTCTCTGTAGTTCCCTAGCATATCAGGCATGCTATGTAAATAAGAAGGCTTTAAAGACATGCTGTGACAAGAGACAAGAGCCTCATGGTGGGGCAGCAAGACTACTGCAGTACAGTGCCACTGTTGGTTAAAAGGAGGGGGAAGTTTCTCAAAACCCTGTTTGCTATCAAGACATCACCCTTTGTGCCCTAAAATGCCTGGGACATGCCACAGGGTGCAGCAAGTCTACACAGTGAAGTTCCCCCACATCTCTCCTGAAGACGCAGGAGTTGGTCTCATACCGGCAAACAAGGCACCTACTGGTCACCTCCATTACTGGACAAGAAAGGGGAAGGAAGAAGACATCTGTCTTAAGGTTGACGTGGTTCCTAAAGTACAACACTGTCAGCTGTTTTCACATACCATTCAACACGGGCTTGCTGAGGGCTTCCCCCTTAGAAAGGGGCTAACAACTAGATGCAGAGACTGAGACTTGCCCTGTGAAAACCAGCTGCCCAATTGCCCAGGTCAATTGATATAATTTTGTAGTGCCCAAAGGTACACTCTGTTCCCTTCTGATGTGGTCTCTACTTTGGAAAGATACATCACCAAAGACATAGGTTCCCCACAAACACATCCCTAATTAAATTGTTTAGGGCTTGGATCAGACATTTCTTCTGGCCTTTCAAAAGCAGCATTAGGGCCTTTGTTCCTTTCAGGCAGAAAAACCAAATGCAGTTTTCAGCAGAGGCATGCAATTGGTGGCACGCACAAAGACAAAACCTACACTAGGTCATGTAGTCTATATACATCATCCCACTGGGGTTCCTGTAGTTATTCAACCTGTCCTTGCTTGAACATGAACTGGAGAGGTGGACTAGAGCCCCTGCAGATTCAGGGGAATGTAGGTCACCTGTGCATCACGCAGCAGGATGCACATGGCTAATGAGGCTTCTGGAGAAGAATCAGAGTTTGCTATGTACAGGCAGTTTTGGTCACTGCAATATAGGAAAGATATTAATCTCTAATATTAAGGTATTAGAGAGGGTCCAAAGGAGGTAAATGAAGACGAAGGGCCTTGAGGGGAAGCCCTATGAGAAGCAGCTGAAGGCACTTGGTCCATTCAGCCTGGAGAAGAGGAGACTGAGGGGGGACCTCATCACAGTCTACAACTTCCTCATGAGGGGAAGAGGAGGGGTAGACACTGATCACTTCCCTGTGGTGACCAGTGACCAAACCCAAGGGAATGGCCTGAAGTTGTCAAGGAAGGTTTAGGTTGGATACCAGGAAAAAGTCTTCACTCAGAAGGTGGTTGGGCACTGGAACTGGTTCCCCAGGGAAGTGGTCACAGCACCAAGCTTGACAGAATTCAAGAAACATTTGGACAACACTCTCAGGCACATGGGGTGATTCTTGAGGATGGTCCTGTGCAGGGCCAGGAGTTAGACTCGATCCTTGTGGGTGCCTTCCAACTCAGCATATTCTGTGAGCCTGTGATTAGAAGCAGATGGTTCAAGGAGGGGAAGAAAGGCCGTCCTAGAGCCCAAGGACAGCTCTGTTCTTGGAAGCATTAACATATGAATGGGATAGAAGCTCCTCACTCTGCGTGGGTCTGCTTTCCTCTCTTCCACTCGACAGCAGCTTATGCCTGGGAATTCAACAGGCTGGACTGCCAGCAAGCAGCTGAAAGGCTCCACACTGTGGTCCCACACAAAAGGACTTTTATTCCACAGCAGAGGCCTGCACAGCAATAGCAGAGACAACAACAAGCTGGACAGAGAAGAGCGGAGACAGCACAGCACTCACCATCACGCTCCCAAGCTGCCACTGAACTAAGGCAGGGAGGATAGTCCTCCTCCCTCCACAGCTTTAGCAGGCTATTTATTTCCATTTAGCAAGGGAAAAAGCATGGAGAAGAAACAGCTTTCTACAGCTGCAAGGAATCTGGCTGGCAGCAGCATAATTATGTCTGGGGGTGTACAGCATTCAGAGCCCTAATGAACTGTGAGATGTTCCAAAAAGCAGACAGCTACTGGTAGTGGCTAAGGCTGGAGAAGGGCTGGCACAAAGAATGGGAGAATTAAAAGTACGGTTTAACACAGACCACGATACTTAAATGTCTAAAATCTACACTCTCATCTGGAGAGCAACATCTTTCATTCATGCCAGGGAGAGCATTAAGTCAGTCCCTGGGTCTTGTTTAGAATGCTGGATAAGGCTCAGTTTACAGTGGGCAACAGAGCAGCCTTAAAATCCAGCTGTCCCGTGGTACCTTGACTAGCTACTACAAAGCTCTTAATTAAGTACTACCTTTAGCTTAAAATTCTACTCAGTAAGCCATACTGACATAGGGAAAAAGGTGCCTTTCTGGTGACTCACTTCATCCTCTGCAGAAAGTCGAAGCACACATTAGTACGGGTTTTTTACTTAGGTTCAGAGAAGAAACAGAAGATCTTTCAGGTAACCTTTTCTCTCACTCCTTCTTACTCCACGTGTTTTAGGTCTGCATGATAATTCCTGTCCTTCCCCTCAGCACTCACCCATCTCCCTCTGAACTATGTTCTTGCCATTGGGTGCTGCTCCACAGCAGAAGAGGGAGCCAGAAGCAGCCTCTTAAATGCAGATTTTAGCATCAAGATAATGATTAAAAATGGCTGTTATTCTCAGCCCAGGGAACACACGACCACACTGGCAAACAAGTACAGATCCTGATGAAAGCACTATTTACACGCGGGCAAGACCAAAACACGCAAGCAGAGGAAAAGGCATTCCACTTGGATCGAGTTCCTGCACCAAAGGCCATATCATCTCAGGCTATAACATGGTACAAGTGCCTTGAGTGTTGCCCTAGTTAAAGATGAGGTAGGTCTCTCTCCCCTTCTATGACAGGCATGTCGAGTACATCTGAGAGAAAACTGCCAGCTAACCTTATTGCTGGAGGAGCTCTGAACTGGTGCCACACATGCAGTTTCATATGCCAGTCAAAAACTACTTAGAATGTGGTCTTCCAGGTAACTTAGTACCCAAGATAGGCTCCACCTACAGCCCAAATATTCAACTGTTCTCCCTCCATTTAACTGATGGATATACTTCTAATTTTCCCTTCCAAAGTGCTAAAATGCCAGAGTGCTAAACAACAGGATCTTCAAGTTTTTGAACTTATTGCAGTTTGCCAGTGACCTCTTTAGCAACAAGCAGTCCATTTTTGGTTGGAACTACTGCTTTTCTAAAAGTCAGAAAGTTTCCACATATTCCTGTGAAATTTGAAACACATTTTCATACCACTCAACCACAAGCCTTCATTACAGGAACAAGAGTTCTGGGGTTTGCTGGGGGAACCAGCCACTGTCCTGAGACTTGCTGCTTTCTACCATCAAACTACCTTAGTGAGTTTTCATTTCAGTGCTTTCACCCAGTGGAACAAGTGTTCCAGAGCCATTTCCTATATGTTTAAATGCTGTTAGGTAGGACCCTACCAAGGCTAAAGGTTTCTCTTACACTGACCCTCCTCACAAAGCTTAGTTTGCAGGCCATGAGACACCAACCACCTTTATTCCAAACACGGCTCAACTCAGATGTAGTTAGTCAAAATTCAAGAGGGGCTTGGTCAGCTCATGCTGTAAGCTTAAGCAAACACGAAAGAAGTCTGACAAACTGGTACTCAACAAAACCACAAAATTCACTGCAGCAGATAAGCAAGAAGGAAGCTGCTAAGCATTACCAAGGTTTCTTAGCTGCATGACTACCTTGGAGGCCATGCAGCTAGAAAAACAAGGCAAGACAAGCCAGGGCACACAAACTCAGAATCTTAGGAGATCTGGCTCTTCATGAAATCTGAAAGAACCTTAAGAATTAAAAAGAAAATGAAACAAAAATAACCCTCTCAACACACATTCCACTATCTATAAAACTTAATGCTGAACATAAAATACAGCATCAGTGACTAGGTTTAAAGTGTGCAGAGACATGCTTATTGTCGTAATTTTAACGCATAGATAAGTGCACTTTTCTCTTACAAGTTTAGTCTTGACCCCAAAAGCTCACAAAAATGAGCAAAAGCATCTTAGGAAGGTTAAACACATGTTTTTAAAGTTTGAAGTGATAGCTATTTTAGTTTCTTAGGTCACATTTTCTTTAACCCGTGACTTGTCTTCATGTCTCTCAATTGGACAGAAATCACCTCTTTAAGGAGATTGGATGCTCAATGATTCAAGCTAGAATCAATTTACCCAAAACAAGGAAGTTTGAGAGGCAAAAGACTGTAGGGACACAATTTCAAAGCCATCCACAGCAACAAGCAACTAAGAAGTTTCACCAGACAACAGATTAATCTTTTATGTGTAGAAGACGTACAATGCAAAGCACTGCTTAGGTTTACTTGCTACTCTCCAGACCAGCTGCACTTCAGTCCAATACAGAAAAGGGTCAAAGGAGGAAAACAAGTAACTATCACTGTTGCAGTGCCTGTGCTCTGCATCCCCAGGAAAGCAATATTTCAAGGTACCTGTGAAGCAATCAGGCCTGCGGGATAAGCAGCATCCCTGACACGCATAGCCCTTCCTTGAGCTCTTCTTTTAATCCATCACTGGCAGCTGAGGAATGGGAGCAAAGTTACCGTTCTTGCTAGCGAGCCAGTAAGCACTGGAGTTCAGCAACTGATGTTATGAGGTACATCAGCAGAGCTACAGAAGACAGAGAGTACAGTCCTGTCTCATTTAATCCAGGTTTTGCCCATGCACACAAGCCTAAGATATTTAAGCTAAAGCTGCACAGTTACAAGACTAGGGAATAGGAAGAGCTCTAGTACCAATCATGATGTTACTGCATATATATATCAGTTCGGGGGTATTTCTACAGCCAGCACCTTGGGGCAGAAACTACTTCCTACAAAGCAGTGAAGCATCTGCATTGTTCTGTCACTACAAAAATTCACTTTGAAATTTAACCAAGCAGGAAGGAGGAAGACAGGAACATTTCTACTTCATGCCCATTCATCTATTATTACTATGGAACTTTAGATTCAAGTGTTTTTCTCCTCATTCAGCTAAAGCCTAGCTACAAGCTTTCCAAAAGTCTTCTGAATCCTGTTCAGAGTGGGTTGGAATTGCGTGGCATAATGAATACATTTATCTACCTTTATACACACTAGGTGGTGCCTAAATGTTACTGAGTAAAGCCAGAAAATTGTACCGAGGCAGCCATGCAGCTAGAAAGCTTGGTAATGCTTAGCAGCTTCCTTCTTGCTTAACTCAGAACTGACAGTTCAAAGTGAAAGGGAACCCTAGGGCAAAAATATGCTGGATATCTTAAAATTTTTCTGTACAAGAGTCAAAAATCAGGTTTCACACCAGGAGGTCAATGTCCTGCAACAGCAAAACCATATGTCTGCTTTGTAGAGGAGCTCTCCCGTCCCTCAAAAAAGCACTGATGAAAGCAGCTCTTTTTTTAGAACCAGCATCATGCAGAAAATACTAGATTATCATCCAGTCCAGGGACACAACATGGCTTAAGGGAGCTAGAAAATAAACAGAAGTAACTTTGTTGTTGTGCACCCCATCATGGGACCCCAGAAACCTAAGGATAGAAACTGAGGCAGAGTGAACAATGACCAGCCAGAGAGCAGTCACAGTGTCAGCAGGGACAATAGCACTGGACTATCCCTTTACAGGAACCAATACACACAAACAGCTCAGTCACATGAAACATACTGGATATGTAACAGCTGACAATATATTTAAAGGTCCATCCCTTTCCTAAAGGGAGCAAGTTTAATGTCAACCAGCCCTTTTAAAAATAGCAAATGCTTAAAACTAGCTTCAGACACATTTTTTCCCCCATTTCCAACTTCACCTACAAATCCAATTTAGGTGAAGTAAACACTGCCTCAACTTAGAAACTCAGTTCTGTAACAGCATTTGTTTTCTCCCTTGGCAAAGTGTTTACTGTGGAAAAAGCAAAACATAACTTCTGTTTAGACAGGTGCTGTGTGAAACACACTGAAGGGAGGAAAACGTGCAGCTGTCCAAGAGCATGACAAAGGAGTGAAATCAATTACTAGACATGAAGAGCTGCTATACTGGAAACATGACTGGATGCTTCTCAGAGACAAACTGATGAAGCCCAAGTCTGCTACCAATGTCAGTTCGCAGCAGAAGCCGCAGATAACCTAGAGCTGACTGAAAATATCATGTGCAGATTAAAAATGTTAACTGATGTGAGTAGTACCATTTCTTAGCACTTGGTGCTTTGCTTGGATAATAGCAGAAGCCAGATACTGAAAAATAATCATGGGAAGCATCCACATGAAGAACACCTCCTTCAAAAAAAAAAAACAAAAAAAAACCAGTTCATTTTTTGATGAACTTGAGGACATGTCACATGGGCTTCATTGTTAAACACTCTCATGAACTAACTGTGGCTGAGTTCCATGTTGCACACATGGATTCTGGACAGAACTTGGCTTTCACTTCTATCAATCCAAACCACACAGGGCTAAAATATGCAGGAGCTACTACACAGTAAGACATAGATGGCTGAGAACTACACTGCAATTCAGAACTTTTTTGAAAGCCTTTCTATTTTTCCGATTATGAAAGGTTGCTCTTTTACTAAACCTTCGAATCTCACTCCATTCCCTCCATTTCAGGGCTGGGCTGTAAAGAGCAATATATCATCTAGTGTTGAATCATCCAGCTGAGTACAAGAGAAAACAGTAGTTCGTGGTTAAAGATCTAAAAAAAATTAAAATCTAAATTATATTTGCTGTTCCCAAATGAAATAGCTGACTTCAACGGGTGAATCAGCCCTTAATTTTCTCTCTTCCTTATGATAGGTACTATGTAGAGCTAACCCCAGAATGCTTAGCTCTACTGAACCACACCCAAATCTCTGACATATCTGGTCTGGCAGTTCCTTCATCTTGTCATTAGTCCAAGATTCAATTTGCATTTCTTTGAGCTATGAACTTACTGTTCCCATTTTTCTCCAAGGAGCAAATCCATGGCCAATTACAGCAGAGAAACACAGTGGAGCCTGTCAAAGTTTCAACTGCTGCAGCTGATAATGTCTGTCATCTGCTGCTGGAGCTTTGGGCTGCACATGCCTCCCTGCTTCTGTTTGGGCCAAAGCAGGAGGAAGTTCGCCTAGCCAGTGAATGCAGGGGAAGGCTGAAGTACCCCATGCAGACAGCCCAACACAGTATGGTACATCACTGCTCTTAAGGTTTCCCTCAGGGCCTGATGGGAGTACAGAATCACTTCACCTGCACTTAAAAGTTGCAGCAGCATTTGAAACCCAGCTAAGCCTCGCCTGATTTAAAGACCAACAGCCCTCTGGAATCACTTACACACTGCTTGCAGGTAAGTCAACCTAGCTTACTAGGTCCCCCATAAGACTTTTCTTATAAACTAAGACTGAAGATATCTACTGCTTTCCAATTACCATTATTACGAGCCATAGCACCAATTCAGTCCACTAGAAGAATAGCTCCTAAAATGTTCTTGGAGATTAAAAAATGCAGTAGTTTTGGGGGAAAAAAAGTACAATTTCTTACTGTGCTGTGTTCTCTTGAAGCTATTATATACAGTGACACTCAACCTTTGAAGTCCTTTAGAAATTATTTGCTGTTGCCTCAATAGAATTACGATGTTTTTACCAACTTTATATCTTCTGCAGCTCCATCACTTACCTGATCAAAGAGTTGCTTCCCTGTGGTGTTGGGCTGGATGGCAAACTCCAGCTCAGCATCCATGGTGGTAACACGCACACTGATCTGGAAGACAGAAAAATGCATCATTACAACACATGCTCTAAGTGATGCTACCCAATAACAAGAACTAACATCTGCCCAGGACCAGGAAGCAGGTCTCAAGCCTCCAGGAACTTCACTGCTAGCAGTCACAAAGTCATCTGCTCCGCCATCATGGTACTCACAGTTTTCCTGTAGAATATAACTTTCCTATTTTGCAGTGTGTTTATCCTCTCTGGTCCTACAAATATTCACACGTACTGACACACATGAGAGCCATTTATATCTTATGAAGTTTAATTTCCAAAGTAGAGCATTCTGTTGTCTTTCACAAAAGTAGAGATGTTCCAAAACTTGGTGCACACAAGAAGCCATCCAACCCTTTTGTTTGGAGGGCGAACATCAAGGAAGTTCCCAGAAGCATTAACAACTCAGGCCGCTACAGAAGGCTGGTCAATAATAACAATACGCTTCCAGTCTTTTTGAGTATTTGGAGAAGTTATAAGGCACAATCCCTGACATGCTCCAAGGGCTGTGGGTATGAAGCAGACAGGATGTGAGGATGCTCTCACAAGCTAACACAAAAAGGCTGCATGCTGAACATGAGAACACTTCCCATAGCAGTAGAGCTGCCAATACTGCTTTCCAATTCTTTCAGGGAGATGAAAGACCTCTAAAGACTGCAGAAATTGTTCAGGTGTTATTTAAAATTGCAATCAAGATTTCATTACTATACTAGCCTTAGATGCAAGACCATGAATAGTCTTCCAGAAGAAATGTTATATGATGCACTATTTTGACAGGACTATCTCACCATCACATTTTTACTTGTGACATGAAAGTGGCCAAGGGACTGCAGCAAGGGAGTTTGCAGCTTCATCCCACAGAAGCAGGAAGACATACACACACATTTCATTTCTCATGAAGCACGTTAAACAGCAGAGGCATTTCACCTCAAATGCTAATGTAAAACATTGCTGATCCCATTCAAAACTCCTGATAATTACTGGGAAACATGATTTAGATGCCTGGGGCTAGACAGAAACAGTCCTGGTCTGAAAGCAGATGCCTTAACTTTAGGCCAGGGAAAGTGAGGTCTCTTGAGTACACCAAGCTGCCTGAGAATCCAATTCTATTTGCATGCCTATCAATTGAAAAAGGTAAAGATATTTCACAACTTTTGAACACAACATGTACATATTAAAACAGCTTTATTTAAAATATTTTTCCATCAAAGCAAAAGTTCAAGGCTTGAAGTTGTACAGACAAGATACTCACAGTGCACGAAACCCCAGCACACAGTCCTTGCATTAACAGTTCTCTCTCTTGCCAACAGTCATTCACCTCAGATCAACAAATCCTAATTTTTTGTTCTTCAGTGCAATCAATCCTATTAGTACACTCCACCAGGCTTCCAGTGGTGAGGGGTGGAGGGAATTACACTGTGAACAGCTTTAAGAACAACTCAAAGTCATATTTAGACTATAAGCTAACTGCATGACACAGGAGACCAGAAAAGCAAGAGTAAGCAAAGAAATATTCAAGGAACCACATAATACTGATATAATCACAGACGGTTCTGATTCCTGTATTTCTACCAAGAATATGTACAGATTTCACATCTTGTTTACTAAGAAACCAGACTTCAAGAGAGCTAGAACCAGGGGTTTTTTCCCTATAAGCAAGACGTGTTCTGCTAGTTAAATATAGGTAAGTGCCAAAAAGAGAGACTGCTAACTACATCCAAATACTTTTTGAGGTTTCCCAAAAAGCCTGCTTCAGACTAGGCACACCACTATTTTGTATTTGATATCCTCCTGAGATAAACCTAAAGGCTTTCTTGTTTTAAGTTAAGCTAAAAATTTGGTAAGGTTAAAGGTAGGCTTAGCACAGCTAAGCTGAAGTACACATAAGTTGAAGTTCTAGCTGTTTCATGCAAAAGGAATGCTATTTAGACATTACAAGAACAAAGATATCATGAACAAGTATATCAGGAATAAGTCGGTTTTGAAGCCCTCTAAACCTCCTGACACAATGATGCCAAACTAAGGCAAAACCATCCCACCACAGTAGTAGCAAGGAAAGAACAAATGACCTAAGCTTGTAAAAACGAAGCTCTTTTTAAAATTAGCAGCTTTCAATAGCATGCAGATGCCTTAAGTTCTCTTAGTACATACCTTCCCAAAAATTATTCACTTCAAATCCTAAACCTTGACAATGGGCTAATTTCATAGTGCATTGGTGAAACAAGAATCTGGCCACTTCCTAGAAGGGCTGAATGCTCCTCAAAACAGCTTTGCTACTTACACTTGGAAGCAAACTCTTCTAGCAGAAAGAGTGCTGGTTTGTAAGCCTGATTTGTCGTGCACACCCACCAGGTGAGAGCAAAGCTGTTCATAAGCTACACTCAGGTATAAGAAGGGTTACATTAAGTGAGCCATTAAGTTACACGTTGCATTTTGTTAGCTTTGGAGTATTTCCTGTTCACCTAAATCATTAATGTATCAGCTACCATGAAAGAAAAATAGTCTTTTCGCTGCACTCTTTATGGACAAAGCATAGTTGCTACTCTTACCAGATATCATCTGCACAGGTGATTGAGGGCCAAATATCTGAGCACCAGAAAACTGAACATAATCATTCATAATTCATGCAGAATATTTATCAAGACTCACATCTTTGTTAGCACAATAAAATAAGGCCCCATGCTGGAACCAGCAAAATTCCTTCACTGTCAGTCACTTAATGCCCTTAAGCTATCTGATCTGATATCATCCTTCAATTAATACATTCAATAGGAAGATTTACACATTTCCCCTCCTGCCCCCAGAAGCCCCCTGTGCTCAAGATGAGTAGCAACCTAAGGTTTAGGAGCAGCAATGTCTTGAATGGGTTTGCACTTGCAACTTCAGCCTGATCTAAGACAGCAGAAGCTAAGATACCACAGGAAATAGGCTTGTGCTTTGGAGAACCACACCCCAGTAGTGCTGTTTCCCCAAGCTGAACACGGTTTTAACACATTCAACAGCACACTGCTGTGAACTGTCAGCAGAAGGAGCCGAGGAGAGCACATCCTGGGCTGTGCCAGTGACATTTTAACCATTAGTTAGTTTGAACCATCAGTGGTAATTTAATACTTGGCTGAGAAGCTAGTTTGCTATAAAATTGAGCTTTGTTAAGGCTCATTGGTGTGAAAACAACACACAAAGAATTTTTTTCCCCACATGCTACCAAGCCAGGGTGGTTTTGTTTTTCCAGTTCACAACAGCTGGCTCAAAGTGAGGTTTCTACCATTTCAGATGGTGGGAGGCACTGATCTTAATGTGCTCTGTCTGCAGCTCAAACAAACTACAGGAACAGATCTACAGACTGCTATAATCTGTACCAGACAAGTACATGCCAGGCACTGCATGTTTACCTTCTTCCTCCTCATTCATTTAAAGTCTCACTTAAGTAAAACCACCTTACTAAGGTATTCATAGCTGAGTACCGACCAATACAAATGTTACATACAGGAATAAAAATGCTACAGCAAAACAAAGCCAACATAATTTAGACTCATAATTTAAATTTTAGATCGTAATTTAGACTCATTTGCTTCGTTCCTTCAGAGTTACTCTGCCAAAGCACTTTTAAACCATTTATCAATCTAGTTTACTACCAGTGCTTATTCTAAGACAAGCCTCAAGATTCATCAGCATTAAGCTTTTAGATTTTGTATTTCTAAACCATCTCAAAAGGTTTTCCTAGATTGGAGGGCTGGCATAAGCCTTGGCATGCTTATAATTTGGGTTGCAAACAGAAAAAAATGTCAGTAAGGTATCCAACTTTGGACTGCTGAGCATATACAAATTTAGCTCTTTCAGTCCAGACAGGTAAGGTGCGCACTGCTGAGAGGTGTGCAAGAGAAAGACATGGCACACCAGTGATTCAACCACAACAACTACAATGGCAGCACTCATCCCCAAGTATACTACATGCCTATTCCAAATATTCTGTTACTAAACATCTATCAAACTTTCAACTCTCAGGAGGTGTTTTTAGAATGCTTACTGGATTTCATCAACAGATTTAGCAAAAATACTATCCTAAGGCAGTAATTTGTACTCAAACTCTGTTTAAAGCAATTAATTGCATTTTTTCATCATAGCATTTACAATATATCCGCTGCAGCACACAAATATTTGCAAGTCTCTAATTCTACTTGGATCTTAAACTAACAGAAGTTTATTGTAGTAGGTGGCCTCTAGTCTTTTGTCTTTCCATCATCATTTAATATACTCTCATACAAACACCTAGTAACACTATATGAAATGCTTCCAGATGCCATTTTGCACATTACAAGAACACTCAACTATCACATTTCAAATTTATACTCACCAAATTTAAAAAGCATTCAGAAAAAAAAAGTGCTCATATTTAACTGATTCCTTTCATAACAGCTACAGGAAAGAGATAGAAAACTAGTAACCCTTCCTCTTCTCTATTTGGGGAATTACCATAGTTCCACCACTCTAAGTACTGCTAAAGCTTGCCACTGCCAGAGCATATTAAAGAGCTTCCTGCTGCCAAGGACAGTATTGTCAAGTGTGATACCTCCTGCACAGACAGAACCTCTTGCATGGAAAGAGATACTCTTCCAGCCCCAAAGCAGCTGCAGCCAAAGAAAGCTCCCTTTGACTAGCAAAAGCTTTCCAAAGGTACAAGCCACCCCTACCCACCTCCTCCCATGCTGTTCAGCAGTCTACAAGAGACACACTTAATAGACAGTGGTACCAGGTACTTATCTGCAGCATCTTTTCAGGTATTTTAGTATTGCCCATATACCTTCAAGTCTCACTTTCTACCCCACTGAGATTCCAAACAATTTTACTAGCAGCAGTAATTGTATCTTCAAGGTCTCCGAATAAGCCCTTCTAATAGTGCGCTATAACAACTTCCTGAGATGAAAATGTGTAGCTGCATATGGCAGGACAAACAGGAAGGACTGATACTGTCACGCTCAGTAACGGATGTATTGCTTGTGCTAATGCCCCAGTGCATTGAACAGCATGAGAAGTAGAAAAGACAATTCTGTTTGTCATAAGTTGAGACAGGAATAGAGTACTAGGAAATTCATGTCAGAATAATAAGTAGAGTCAGCACAACAGAGTATCGACCTCTACAAAACCCTGACCCTGAGCTAAAGCTTCTTTCCTCCCTGCATTTCCTGTATGTGAGAAAGCTGTTATACCCTGCTGGGCTGTAGGCTTCAAGCTTCAGGTATTCCCTGCTTCCCAGGTTAAAGGCAACAAGTGGACTATTTCTGGAGAAAGTAACATAGGGAAAACTTGTACTTTTTTGCAAATTTGACTGTTACGGAACAGAAGCAAGCTCAATGAAAAAGACATTCCAGACCAACCTGTACAGCCTCTGCACTAAAAGGAACCAGTTTACCCAGCAGTTACTACACGTAAAGATACTAGACCAATACCATGCACCAGTTCCAACAGGTCTGACCAGGGAAGCACATCAAATCCAGCCAGAGTTGCATGAACTAAGATCTCATAAAGCACCTTAATAACCTAAAAGCCTGCTCAGTTTTGGCTTTTAGCAAGATTAGCAGCAATATGGTAAGTTTAACCAAAAAGTGTCCCCCTGTTCCTCAGAACGGGCAAGTGAATTCTGGAGTATGAGTGCTCTGCAGCGCTTCACTTTCCTTCCCCGCGCACTGGTCAGCCAACATGGGCCCACTGCGAGGACAGCAGAGCTTTGCATTGCCTCAGGGGGGAATCAGAGGTGATGCCCCACACCTCCAGCACCAGCCATACTCACAGACATCTGGCTCCTTCCCGAACACCAGCACCCCACTGAAACAGCCCTGGGTCCTCTGTGTCAGGGTGAGGCTGGGATTGGGTCATGTGAAAGCGCTTGCAATTTCTCAAAGGATTACACTTAATTAACCAAGCCCCCTTCCAGCAGTCTTAAAGGGCCTTTTCATACCTCTAAGCTCATCAGGGAACAGAACAGTAGCAGGGACACCCCAGGAACCACATTGTAGGTACCAGAGAGGTTAACCCTCCCAGCAGCTCCTGGGAGCTTTCCAGCTCTCTCTACCATCCCCATCCTGCTCTGCTGGGGACACAGCACTTCTCATTTGACTGGAGCACTGGGCAGGCAGTAAGTCCACAGATGGCATCCCATCCCACCCCACTATTTGAATAAAGCTACCACCCGAGGAGAACACTTGCCATGGTACTTCTGGTACCAGTGAGCCAGAAGTAGTAGCCACATCCTATAGAGTATGTGGCTTTCTTTTGGTACCTAAGTATATCCTGTAGCAGGAACGCACCTTTTAAAGCATGCCTAATGATTTTAGCATGGAGCCTGAAGACAGAGAGCAGTGAAGGGGCAGCTACTACTACCCAGCTTCATAAAGCTGCTCTCCTTTGAGCACCAGCAAGCCTGGTCAAGGAAGAATTCAGGCTAAATCTAACTAAATTTTTGCTCCCATGGTCTTATTCCTTCCTTGTGAGGGAGCAGGGCACCAATCCAGCTTGGATTCAGAAGCTGCTGTGGAGCCACACCTGAGCACAGTCACACTAGAGCTGTATCCCCACCACCAGCAATTGCTCTTAGTCTCCAGAAAAACCAGATGGCTCATGTGGGCAACAAACCACAGCACCCACACAGCTTCAGCAGCCATGCTGCTGAGGACAGGAAGAGGAAGCAAGCCAGAGCACCGGCCTGCAAGACCAAGAAAGTTCACAGCTTTGAGAAATCTGCTTGCAGAAACTGGATGGAGAAAGGGTGGAGGCACCAGCACCTAAGAAAGGGTGGAAGCACCAGCGTCTGGGCAGACATGCCCTGTGACAACTGGGGTATTCAATACCTCACTGCACCAGAGACACCAAGGGATGCTACCAGTGCTTGCCCATAGCTTCCAGCAAAACTCACCCTCATAGCACCAATTTATAAACATGGGGTAGGGGGGAAACCTAGTTACAGCACCATCAGCCATTAAAAAGATACGCTTTCCTATGTGGAGCTTGGTAGGGCAGAGAATTTCTGCTTTACCTAACAAAGCAGTTCAAAATAGACCAATTCTGTGCCATGCCAACTGCATTTCTGTAACAGGTTTCTGACAGGGTTTACAGCAGTTTTATATGCAGTGGTTGAAATCCTAGCCCTGTTCTTGAAAAGGGTGAAGAGAAGAAACTGGCTGAGGTGATTAATGAGATTAGCTCACTTGGTTAGAGCATGGCGCTAATAACATACAAGGTTGCAATTTCAATCCCCATACACACCATTCACTTGAGGGTTGGACTTGATGATCTTTGTGGGTCCCTTCAAACACAGAACATTCTCTGTGTGTGTGTGTCTGTAACTAAAAATCTGGTACAAAATATAATGCTAAAGCAGTTTCAAAAAAGGAAACCAAGTTATTTATTCTAATATAATCCCTGTCATACTGTAGTGTCAGAGCCCCAGTGTATTTGTTTGACTGTTAATCTCAAAATACTCTCCTGTGTTAATTTGTACTGCTCATCTCACAGTGATGAGAAGGAAAATAAAATTCTTCCATACAGCAAGTGGTAATCAGGAATGCTCCCATTTAAAAAAGAAAAAAAAAAATCAGTTTCCTTGATGGCAGCTTGCTGTTGTTGAAAAGGCAATGCCTACAGAGCACAGCAACACAGCAGCACTTTGTTGCTTATCTGGTTCTCAAGACCAAGTGTGAGAAGCCACAACCTTCCTGTTTAAGTCCTCTGCGCATGATTGATACCTGGTATTCAGAGAGGCCTGAGCAGAGAATCACTAAGTGGAGTTGGACGGGATTGTCCTTGCAGGACATGTTTAGCAGTCCAGAGATCAGTTATTCATATCTAGTCAGGGAGTCTACTTCAGACAACCTATATAAACTACAGATTCCGTTTTTCTCTCAAGTGGTGGAAAATCAGATTTATTACCCTCAAGGACAGTTTCTTTAAAAAATAAGGTCTTCAAACCACATTCACAGAGTTCACAAGAAAACTTCGAAAAAGCCTATTCCTCATGCAAGGGTCTCTTGTTTGCAGTTGCCTTACTTTAGATGCCTTCACTCGCTAACATGGCCCCAGCTTTGCAGCTTTCTCACAATCAATGTTTCACTGCTCTGGAGACACCTTCCTGCATCAGTACCAGCGAGCACACACTCATAAGAGCACTGCACAAGCATGCACAGCCAGGGCTGTGCCAATGCTGGCTCCACAGGGCTGGAGAACTCCACATTTTAGAACTCGGGAGGTATCATTTACCCAATTTAATCAGTGATCTGATTTGGGCAGGCAACCTTTTCAGGAATAGAAGTTCTACTTTATGAAAAGACTACTACTAAGTTATTAATTCAAAACAATTATTAAAATTCCTCTACCACCTACACAGCATGGCTTCCAAAATCATTAATGTTTCCAGGTTACAACTACTTAAATGTAATTCTTCATTTTTCAACCAGTCACATCCCACCAGTGGTGTTTGAACACCATGGCTACTAGCAGCTTGCCATCATCTCCAGAGGGCAAACAAGTTTAAGTTAGAGGAAAGGAGTTGCAAGATGAGAGTACTAAGCCAGTAAAAGCAGCCAGGGGTGGATCCCCACGTTTACAGTCAAGTCCAGATACTTGTATGCCACTTATTACACTACTTACTCCCAACCTTGTGCAATGGATCAACTCCTGTATTCTTGCCATTTCCTTTTCCATAAATAGATTCTTCATGCACCTCCCTTTGCCTTCCTGTAGCCGTTCCAAGTAATTAACATTGCCGTTTTCTGTTTCTTTAGAGACAGTTAGAAGAAGCCCTTGGAATAACTATTTTTGTACCTGTTGTTTGAGCTGCTTAGAGAGAACATCCTTTACTAGTCAAAACCCAGAAGGAAATTAAAATATCATGGGGAAAACCCCCAACCCATTTTCCGCAACATCTGGATCAGGAGGTAAAACTTGAAGCAAAACATAGCAATGTGTAGTTGCCATCATTCAACTTTTACAATCTGTGCAGCTTTGGGTTTTGTTTTGGGCAGAGGTTGCTTGTTTTGTAAACAGCTTTTTTTTGTGCCTGTTAGAAGGGCTTTTCTCTGGAGAAATATACACACCTATTACAGCCTCTACACACTAATAGTAGGGTTTGCAGTTGTACTTCACATGTCAGAGCTTAACCATATCCCTTGCTAAAGCTCTTCAGCCTAAGGGCAGTTAGCAGGCAGTGGGCATGTTTCAATGCCAGCAGTAGTATGGGTGACATTCCTCACAGCTATTGTGTGCTCCTCCCAGGCAATCCTACTCACAGGTTACAAACAAGTATTTTGTGCCACCCACCTTATGTTGTAGACCGAACAAAGGTGTTACAATCCTGGCTGTGACTGAAGTCACTCAACCAGCAAAACAGTCCCTGCACTCTCTCCCACCATCAGAAGCACTTCAGATTTTCTGAGAAGGCTCTTAGATGGCAACTTCCCCCCTCCCAACCTCCCCTTAGTCCAGTTCTTCCCTTTCCATCCTCAAGCCAAGGAATTTCCCAGAACCATTTAACGGTTGCAAAGACCCAGTTCTAGGGGCTGATCAATCAAGACGAGTAGCCAAGACATGTTCCCAAAGAGCCAATCAGCTTTCCAAACATAGCATCCAGTGAATGTCTGCCAAAATCACAAGCACGTACTTCACTGGAAGGAGCTCAAAGCAAAATCAAGACAGGATGCTAACAAGACAAGTGTGACCTGCATTGAGGCATCACATGTACAGTAAGTACTTGAAGTTCATGAGCTAACAGACTAAATACTCAGTTCCTACATAAAGGTCTCTAAATTTGCCTGCAGTTAAGAATTGTTTCAGAGGCAACTTGGAATTGAGGGTAAATAAAATCACTACACTCCAACACTCTGCTAATCATTAAAGACACTTTCCACAGGGAAGAAAGCATGAAGATAACTGCTGTGACCAAGCTCTTCCTTCTAAAGGACTCGTGTTTAGATAAAAAGTCAGAGCAAGCTTATCTGTTTCACATGCTTCTCTCTGTCCTTCAACCAAGAGACTCCTAGCAGTTTAACTCTGTAACAGAGAGGGGAGCTGAACACAGGGCTGCCTGTTCTAGGCACCCAGAGCATGGCCTGGGTGTGGCACATCAAGTTCTTGGCCAGCTCACAGACCTCACTGAACCTCTGAACAATGGCCAGACTTCTAGGAGCTAGAACACAGTCTTACTGTGGGATCTGACTGCCCAGACTATGAGCCATCCCTCCAAATTTAACTACACACAGAGTCAAGCATGAGCTAGAGCTGTTTCATCATCCTGTGATTTTCAGTTTTATCATTTCCAGCATGCTAGACAAATCCTGCAACTTCCTTTCAGTACAGGGTCTCATTTAAGCTGGCTGCATTTTCATATATATTTAAGTCATAGTTCCGTAAAACACAGGATTTCCCCTAAATGGCTCAGTTCTACACTTCTTTTTAATATTCAGTTTCCCCACCCATATTTGCTTCCCTCACCACCGACCTATTTTAGATTTTAAATAGTTCTGGTTGGGACTGTCCACAGTTTATAAAAGACCAGCTTGTGATTGCTGAAGTATACTTGGTTATTTCAAGCTCCAGCTTAGTTCAAGCATTTGAGCTTTCCTAATATAGAGGAGAGTAGCTATACCACCATGACACAGAACCCCATGTTCCAAAAGGTTCCTGAAGGGGTACAGACCTGCACAGGAGCTGAGGAGAGCAGTGCCAGCACATGCAGTGTCTGTATCCACCACCATGGGAAGCCATCCTGAACAACCTGCACCTTCCCAATCACTTCTCAGGGTTCATATTTGTACTCCACAACTACACCACAAGTAGGAATTCAAAAGGATGAATCAGGGCAGGAATAACTCTTCTGTTATTTTCTCGAGCAGAATCATTTCATTGGTCCTGTTCACTACATTTACACAGGGGCACTGCTACAGGCCATAGAAGAGAAAGGGCAAGATGGCTTTTTGGGGACAAGATGGACCAAACTATTGAACCACTCTTATTCCTCGCTCCCAGGCATACCTGCTGTATCCTTTGCAGCAGCTCTGATACACAACCCCTCAGTGCGATTCACCCCTCATCAAGCCACATATACACATGCCATTAACCCTGTTTTCTGTTGAACTACGGAACAGAACTGACGCAAAACTTTACAGTGGCAGCAAACCATCAAAGCTCTCAAGCAAGCAACCAAGTTGATTTAGTTCATTCAAGGCTGCAATTAAATCCACACTCTTGAGTTCACATTCATACACTGTTTGAAGTTGGGCTATTTTAGGAAGAAGGCCTGATAAACTTCAGCTAACACCTGAGACCTAGATGCATTGATGAAGACATTGCTGAATGCCCAGGAATGTTAGTGGTCAAGTAACACTAACATAAATGGACTTCTTGCATCAAGTGCGCAAGAGTAATTTCCTTACACGATTTGCAGTTTCAATATCTAGATCCTTTATTCTCCTCTACAAACAGATATGTTATGGACTATCTTTATGTAGCCAAACATGCAGATAAGCCAAACTCTTAGTGGTCTTCCTAAAGCTGCAGGTCAAAACTGAGAAACACAACTGGGTAGTAGGAAGAGAAATAGCCAGATGCTGAGTACACCTCCTGAATAGGTCAACATACATGTGGATATAACCTAAAAAAGCAAACAGTAAAACTCACTAGACTAAGGCAAGGCAGGGAGCCTGAAAACCAACCTTCTGCAAAGAACACTCAAAAGTCAACTTCAGAGTTAAGCTCTTACCCAGACCTACTGTGTAGGGTTGCTTTATGTTTTCAGGTTTTTCCATATGCTAAGGTACAGCAGCATAGGGTTTGCAGACATGAATTAAACTTTGATCAAAGTCAGGGGCTCCTTCAATGTTCCTGCATGCAGATACCTTACCCCTAACAGCAAATTTCCAGAACACTGGGAGCAGTAAGAGCAGCTAACTACTCTTTCTCAGGCTTGTTGTGGAAATGGATCAATCCACATTAATGCATCTACTCACCCATCTTTCTCTAAGGGAATGGCAGACCAACAAAATCACTTCATTTATAAGACTGACTGAATCCTCTCAGATCCCAATTATTTTCAAATCCTTCCCAACACTGCCAAATCAAAGCTGTCAGTAGAATATGGTAAAAGCATGTAAAGGGCAAGTCCTCTATGCCAAACTTTTCTGAGTCCAGAGCATCTGCACATAGCAATTTGTAAAAAGACAAAGAAAAACTTGAAAAGACAGAGCAATGCAGCAGATGGTCCAAGGGGTTCTACAGAGGAAAAAAAAGAGACACTCACCAAACACTTTTTTGCAATATGAAAGACACATTCAAAGCTTAGCCATGGGAGAAGTGGCTGGTCACCTCTGACTAAGATACATTTGGTGCTTAAGGACAGAAGAGACTTTGCACAGAGGTGAATCAAGTCCAGAGCAAGCAACAAAGCCTATGTATTAAATCTGTCAGAACTAGAAGCAGCAAAAGAGAAGGACAGCCTTCTGTCAGATTTTTACTTGGTTATTTAGCATTTGTCAGAACAAACACTAAGATAATATTGTATTTCCTGTGCATGATGCTAAAGCAAGTACTGTTCAGATTGCTCTGATCTTTTAGTGATTTGGAAGTTAGTTAGTCCTTCTATTTGCTCTGTCTTTTGGTAGATTCAAGACAACACTACGCTGATACATTCTTACAGCTGAAGATGCTGACATGGACCCCCTTTCAAAAAAAGATCTCTACCCTAAACTGCTGGGTGTGCAAAACGGTACTCAAACTGAGCATAATACACCACATTGCATCTTGCCATCACCCTTCAATTTGAGATATTAGTAACAAACCACAGAGCAAGATAAAGGGAAGAAAAACCCTAAGCTGGGGGTTTTTGAGATTTAACGCACTTCCACATGTATGTCAACACAGAACCTCAGGTATACAGTGCAGAGGACAACGGTGTCTATAGATTTCACAAAGCCCAAAATACATGCTGCAGCAAGTCATTACAAGTAGAGTAAGAAAATTAATTTTCAGGAACTTGCTGCTTCCCAGTTTGTCATGGCTGGGTCAGAATACTATCCAGTTTCAGGTGCAGTCTAGTGTTTTAAGCAAACCAAAAAATACTAAGTCAATACTTGGTTTTTTTCAATACCAACTTCAGGTAAGAGAGGTTCCCCAACAGTTTTTTGAAGTGAAGGACTAACACAGCAACAAAGAAAGTATGTCACCTCAATATTATAGCACAGAAAAAGCTGCAGTCCAGCTTCTGTAACAAAATCAGCACAATGGACCTGCAGGCTGGAGGACTAAGACATCACTTACCAAAATGTTTTCTTGGTTTAGTGATAAAGCATTTTATGGTGTTGAATAAGAACACTCTCTAAGCCTTCCGCAGTCCCAACCACGGACTTGGAGCTTTCTGACATTTTAAGGAATACGAGTCTTTTCTGACCCCGTTGTTCAAGTTACTAGTAACCTTAAAGTTTTTGAGGCACCTCACAAAATGAGGAGAATGTCTAACACTTCATACAGCATAGACAGTTGTCTAGGGGATTGTGAATAGTGAAGGGATAGAACATAATCATTTTACTGCTCTCTGCTTCCAGTATTTCATCAATGCAAACAAATCCACATGTTGAGTGTGTCTTAGTGAAAATTACAGATACTGCAACAAAAATCCAGTTGCTCAAAAAGCACATTTTCAGTAATAGAAGAAGCCAGGTTTCTCAACTTTAGGCAAGCTCAGATCCTGATTTTCAACTGTAGGAGGGTAACTGTAGCCAGAGAACACTGAATACAGACAGACACTGCATTCAATACATCTCAGCTAAAGCTTTCATTATCTATCCAAAGAAACAAATGAAGTTAATCAGTCACTTTTTCAAAAGCAGTTTTATGTTTCCTTAATATTGAGATGCATGTAGGAACAAATGAAATAAACAGATGCTGGCAAAACAGTTATGATGCTTAAGCTTTCAATCTCATCTCACAGACCACAGACAGTTCTTAACATTTGGATGTAACATACAGTAGTAACAAACACCCTAGAGAAGCAACACCCTTCTTATGCCTGCTGTGCAGTGTCTCCATTCATGCCTGCTATCAAAACTTAGAGGATCATATGAATACAAGGAGTAATATAATCTAGTGACATCCCTGAAGGATAACTTTGCTGATTTTAAAAACAAAACACACACAAACCATACACCAAACCAAACACGTCACAATTTTGCATGTTTTTATTGCTTAGACACCAAGTAGTCTATTGTCTCAGCTGGGCTATAAGCTACAATATAAGCAAGTTTTTTTCAATCCTTCCAGCTTTCCAGGCAATTTTGCTTTCTTGAAGATCTGTTTTAGCGGTCAGAGAGTAATTAGATTAACCAAGTTAGTGGGTGCTATCGAAAGGCATTTAAAGGACATTAAAGTATTTAAAAGACAGTGCATTCATCAGGCACAGCCAACATGGGCTCATGAAGGGAAAGTCCTAACTAATTTGGTATCCTTCTACAATAAGGTCACCCACCAAACAGATGAAGGAAAGGTGGTGAATGTAGTTTTTCAGTGTTTTAGTAAAGCTATTGATACTGTCTGTCACAGCATCCTTCTGGACAAGTTGTTCAACTGCAAGACAAGGATGTTCAACGTGTGCTGGATGAAGAACCAGTGGCAGCAGGGCTCAGAGGGCTGCAGGGAATGAGGCTGAGTCTGGCTGGCAACCAGTCACCAGTGGTGTTCCTCAGGTCTCCTTAATAAGGCCAGTGCAGTTCAGTATTTTTATTGATGATCTGGATTGCAGGAGTTGAATGCACCATTAGCAAATGTACTGACAATACCAGCACTGGGTGTGCTGTTGATTCTCTCAAGGGATACAAGGTCTTGCAAAGACATCTAGATAAATCAGAGCATGATTGATCAGTGGCATAAAATTTGAAAGGAACAAATGCCAGATTCTGCACCTGGAGCAGAGTAATACCAGGCAGAAGTCCAAATTGGGAGAGGAGTTGCTGGAGAGGAGCCCTGCAAAAAGGGATCTGGGAGTGCTGGTCAGCAGCAAGCTCAAGAGGAGCCAGCACTGTGCCCTTGTACACAAGAGGGCAAAACACACCCTCGAGGGCATCAAACACAGCAAAAACAGCCAGTCAAAAGACGTTATCTTCATTAAAGTGTCTACTTAATGATCTGTAAGCAAATCCTTACTTTTAATACGTATGTACAAATCCCTTCTTCTCTATCATTTCTAATAGGGCTGTTTTCATATAAGAAGATGTATTGGACCACCAAGTGTTGGGTGGGTTTTGCATTACCACTCTTTTACTGAGCAACCTGATATTGCTTGAATTTGTCAGCAATGGAACTGCCTTACTTCTTACAGTGTGCCTTCAGAACCATTTGCTGACATTCTGCAAGTCCTGTAGACGACAATTGTCAGGAAGATGTCGAGTTCTGGATTTTAACAGAGAAAAAAAATATACACAACCAAAACCCTCTTTTCCATCCAGAAAGCTGCCAGAAAAGACATTCAGCATATTGATGAATTAAATTTTTTTTTGCCCTCTGAGTACACTATTCTGGAAAAGTGAATTTAAAAAAATAAAATTGATGCCACATTTATATTCTTAGAGATATTATGAATGAAAAGCCACACCTCTGGGGGATGGAAGCTATCAAGCATCCTGACATTTCATCCTAATAATTTCTCTGGCAGCTCAGTTTTTGCAGCGTAACCAAGCACAATGGAATTCTGGGCTAAATCTTTCCTTGCCATAGCTTTTCAACTGTACTGTACAGTTGAAAAGCTATGGCAAGGAAAGATTTAGCCCAGAATTCCATTAGTTAGCCTAGAATTCTATGCTTTATTAGCCTATGTTATATAAAACCAAATATATTTATTAAGTGCTGTGACTAATTGATTGATCAGACTGCAATGGCAGGCTTTTCCTGTACTAAGTCACTTCACCACCATAACTAGATTCCCAATTGAGAGAGAAAAAATGCTCTGACAAGGGCCTACAAAGGAAAATAGTACAAATCAGTGATATACAGACAGATAAGAATGGTTCATGGCTGCAGAAAGTCATCAGTTTACAGCTGGACTCAACGGTCTTTTCCAACCAAACTGATTCTATCTCAAGATTCTGTCTCATACGATGGCAGAATAACAGTTCTCCGATATTTTGCATGGAAAATTCTCCAATATCAATTTAACACCCCCATTCCCCCCCCCCAAGAAAAGACAACGAAAAATACAGCAAGAAAGTTTTTACAGTATTCACTCTCCAGAACAGTAAAGTTCAGTCTCCTGAGAAGCCTTCCTCTAGGAAACAAACAAGTTGACTAAGAACTAGAAATTTGCAAGAATACAGATCAGTCTGGACCACGAATACCATGGCACTTAATTCACTGCTTCAGGTACTCTTTCTGAACTCTTCTGAGATTTCATTTTACTCTACACAGAATTACAGCTGGCAGAGAAAGGAGTGTCTCTTCCCCCTTCTAGTCCATCATCTCATTCTTGCCTAATTGCTTGTTTCTCTACAGAGCTGATCAGATTCAGAGCTTTTTCATTCATTCCTCCTTTACAGGCACTCCTGTGCCCTTGTCCATAGCTATTCATCAACCAGCAACAGCCAGAAGGACAGAGGCCTAGCATGGCCAAGTACTCCTATTCCTTAGGCTGGCAATAAGATGAGAACTGATCATTCTTTCATCCACAGTTCGTATTTTTCAAGAGGTTCCTCAGAACAACTACTGGAGCTTCAGAGATGTTAGAACAACTAGGAAAAAGCATTCTGCAGGACTCATGCCTTTAAAAACATCTTCAAAGAGTGTTTTTTCCCATTTAAGTTCAACAAGTTGCTATACAAAGGAGAGGAGTTTCTGACTGCCCCACTATTCCACTGGAGGATCACACACTGATAGAAGTGAATATATCCTTTCACAGCTGCACAGGAAGGAAGCAGCACCAGATCAACTACCTATTGATAGCCACAGTTGCTGCAGCCATAATTGTCTCTTGTCAATGTTAAGGTCCAAACCTCTGCAATTTCAGGTTCTAAACCCCTGAGCAGCTGTAGACGGTCTTGTGGTCTTAAAACTACCAAGCCTGCCACTGACTGTCTCTACCTACCTCCCCACCAAGTATTTGCTTTAAACATTACTTTAAGAGCCAGCATTAGCTACTGGAGTCAGAAGGGTGGGTTTTATGCCCAAAACTTCCAAAACACTTGAATGCTCCTCCTAAAAACAACCACAGGAATGTTACAAAGAGATGTGCTTTAAAGAGTAGCCTTCCATCAACCTAGAGACTTCAGCCTAGTTTGGAAGTTTCAGATAAAAACAAACTCTTAATTCAGTATTATTGGCTGCACTATGCAAATACCTGCTGTTCTCAAATACCCCTAGAGAAAAGCAAGCAATTAACTGGCTGCTTACTATTGCTTTTAATTTACATCAGTTAATTGCCCTGGATTATTCCTGGGTAGAGAGAGATTTACTCTTTTCCAATAGTGTGACTACAGCAGCAGAGACTCCTCACTGGAATTGGTTTCTGGTATAACCACTTAGCAAACAGACAAAAGGGAAACGGGACTCTGGAATGATAGGGATCCAAGGAGTTGAAATCTTGGAGCTCTTTTCAAACAAACCCCATTGTAGTCCTCAGAACAGTGATTAAGCACAGATAACAGCTTTATTGTGCAAATTAAGGGAGGCCCTCTTGCTGCACAGAAGGGGGGGGGGGGGAGATAAGGGAGGCCAAAAAAGGGAAGCCACACCGAGCCAGGAAAGAGTCCAGGAGATGACGCAGCCAGAGGAAGCTTTTAGTCAGTTTCCTTCATACCCTGGAGCAGAGCCAGAGCCACCTCTGTGGAGGAAGAGGGGCTTCTCTGTGGAGTAGCCGTTGATCAGCAGGGACATGGCCAGGCCGCAGCCCCAGCAGGGTGCCGTCCCCCTGCACTCCCAGGGTCACAAGCAGAAGGTGTTTGAATCCTTCAGTTTCAGTTCATCAGCTGTATTTCAAGCAGCTACTAGGGACTTAGTGAGCTCTTTGTAGGAGATTTTTGCTTCAGACTAGACATACATAAAAAAACTCAAACAAGCTTCCTCTAGAGGCAGAGATGCCATTTCCTGTCAAAATAAAGGAGTCCATATTAAGACATCTTATGAACCATCCTCATGAGAAAAGCAAGAATGGTAATTAAACTTCAGAGGTGACTAATCAGAGAAGGTAGAATCACCCCATGGAAAGGGCTGCAATCCCCTGAAGGCTCAAAAAAGATGCTGCCTGTAAACGTTATGGTGACAGGATATTTGCAAGAAGCAAGTGATGATGAGCCCGTGATAGCAGGCACCCTGTTCCCCACAGGATTCTTACGGCAGAAGCAGCAGCCCTTAAAGCTCCCTTTGGGCCCCTTTTATTGGGTGCACCTCACCAACCTGCCTCTTGCTCAACTGCCTCAGGCAACAAATCAAGAGGGCAAAAATTAAATAAAGGACTCAACTAACACATTTAATCTTCTAAAAACACGGGTATGATAAGCACTCTTAGATGTAACACTGTCACGTCGAAGTTTTATGAACTGGATCATGACTGCCAATTCAGATCAGGCACTTGGAACAGTTCTTGCTCACAACAGTGTAAAGCCACCATAACTGATGGGTTTTGCCCAGTCAGGTGCAGGGCTTACCATAAGAAGAGAAAGGAAGATTTTACCAGTATATAAAAACAAAGTGAATGCTAGTTTATCACCAATGGTATACTTTAAAATCTCTGTTTAACTTTAATATAGAAGGCCTAAAAGTACAAAATAGAAGCTTTTGCTCACTTTCAGGCTTAATTGCTTCATCTGACATGAAGTAAAACCTTGCTATTCTTGCAGAACCTAGAAACCAAGCTGTTGAACAGAATACAAGCTAGGGTGTAAAGGCCTTTCCTGTTTTGCAAAATCCCATAGTAGGTATAAAGCTACAGATAATTCACTGCTTTACCAGTTTCAGTAGTTTACCTGATTCCACTGTAAACTCAGCATGTTTTAGCTATTGTTGCTTCTGAAGTACAAAGTCATCTGAAATTCACCAACAGGGGAAACACTTCTGTATGAAGAAAGGTCTTTGGGAGCATTCAAACACACCTCTTTATGGCAAGTCATATTATGTGATGGCGTTAGAAGAAACACATGAGTTTGCCTAACAAGTTAGCACACATGTCAAACTTGGACCAGTGTCACCAAGCTTCCCAAGTTATGCTGAGTGAGGAAAGGAAGAGGTAACACCAAAGGGTCAGTCATGAAATAAGACAGAAGGCATCTAGAATGCTTCCAGTGTTCCTTCATAGTACAACAGGACCAAGAGAGAAGTGCCCATCCATTAAAGTCAGTTTTCATCACTATCCACCCTTCCCCCTTCAAGACATCTAGCAAATTCCACAATTTATTCTCAGATTGGGGGGGGGGGGGGGGGGGGGCAGAAAATGATCACCCAAACAAGTGTAGCATTCTACTCAGAGTTGCCATCTTGCTGCAGCATTTGGTAGCAAGTAGCTACACACACAAGAAACTGATTAACCAGAGTGTTCTCCCGCTATCTACCTCAATCTCTTACTTTTCTTCTAACCAGAACCTTGAAGCTCCGAAGAACAAAGGGAAAAAAGCTTCTAGGACCTTTCAAGTCCTGCTGGGAATTAGGACCATCAATTCAAACTACAGACAGGGTACCTAAGGATCCTGGTAACTATTACTACATTTAGCTTCAAACTAAGGTTATAATAAAGTTTGGACTGGTACCTTTTCCCTTATTACTTCCTAAAACCTTCTGTGTTCACAAGATTAGCATTGATTAAAAACCCTTCTCTACAAAGAGTAAAGGCTATGTTACCTAAAACAGAACTGCCCAAGTCCTAGTGACAGGACTGTTGAATGCACACCTCACATGTGATGAATGCTCACGTTTCAAGTTCAGTGGCCTACCCATTCACAAAGCCACAAAGTAAGTACATGCATAGGCAAAATAGTCAATGAATTCCAATACAGAAGCCTTGCTTTTTCTAACAACTAAAAAATAAAGTATCATCCCATTAAACAGGCATGACTGTTTAAAAAAATTTTTTTTTAAAATCACTTTCCCCTTCACTCCTCCAACTAATATGTTTCTTTTAATACTAAAATTCAAGTGATTAACTATGGGGCTTAGACAAGCCACCAGTGCGACAGCTGATTCGCTTCTATCAGGATTTGGAATAGCATGACTTGCAGCACTGCCCAGCCTGAAGCGGCTCAGTGAGAAACCAGAGCGCCCATCAGTCAGGGAGCGATCAGAGCCCACTTACAGCAAATAAACAGACTGCTCACAACTGGAGGAGAGACTTTTCAGAGCTTGACAACGGCTCATTTTTAGCACTCAACTACTTCCACCCTCTGCAATACAAAGCATGGGGAGAATTATGTGCCCTTTTTTGTGTCTGCTTTAAGTGTTCATACCTCACAAACTTTCCAGAACACAAAAAATTTAAATCAGAGTTGTATCACTAAATAGAACAGTGAAGGTTTCCTGTTGTGAGCATGGCAGGATCAGCATGCTGATGCATGATGGACTTTCTACACAGCCTACAAGGCCTCCAGCAACCAAACCCCCCCATTACATGTCACAACAGCAAATCATGTGCACTAGTTCAAAGGTTACCAGAGTTAATCTTGGATTCTTATTAATAGTGCTACACAGCCTAGTGTCACTCATAGCAAACCTCACATAACAAAATGGAAATCTCCAGCTACATGTGCTAACATTTAGCCTAGCTTGAGGAGGTGTAGAGGCTCAGAACTCAACAGGTTTTGCTGCTTAAGCCACGCAGCAGCATGTTTCTGTAAGCCTGGTGAGATGAATGATAAGAGCTACCAACCAAGTAGTTTTGACACAAATGCTTTTCCTGCCCAGCCAGAACTGTTCCCTGGAACATTTCCTCCATCTGTCTTCTTCACAATGGATTTATTTTTGTGATGAAGCCCACATAAACCTACATCTAACTGCCCAGGTTTCACCCACATTTGACCTTGATTTTTTTCCTTGATTGAGGAAAGTCTCTTGCATTTTACTGTTTTGTTAATTAAGTAGCTATTAACAAATCTTAAGCTAGCACACTAGTAGTCATGTTTATGTCACATGAAGAACTGATTACACAGTTATGCCAGCATATCCTGTTCCTGAAAACCAAAGATCAAGAAATAATGTTTAAAATATTATTTCAGTTGGGTCTGTAACTAGAGCAGATCGGGCAGGAAACCAAAGGCTGATACAGCAGCAGGCCTGCAGCTCTGTACTGCAACAGGCACAGACAGTGGAACGGCTTTCTGCAGAATCTGCAATGTACAGTACAAAGCATTACAGCAAAACACTTGCATTTCTCTATCTGCTCTTAAAAGCTCTGAAAGCAGAACTGCTCTATCAAAACCAGAACTGCTCTGTCAAAACCAGAAAGCAACAGACTGAGAAGGTGAATCCATCCTAGGGTGTGTCTGCAGAGGCTGCAATGAGCACCTCGCAGCCAGCGTTCACATTCAGCCTGGTGCTGGGAACCCCGCCCCACAAGCCTCTCTGCTACTTGTTCAGGATTTCTTGGCCGATCCACACTGAAAAAAGTCACTCATCACGACTGTAAACTCTCTGGCTAAAAGGTCTCAACTGCACTTTACACTAAAGTCCCCTAACTTGTGGTATTTCCATTAATCTCACTGAACTTGTTGCCTGTATCTTAGCTTTTTTAGTAACTAAATCTTAACTAATCATCACTAATGTTTGATGGAAGGCCTTTCTAAAGCTTAAGAAAATACTGTCTTAACCGTGAAGTGGCTTAAGTTTGATATCCTTTAAGATGTTGATGTTTAAATAATAATCATCATCTAGCTATCCATGCTATCAGAGAGAAGGCATTTAAGACACCAAGAAAAGTAGCTATCAGTCAAATAAGCATTCAATATCTGCTTTAAAGTGAAAAAAAGAAACTATTAAAAGAAAATCACGGTCGATTTCATTTCAATTTCTTTTTGCACACGAGTGAGTTTTTGTTTGGGATTGGTTTTTTTTCTCTCCTTTAAGTAAACCGCAGACTCTTAGCTTAAACATTAGATTTTCTTAGGCCATTTCGGATCACTCCAGTACGGAAACATCCAGAGACTTCCACCCTGCTCCTTCCTGTTTTATCAATGAAGGGCTGGGACCGATTCTTTTACTCCAACCAGGAGAAATTAAATGGAAAAACCCCATGCTCCTCGTTAACGAACTCCTGCTGCGAGGAGAGTCAAGTACAGACTTGACTAGACTTTCTGAAGTACTAAAATCTCTTCAGCCAAGAAATACCTCGAGTCAAGCTGGGACAAGGCTCCCTGGCAACCCAAACTGACTAATTGCAAGTTGTGAAAACCCCAACTTCTCCTCTTCAGGGAGCGCATGAGGCGGCCATAGCAATCACCCGCTCCCACCAG
>NW_008236209.1:6829824-6853339 GCF_000691975.1 Corvus brachyrhynchos
CCGCGGCGCCCCCGCCCCGGGAAGGCCGAGCCGGGCGGTCTCTGCCGAGCGGCCCGGGAGGGGCGCGGCCGCGAGGGCTGCGAGGGCTGTGGGGGCTGCGATACACTCCCACCGGTGCAAAAGCCAAGGGCTTCCAGAGTCCGTAAACTAGTGCCTAGACAGCCCCGATCACAGAAGCTTATGCACGGATTAGTGTCACTGGGATTTCTGGTCCTTGATAAAAGCATTATTTAAGAAAATAATGCTATTTTCTCGGCGATTGCACTGTTCAAAGTAAGACCTGTGACCAATGCTGTCCCTCGTGCAGCCAGAGCCGTGTGCGCACAGGTGCAGCTCAGCGTGCTGCTCAGCCCAGGCTCCTCGGCCCGTGGTGTGGCTGGTCAGTGTGCTGTTTGGTACAAGGTTTTCACAGCCATCTGTTTGACTAAAAAGCACACTTCCAGCTTGTACGGAAAATCACGCTATGAAAAGCCAATGTCCATAACAGAGACAGAGGAGTCCTGTAATTTTATTCGAATGAAGGGAGTGAGTCCACTGGGGCACACACCCACAAGGCTTCCTCTCTCGAGGTTTTGGAGGGCGCAGCCTCCTTCAATCCTAAACTCCCACCCGCATGTTGCCATCTTCGTTTCCCCCTTGCCTGAGGTACTAGGAAGGTACAGCCTTCCCGAACCGCCTACCACATATGCCCCCTTGAACTTGTCGTTTTGCCCCGAAGTTCAGAAATTCAAGCTTGTGGAGACCCATTTGTCTGTTTCAAGAGCCAGGCTGTCTGGGCTCTGCAACAAACCTGCTGCCCAAAGTCAGTAGAGACATTAAGACCCATTTCAAAGACGTTAACACCCATACCTTCACCCATCGAATTGTTTCTAAAGACATTAGCACACATCTTTCCTCTCAAGTTCCAGTGCTTCAAAAGCCCAAGGGACTGCGGCTCCCTGAAGCTTGGCAAGCCACGTCTGGTCTTCAAGGCTTCTCTAAGGCCACAACCATAATCACACAATATAAATGAGCAATCAAATTCGTGGATGAAAATAGTGGCGGACCAGCGGCAGGCCATCCACCAAAGCTTCTCCTGCCGTCTCTGTTTTGCAACGACTGATGGAGATAATCAAGGTTCAGCATTTTCAAGCGGATTTAAAGAAGCTGTCTCATCTCATTTGGGACTTTGAACAACTTTCAAACAGCAGACTAAGTCCTATTTTCTCCCAGGAAACAATAAGTCATTCTTTTTAAAGTGAACAGTGTCAAGAAGAGGGAAATTAAATAAATTTAATGTCTTATTTTTAAAGAAAAGTAGGTACATATAGGGGTTTTTTTCTTGATTTTGTGTCTTCTTGTCAAATCAATTAAACATTTTTGTCTGGCATGAGATGGAAACAGGGTCCAGGTGCTTTGTTTGCTTCCTCTGAATATGCAGGTTTCACTTAAGCTAGAATCTCTATGCTGTGCCTACATAGGAAAAAACATAATTGGATTGATGCAAACTGGTGTAAGTTTTCTGCACAGAAAGTCACAGGGTGCCCAAGAGGCTGTTTTACAAAGTTTTCTTCCTTTTCTGATTCCTTTTTATATTGAGACTTCCTTACACTAGGTCAAGCAAGACTAGTCCATGAAAGAGTTCCACTTATTTCCTACCAGAATAGATACTGACAGAAGACATACAGAATAAAAAGTCACTTGCTTGTGATTTTTTGCCAGGTTTGGATCCAGCAATGTTTGGTGTGAGCTTTCTTCCTGAATTCAAGTGACTCTGTGGAGACTTCTTTCATGCTAGCAATATATGATGGGGAGAGCCCAATTCTGCTTCTATTGGAACTTCTATACCAACACTCCTTTGTAAGACTTAGTTAACTGTTTGGAGAATTCCATTAATATTTTTTTGCAAAGGTGATAAAACTTTAGACAATAAAAGTCTAGCTATTTCCTTGCCAAATTTAAGGGACCATAGTTTAACATCCAGGGACCTAAGATATTCTTCACAGTGCTAATGACAGGAGTGCTAATGATGCAAATGAAGCCCCATGCCAGTGAAACAATCAGATCCAAAGCAACTGTATTCCCAATTACAGTGTGCCAGGCATTGGCCATGTCCACAGAAAGTCATAAACCCCATGTCGAACAGTCCCAAACCGTCTGAAGGGCCAAGACAAAGCTTCAGCATAATATACACTTGTTTCTGACCCCAGCCACTTCTCTTGTCCTTCTTCCCTATTATTCATATCAATAGCCAAACAAAATACCATTCATGTCACTTCAAAAGACAAGAGTATCCTGTGACAGGCACGAGTCTCTACACTTCACTTTCCCTCCTGCTTCTTCTTTTCCCCTTCCCCTTCACTGTTGAGGTGGAGAACAAGGCATCTGAAATTTGAACCACATGGTGCTCCAGCCAAAGTTCCATGATGAATTCCTGCAGCAGAAGTGCTGCACCAAGACCTGACCTTCCCCACGGAGCTCTCCCTTGCCAGATGCTGAGGAGGGATGGTGTCATCCAGCAGCCTTTTCCTGAGTCCTCCCTGCCTGGCCATGTGTGAGAACAACCACATCAGTGGATTCCTTGAGAATTGCAGGCAGGGGTTACACGTCCCTCTGACTTCAGGATAAAATTCCAAGGGGTAAAAGTATCAGCCAATTAAAAGTTCTTCTTGCAGGAGGCTGAAGAAACGTGTAACATTACCGAGTGTCTCAAAAATGCTGTTACTTCCAGAGTGTTCAGATCCCAAATAATATTAAAGTGCTTCAGAATTAGATTAGACCGGCATGACATTAAGCATTCTCCTGGGAAGAGGTCTGGTATTTCACTGGGGATTTATTGTCTTGGTTTTATTTTCATCAAGCTTTTGTAGTAGCTTCTTTTAAGCAGAAGGAGCACTTAAATTATTTTGTCTGACACACCAGAGTTATTTAGCATGAGCATTTAAACAAGGGGCTATTTCATCAGCATATTGGTTTTTTGACTAAATGAGGGGTAACTTGAGCTCTCCTTTGCATGGCTTTGACAGAGGATAGAAGCCAAAGGTGTTTCATACTAGAGGTGTATTTCAGAGGGCTGAAATTTAGTTTGATTCACATAAGTAAACAAAGGCACAAAATGAAATTGTTACCATAGTATGAGAACTACACCTTCGTCACACAGTAGTCCTCAATTGACTCTATTTAAAATTAACCAGTCTGGTTCTGAGCTCTTCTTTGAATAGCAGCTAAACTTCTTTCTCCTGCTCTTACTGCTTTCCTTCTGCTCAGACATTAATGCCTATAGGTTCACAACGAGTTGCTCTCAGTGATGATCTTGGATCTTTTTAGTGTTTAATTCTATTTAGGGGTAAAAGCATCTTTCCTCCCAAACAAATACTGTCACTCCTTTCACACCTTTATGTCTTGAGAAGTGGGGTAATCTTTTGCAGTGATTCTCAAGGGGGAAGTATGAGAGGGGTAAAGGGGAGAGCCTACCACATTCAGGAAGGCAGGATTTGAAAAGGCCAGAAACAATTCCATTCCCATGCAGCTGCAGTGACAGGGCAGAAGCTGATGGGGCTACTGGATGTGTGAAGGCAACTGGATGTGTGAACCCATTTACCTGATCCCCTTTCCACCTCAAGAAAAGAAACTCCCAGCTCCCGGCTTGTCCATTCACCAGGGCAGAAATAACTGAAACTGGCTGGAAATCCCAGGGATTTGTGTCTGCCAGATGCTTTGTAAAGCCCTAGTTCCTCATTCCCTCTGGCATATAAATCCCCCACTGGCAGTGACACCCCTGCAAGGAACACGGAGAAGGCTTTACTAGGAACAATGACTCACTGTATGGCCCACACCACTCATCTCTTCCTGTATGTCTGGGATGTGCAGGGAATATGCTGTTTGTGCAGGGGCAGATTAAGAGAAGGGTTTCAAACCAGACAAAAGGTGTGCAATGAATGCAATGATCATATGAAAAAGATGTAAGAACAACCCATCTGCTAGAATTGTCTCATCTTCATTTTTTCTTTGTTTGTACCATATGGGAACAAACACTCAGGCTTTCTACATCTTGTACTGCTTGTAGCAATGTGGGGAACAAAGGGAAATCCAATGGATATTCTGGGACTTTACTCCAAATATTTACAACCCAAATAACAGATAACATCACTAGGAAGGACAAAACAATTAATGGGAATATATTTTGCCAGTTTGTGTGAAAGGTACTGATGTAGAAATGCTCTTAAATCTGTGTAGAATTGGAACAATGTGAAGTTTGGAGACTGATCCTGGCACCTTCTCCTTAGATCAAGGAGGTGGAGTAAATCCCACTGCACTGTTCCACCTCAAACTAGTGAAGAAAAATTATTCATGTGGGTGATGGGAAGAATAAAAGTAGGGCTTTCAGTTTTAGAAAAATGTATCTAATCTAAAAAGTATCTCCACTGGTATTTATTCTGATAGGTTTGATGGTCTGATGTGTATCCAAAAGGAAACATGCTTACTCATATGTATCTTTCAGAGGCCATTTACAATAATCATGATCAGCTAAAAATATGCTGGAAGCAAAAGGTAAAAAACCTACTTTACCCGTTGCATTTTATCCCCTTGAGGCATGTTAAACTTTCCTATCTGACCATTCAGGAGCCACTCTGGCAGTTACACTCTCACCACCAGAGACTTTAATGCTGGGACCAAAGCCCCTTCTCAACAGGCAGTTCCAGTGACCTGGTAGGGGCCCCACTTGACTCCCTACACACCCCACTCTCAGACAGCCAGGCAAGTTTTCCGTACCAGCTTGACCCCAGGTTTCCCACAGCAGAGTCCTAGGCCTCCAGTTCTTTTAAGTAATTTTATCATGGTGCAGCAACAAAATCACATGGTTTGACATGGTGCCTCCAGGGAGGGACCCTGAACAAAGGACTCCCTGCACTTTTACATCCTCACAGTCTGTGCTGATGATAGCCTGGGATCTTCTGAGTCATCGTCTCCTGCTGTGTCTCTGAGTGTCCGGTCTCTGAGTGTCCGGTCATCTGGCTGGCACCACAGGTCCTCATGCCATTGTGCAAAGGGCCAGTGCCAGTCCATGGCCTCCTGTCTCAGAGCTCAATCCTCAGCCTGCACTGGAGTCTGCACATTGAGCTGTCTGCACTAAATGTGTTCCTCAACAGGCAGTCCACAAAACCTGTGGGATATCCACCAGACCTCTCTTGACCAGCAAAGCCTCACTTTAACAAACCATAAGGAAAAAAACCTTAAATCTCCAAAACCTAACAAAACCTGATGCTCTGCTCTTCATCCACCTTCCTTTCTTAACAGGACAATATAAAGTTTGTAAACATAAAATCCAGCAATTTTTTAAATTCAATAGGGCTCAGACCACCAAGAGTTTACATGCAGCACTAATAGGCTTTGCTGCAGAACGGGAGGTGATTTGTAGTCTTCAGCCAAGATCTTCACAGTTTCAGTGCCCCAAAGAAACAGCTTCTCTGACAGTTTTCTCCTCTCTTCCTCCTCTCTCCTGCTCTGCCTCCTTCTCAGTTGGCTGGTGTGGAGCCAAGATGATGGTACTGGTGTGATGACCATGTAGGGCCACTGCCTTTCTGACTCAGAGATTGGGAACTTGGAGGCTGTAACAAAAGCCACCAGGCATTTCCTTCCATGCCTGCCAGAGAATGGGAGTGGCCAGTCCAACCTCCAGGGCTGAGTACCAGGCTCCAGATGATTCTGATACAGGTGACCACTGCATAGGAGTCTGTCTGGAAGGCATCCATTTACTCTGGGGTTTTCTGAAGGTATCAACATTTAAAAATCAGGAATAATTGTATATAGAATCATTCCTAGATGGTGAAAAGGGCCAAAGAAGGACCAAACCCAGTGTTACTGAGCAAGAACCAGGGAGAAGCCACTTCTGAGAGAGTCATGCAGACTGGTCATGCAGTTTCACTATTTAAAATTAAACCACTCCCAAAGGCATGTGGGTCACCAACACTCGCAATGAGCTGTAATAGCAGGAACCTCCAGCTGCAAACAAAATCCAGTTACCCAAGGAGATAGTGGAGGCAGTAGTGTCCTCTAGATTAGAAACAGACACTAGCAGATAGCTCTCCTTGGTCCTACAAGCTGTGCCAGTGGGTGACTGGATGATTTTATATTCCTTTTGACTAGCTATGAAAGTAATATAGTAAGATTGGCTATCTTGGAGGGGGCTGACAAGGCAACAATGCAAATTCTGTATTTTATGTGAATAGTTTATAAATAAATATCTCTACACATTATCTAAATTCTTAATTTAAGAGACTTGTTTCCTGGATAATTTCTTTGGAGCTGTCAATGCAAAGAGTTTATTTTTAAAGTCTTTTGTGGTTTTACAGTTCAAGTACTTCAGAGCTCTGCTAGCATCAAGAGCCAGAGAGGCAGATAGCAGGACAAGAATAACAGCTGTTTTTCTTGTCCAGCTGTTTTCTTTACAATACATAGAAAGGGAAAAACTGCACAACAGTCTGATCCAAATCCCACCAACTGCAAAGCTGCAGAACAGATGCAGATTAATATGGAGTCTCATTCTCCATATCTTAATACTTTGTGTCATCAGGCACAGTAATGGTCTAAAATATGCCCCTCTACTTGGAAAGTGTCCATGTGCTCATGTTGCATAGGTGTTGAGACCAGCTGAAAAGTCAGGGTCATGTATTTGACCTTTTCACGCTGCACATGTAGAAATACACCCTGTACCAGTGTACAAATAGTTGTTAAAAAGTTTTCACACATCCCCATCATCACTACCTCTAGCTCTCCTGGGGATTACCAGCTTCTCAGCTACCAAACTGCATGAGCAAGTCACATTTACATTAGCTTTTTAATTCAGACCAGGAGTTTGGTTTTGAAGTTAATTTCCTAATTCAGTGCATTTTGTTTCCCATCTGGTGCAGTCTCATACCTGGTGAACTGAATTCCTTTTGGATGTGCTCCAGAAGTGTACCTATCATGTTCCAGATATTGGGAAGCATTCAGTTAATTGGACCAGAACAGAGCAACTCCAAAATAATCTCACTGTGACGCGCATTAAGTGTTACTGTTAAATATTCAGCAGCAGCTCTTTTGTTTTCCATATCTGCTCTTATTATACCACACTACTTGTTAATGTAGGCATGTTTACCTGTCAAAATGATCCAGACTTTCTTGTGTGTCTATTGAACCTGTTCAAACATTTTTTAGCAAGATAGATTTTAATCAGGGTGACAGAAGTAAGTTAGGAACCAAGGAGACATGCAGATTTACTGGCACCTCTGTGGGGACAGTAACCTCCAAAGAAGACAGTCTCAAATGCAGCCAGAATAGCACCTTCAGCCCCAGACCATTCCTGGGAGACATGGGTGGGTTTAACACCAAACTGCAGTTTTGGTGTTGGCTTCAAAATTCTTCTTCTCCCTTCTACAAAATGCCCTAGGTTCACCCATTAATTAAGGCTTCACTGATTAACAACAAATTCCTCCTGGAACAAGAGGAGTGCATCTCCCAGAGGTTTCACCATCCAGTCAGCCCCTACTCCCACTCAACTATCCCTGACACTGTGATTTAAAAACCTTCTCTCCCTCACACACAGAGCAACCACTTATGATCTAACTTTCTTCTGCTTCTCCAGGGCTCCAAGACTGACTCTGTGCTCCAGGCATTCCAGCTCCTACAGAGCAGAATCAGAGCAGGGGTGTGGTTCTCAGTCTCAACACTAATATTAAGTCAATTCTCCCCACTGTACTGAAATTTGGTCAAGTGAATCAATGCATTGGAAAATAGGGCTCAGAAAGTCATAAAAAGGGAAAACTGGTCCATGTTTCCAGGTAGTGGCATGTAATGTGGAAGATGATCTCAGCACTAACCATTTCAGATAAATGACCCTTTACCAGTTCTTTCCATTTATGCCTCAGCTCCATTCATTTTTGCCTGTGACTTAGATCTATTTTTGGAAACCTTAAAAATATACAGGGAGTTGCCAGCCGTTTTTATTCCAATGCAGGAACATTTTATACAGAAGGCATTACTGCTGGCTCTTGCTCAAATAGCAGGTTTTTTCAAGGTGAACACCAAGCCCTGATATGTAGCAATGTCATCTAGGTAAGCGTTGCATCTGTTCGTGTGCTAGAACCTGAAGTGGACTCAAACGCAGAACTTCATTGTGCAGAAGCTGCCTAGAGCAGGAGCCTAATCTGGGAATGCTGATGCTACCTCTCCCACTCAGCTGGTGCAAGTGAAGGGAATTCCCTCCCACCCTGTTAACATCACAGGGTGTGATATGCAGTCCGGGTTACATGACTGAGAGAGATGTGCATGCCTGGGCAAGCCTAACTACACACACACACACACTGCACCCAGCTTTTTTTTCCCTACGGTGAAACATGATGATGCACTACACAGAACACACCACCCAGCCCAGACAGATGAAGGCATGAGAGATTACATCATTTATTTTTCTTAGGTTTTTACTAAACACATGGCATCTCTGATCATGCAGAGAACTAAGGGATTTAGGATAGTTGTACAAGCAGACTGAGTGGGTAAGAGGAATTACAGGTGGATAGATAGATAGATAGATAGACAGACAGATGATAGATCACAGATTGATATAGACATATAGATACATACTGGTTTCTTGGCTGTTCTCTGTCACAGAACTTTCTGTCTTCAGCAACAGACACAAAGAAGCAGACAGTCCCAATCATGTCTGTTCTGTTCCAGGAGAATTCTTCTGTCTTCATAAGGAACACAGACTTCTACTTTTAAAACACAGCCATAATTTTTTGCTTTGTCTTACAATTTTTTTCTCTCAATCCATTTCTGTTTCTTCATTCTTAAGAGAAGAAAATACCCTGAGTTAAAATGACAAGGATAAAAGCCTCTAATGTCAAAATTAGTTTTTTAAGCCCAAACATATTTTGAGAAGATCCCCAAGCTCAGGAATCTTCCCCTTTCCCCACCACACCTATTCCTTGCATTTTCCTGATGATAGGGCCTCAGCACCATGAGTTTGCTTGGGTTTGGAGCCAATCTGCTCCAGAGAGGTTTTCAGTCATACAGAGAAACTGGGACAGGCCCTGTCCTGGACTTGGCATGCAGACCCTGTCGCTACCACCAGAGACAGTGGAGGACAGAATTATAAACTGAACACACTTTGCCATAGAGCTCCAAGGGCTTCCACTGGCTGACCTTAGTATTTAATTTCCTGCAGTGTGGTTGGCACTGTCAGAAAATATGAAGTTGGATAATTAACTTTGCTTTAAAGACAGAAATACGTACTAGGTGGTTTCTTGAAAGTCCATTCCTGTTTTCTATTAACCCTATTACCTGATGCATTTGTAGGAGTTGAATGCTTCCAGAAGCATAAGTATAGGAACAGGATGGTGTAAGGTAGGACAGAAGAGCACGGTATAGCACAGCACAGAGGCAAACTTGTTCTTATCATTGGTCATCATGTCCTCAAGTCAATGTTTACAATGATACAATTTATAGTAAACATACAGTAAAATATAGTATAGTATAGTAAAGACATAGTAAAAGTATAATTTATAATAAAGATTTCAGGCAATGTCAATTCAGTAATTATTTCATTTCAGCAACACAGACAACAAGATCCACTTCCATATTAACCAACACATGGTCAGGCACCACCTCCACAGCCTGCCCAAGGTAATTTGAGCTTTCTTGGAACAAAATTTAAACCCTGTATTGCTCCACTACAACATAAAAAAATGGTGAAGTATGTCACCAGACCACACTGTATTTCATTAATCCACCTCTGGGCTGATGCCTTCTCCCTGAGAAAATGGATTGCTTTGAAAGAATGGCTCATTTATCTCATGAGGAATTACTGCAAGTTGTTCAGTCTTGCCTCAATTTCTCAGTCAATGCTTAATTACTGGGATGCTGTTAGTCTTAATTAACTATTGCAATACACTCCAAGGCCCAAAAGCAAAAAAGATTATTAGCTTCCCAGGATTCATTTGGTATTATGAGTAATCTGACGGATTGACAGGGAATCTGCCTTTTATCTTATTAGACAAATCACTGGTCCCTGAGAAACTGTGGGGATCTTACGACAGGAAAGCGTTAAAAATACTGTTAAAAACTCTGCTAAGGACTTGCAGGAATCACAAGAAGAGATTTCATCAGATGTATCTTTGCCTAAGCTCTTGGATGCAGGGAGCTGATCCACTCCCTTTGCCCCAGCATTGCTGCTATTGGTAAATAAACAGGGAATATAAAGCCTGTTTCTCTGGACAAATAAAAGACACAAGGCAAGAAGAAGAAAATCGATACTGATTTTTGCAGGGTTGGCTTAGAAGTGCTGAGTAGCTCCTTGTATTTCAGAATACAAGTGGTGTTACTTTAACTTCACCATTCTGCACAGTTAGAGCCCAGTCCACCTAAGTCTGATGGCTGGTATCAATATTGTACAACAGGACAAGGAGATACCAAAACAATGCAATGTTCACGCTGTACAAGCTCCATTCCTTGTGTAAAAGCCTTGAGCCTGACTTTTTGGTCTTTTTCATTCCAGACAGAAGAACCTGTACCTTAGATACATATAAAACATGTCGAAAAACCAGTGCCCACCTACTTTTCTGGGTTGCTGAGCAGTTGATCTCCCAAGGTATTCCTTGGCTTTGCATGACTTGGTCCACTTCTCCCGTGGATGCAGACAAAACCAGTGACTTGAAGACGTGCAGACTGCTGACACTTACTTCAAACAGAATAAAATTAGGAAGCTGTTTCGCCTACCACAGTCACAGAAAACTCTGTTTTCCTCAGGCCTTCTGCTCCTTTCCATGAAGATGCAGATGGTCTTGAAATTATATAGGCTGGAGGAATTCCTGTACTATGTGATAGATCACATACCCTGCTTGTCAGCATTAAAATGTAGCAGACATCCCCTTCCCTTGCCTCAAAACCTACATGGACTAACCTACTGCATAAGTCCCACAGCTCACCCTGCCATGCTTGTTCAGTCCCTGCCCCAGGCCTCTGCATGTCCACAGCAGACCAAAACAAAAATACACCCATAAACGACAAAGCTTAAAAAATCAACACCTTCCCTAAGTTCCTCTCAAGTTACTTCACATGGACCATTTCTTGGGCCTGGCATTAATTTTTTATCTGTCCACTTACCATGTGAATCTTGTCTATTGACTTCAGGGAACATAAAAGATCAAGTGTGAGGACAAAATATATGTTCAAATTACCTGAATCTATGCCAAACCATAGATGTGAACTGTGTCAGTTTCCCTTCAGTTGAATTTTCTGGCAATTTCCATTTGAAAGAATTTAGAGGAAGTAGACCAACTAAAAGGTATTTATTTTCTTTTAGAAGATTTTTTTTCACACAAGATGTGTTTCTGTGAACACTAATACTGGATTGCTACAGTTCTGTATCGCAGACAGTAAACTTTTCATCTGAAGCAGACAGGACATTTCTCTCTGATTGGCTAGGGCATTTTGAGTTTTGCTGACTTCATGCTTTAATGCTAAAACACTTCAGCAGAGATGAGAATCTATAGGTATGTGGGTCTATAGGTGATGTCTGATCTCTCTTCCTGGAAAAAAAAAGGCAGAAATGTTTTTTAATAAATTTGAACCGGAAAAAAGAGCCACCTCTGGACTGGCTCTTTGTATCACCAGGCAAATTTGTTTCCGGTCTGATACTTAGAGTCCTAAATCTGGCTTTACTGCCCTGCTGAATGACTGCTCTTCCACATGCTCTTTCACTTCGATTTTGCCTAGTTTTTCCCAATAAATGGAGTCAAAATTTCCAGGGTGATTTACCCTGGCTATAAGCAGAGATAATCCTGTACAGACCAGTGGGAATCAAGCACACTTTGCTCCTCTCTCAAATATATTATAACCTAAACTTCCATCAGTTCTACTTTGTCATCTTTACTGATCTTCTGCCTACATCATTTTGTATTTGTCATAAGGAATTAAGTAGTCTCATAAATCCCAATCATACTACATCACAGTATTGTGTTATTTTTATCTCACCCAGACCCAGGAAACATGGCATCACATCACGCCATGAAACCAAAATGGGAAGCATTTAGCAGCAAAAACTAACCATATCAAAAATCACCTGAAAAATACCTGCCATGCAGAGCAGTGAAGCAGCCTGCAGTGTGTAAGCACCAAGTGAAGAGCAGTCTAGTGTAGAAAGTCATCCTTGTGTTGTGGAAATGAAATCGGACTCAACCCATGACCCAAACTTCCTCCTGCACAAACAGGGATCAATATCCTAGAAGTACACAAACCAGTATCTTAGATGAACATTCACACCTCACAAAGCTCCACAGGTACCCATCCCCCGACCCCAAAGCTGTGACCCCCCCCACCTTGCTGCCATCTCCCCTCTCACTGTGCAGGCCACAATTTTTCATATGACTCAGCAAAAATCCCAGAGACAGGATAACTGCACAATAGATTTGGCAAGTTCAGTGTTCAGAAGAAGGATCTCCTCTCCTGCCTTGCCAAGCCCACCCGATTACCTCAGCCCACTAATGACACACAGAATTACAGAAGTTAATTCAAGGCCTCGACACCCCACAGCTCTCACAACAGTGCCTGAGCAACTTTGCTGTCCTGGTGCCTTGCTTGCAGCACAGCTGGGTGTAAGTGTGTGAGGTCCTGATGTTGTCATTAGAACCTAACACTTGACTTCACTGGATGCAGGGTCCTGGCATAGCTGTGCATAAATTCATTTCAGTTCCTACTGTTGCACCCGGCAGCATTGGGAATGAAGAGCAAACTACTTAATGAGAAATAATCATCTTGCATATATAGCTTTGGAAAGAGCTCAGCAGGCTAAAGAATTGAATGGCTTGGTTCTCCTATCCAAAAATAGCTCATGGGGAACAGCCCAGTTTTGTATTCCAGTAAGTCCAAGTGACAGTAAACACAGCAAAATTTATACATTATTTTACTTTTTGTCTAGTAAACTGCAAGACCATTTTGTTTCTTTTTAATGCCAGTCCCAAGTGTGCTTTATTTATTATACTTGCTTGTATTCTTCACTAGGTTGACTCGCTTCAGACTTTTCAAGTTTCCTTTATGGTAAAACAAATCTAATATTCTGATACTATCTAGAGGCACAGGATTGTCTTAAACCCAGATTAAGACAGTACATTTTATTCTGTAGAACAGAGGTTCATTTAATCTCAGTGTCTCATTTTCCTTACATATAACATGAAAACACTGATTTCTCATGTTTCAATGACAAAAAGTAACACTGTAATTACTGATGTTTGCCAGGCAGTTGGCAGGTGTGCAAGGGAGGTTATGAGTCCAAATGATTACATGGTACAGCACAGAAGTTTTTTACCTTGTTTAGGAAAACCCCCAGATTTTGCAGATATCCCACTGTGGTCATGTGAAAGTCTGCCCAAAGAGATTGCACCAGAAGGGTGTGTGGTGAAATCAGCCTAGCTATTATCCTTCCCTGAGAAGTTAGGAGAGCCCATCTCTCTGAACCCGATTCTGTTCTTCCTTACAGTGGTGCAGACTGAGTGCAGTGATTCAGGATTAACTGTAACTGAGATACAAATATGACTTGTTGGGTCAAATTCCAGGATAGTTTGTGTATCTAGGTTCCAAAGAGCTTGGCTCCTCACTTTCCAGGAATTGATTTAATGTTCAAAAATGAAGGAAGAACATTTCACTGGCAATATCTGCTATATTGAGAGGAAGCTTCACCTTTCAAAATTATCAAATTAATTTCATGTTGTACTCTTTTATATAATCCACAGCTTTTGACTTAATGTAGAGTGGTTTGGAATGAAAGAGGGTATAATATAAAAAGTAGATGCCTGGTAATGATGTACTGATGTGATTTTGGTGAGAGGCTTCCCTGTGTTTGTCCTCAGATAAGAACATTTCATGTATTTCAGCTCTGCCTCTAAAGTAATCATAGTTCAAGGCATTAATATTTCATGAGGCATAAACGGTTCCCCTTTAGGAAAAGTAGAAGCAGTTTTTCCTGTTTGTGAAATTTCCACATTGCCAAGAACAAGAAAGCTTTCGAAACACTATCTTTGCTGCTCGCAGAGCTTCACTGCCTTATAGGGTCTGAATCCCCTGGATTCACGCTGGGGGCGGGCTGGGAATGCTGGCTTTTCCTCCTTCTGGGTGATTCTGGGAGGCCTGCAAATGATGTCATGGTACATTTTAGGCTACAATAACAGGAAATCATCAAGTGTTTACACTGGCAGACTGGGCTGTGATGTGATTTTCCTCCTCTTCCTCTCTGCCCCCCCACCCACCTCGCCCCTGACATTGACTTCCTTGATATATCTGCTTCCTCTGATTAAAATACTACAAGGTGGCAACACTGAAGGAGGAAAAAGGAAAGTGGGGGAGGGAGACAGAACGGCATATTTTAAAAAAGCATGATTCCCCTCAAATCACTGACACAGAGCACAATCCTCCCTCTCTGGCCCTGCACACACTGTGTTAGTGCAGCGGCTCACAAACACGTCAGAAACTGGCCTGCTGAGGAACTGGAGGATGGACCGCTCCCAGCTGAGACATGAAAAAGAAACTCTCCCCTCCCTAGCACAGATGAGTCACAGAAAAGATCTCCCTGGAAAAGTTTTGCTTCTGAATTTTCCTGCCACACAGGCACATCTGAAAATATATGGCATGTGTTGATGGATTCCAAGGAGGTGAAGGCCACATTTTCAGGGCTTGGGTCAGAGCAAGGATGCAAGTGACCTTTAGCCAGAGACTGTACCAAAATCTGTGGCAAACATCAGTTTTCAGTTTCAGTTTCAGAGGTGAGAGAGGTTGCTAGGGTTCAGGTCCTGTTTGCACCAGTGATGCACAGTATGAATGTTAGATATTGTGTCCTTTCCAACCAGTTAATACAAAGGCAAGAAGGAGGAAGATGTAAGGTGGTATCTGTAAGACAAGGGATTCCAATGAGGTAAAAGAGACTAATTGGCTCCAGGGCAGTTCACGTTTCCATGAAGGGTACAGCACGGCTATACTGGCATTAGCTCAGTCCGTTAGAGTGTGGTTCTAATAACATCAAGGTTGTGGGGTTGATCCCCAATGGACCATTAACTTAAGGGGTGGACTCAGTGACCCTTGTGGGTCCCTTCCAACTCAGAATATTCTGTAATTCTGTGGTATACTTCCAGTTCATTGCTATTACACTGGGCTAGCAGAGTGCACACAAGCAGCTCCAAATTAGAGGAATATTAAGGCATACCTGGAAGGGGCTAACTCTAGAGCAGATATCAGCATGGCTGGAGCTTATGGAGGATGTGCCATTCACAGCAATCTGGAAGGAAGTCTGAGATGAGAAAGACTGCGAATATTGAAGAAGTTTTCTGTAAATGAAAATGTATAAAAGAAGTACACATCGGGGGTCTCAGTGCCCTCAGTTGGAGGACCATGACTGCAAGAATGATCAACTCCCAGTTGACCCTGAAATTGTGCAGGATCTGCTGCTCCAGACGGATCTCCACAAACCTATGGGACCTGATGGGATTCATCCAAGAATCCTCAAAGAGCTGCTGATAGCATTGCACAGCCTCTCTCGATGATTTTTGAGTGTCTTGGGAATTCAGAGAGGTCTCAGCTGACTGGAAGCTGGTGAACGTTGTCCTGATTTTGAAGAAAGGCAAGAAGGAGGACCCCGGAAACTGCAGGCCTGTCAGTCTCACTTCAGTGCCCATGGAAAACATTATTCTGGGAAGTATTGAAAAACACCTGGAGAGCAACGCAAGCATCGGTCACAGCCCACATGGCTTCATGAGGGGGAAGTCTTGATTGTCAAACATGTTTCATTCTGTGACAGAGTAACCCACCTAGTTGATCTAGGAAGCCAGTTGATGTAATCTTTCTGGGCTTCAGCAAAGCTTTTGATACAGTCTCTCACAGTATCCTTCTGGACAAAATGTCCAGCATATAGCTGAATAACCGTGCTACAGGATGGGTGAGCAACTGGCTCACAGGATGGTCACAAAGAGTTAGAGTGAACGGGGTAGCATCAAGCTGGTGACCAGTCACTAATGGGGTTCCACAGGGCTCCATCCTTGGCCCAGTTCTCTTGAACATCTTCATTAGCAACTTGGACACAGGACTCGAAGGAAGACTAAGTAACCTTGCCAATGATACTAAATTGTGAGTAGCTGTTGACTCCCTCCAAGGCAGGGAGGCCCTGCAGAGAGTCCTCCACAAATTAGAGAGGTGGGCAATCACCAACTGTATGAAGTTTAACAAGGACCAGATTCTGTACTTGGACAGGGCAACCATGGTTGTATGTGTAGACTGGGGAACCAGAGGCTGGAGAGCAGTGCTGCAGAAAGGGACCTGGGCATCCTGGACAATGGCAAGTTGAATGTGAGTCAGCAGTGCCCTGGCATCCAGGAGGGCCAACTGTGTCCTGGGGCCATCAGGCACAGCATCACCAGCTGGTCAAGTGAGGGATTGTCCCGCTCTGCTCTGCACTGGCACAGCCCCACTTTGAGTAATGTGTGCAGTTTTGGGCACCACAATACAAAAAGGACATTAATTTATTAGAGAGGGTTCAGAGAAGAACCACAGGATGGGGAACGGTCTGAAAGGGAAGCTTTATGAGGAGTGGCTGAGGTCATTTGGTTTGTTCAGCCTGGAGAAGAGGAGACTGGGGGGACGCTTCATTGTGGTCTTCAATATCTTCACGAGGGCAAGTGGAGGGGCAGGTACTGATCTCTTCACTCTTGTGACGAGTGACACGACACAAGGAAATGGCATGAAGCTGACCCATGAGGGTCCCTTCCAACTCAGTATATTCTATGATTCAATGATTCTATAAGTCTAGACAGGAACAAGGTAGGAAGGGAGAGAGTAGCAAATAATTTTATTTCTTTTGTCTATTTCTCTCCATTTATGCAACATCAGCAACACTGACAGTTTAAATTATGCTGAGAAATCCCCCAAATAGAGATAAGCCTGAGACACTCACTAAAGTAAAACTACTAGGATATGGGAAGTCCTTCTCAGAGTGCCATGGCCCTGTTCAGCACATTTAGAAATTGGAGGTCTCCAGTTCATAAAGCTCAAGAACAGACTAACAGGAAAAAAATACAGTCAGAGGCACTTACGCCTTGTATCCATGATGCAACTGTAAAGTGCAATTTATAGCAGTTAGCAGAAGGAACAGGAACCATGAAGATATGATTTCACCACTCTAAGTTACTCAAACAGTTATCCACGGTCAGTGACAAGCTGATACAAACTGCATTAAAACCTCTGGTGCTTTGGCTTCAGTATTATTACTAATGATGTTATTACCTGAGGCATCCAATTAGGGCTGTGAGAGAAAGACCACTGCAGCAATGCTCACACATTTATTATCTTCCATCATGAGTCTTAGGATAAATAGGAAGCTTTTGCCCCAAACAGGTATCTGGGATCTTAAGCCCACTTAAATAGGTACTTCACTCCCAGACACACTTAAAATGAAGCACAATCTCAAATGCTTTGCTGAATGAGGGGTTGAGACTTTCCTCTCTTTAATAATCCCAAAGATAAATTGTAAGGGTTCACCCGCTGGTAAGTTGTGCAGACCAATTAGCTCATCTTTGGGAACCAGTATAAAGATGAAGTCCTGTGCACACCAATTATTATTATTAAATATACCTCCAAGACACATATTAAATATACCTCCAATGTGAAAGGAGAGAATTGTTCACTCTGTCACGAGCTTTTTAACAGACAAAAAGCAATAGCCTAAATCTACAACCTGATCTATGCTATGAAGCCTGGCTATATACTGGCTATCAAGAACTACATGAATAGATATGGATATGATTATTAATACTGCTAACACAGAAGGCACAAATGGTCAACTTTGTGCAAGGCTGGGGTGGGGGAAGGATATCTGCTTCATATTTTACTCCCAAATAAATGGTGGGATGGAGATTTATTTCAAAGGAAGCGAAGGAAATAGTAGATTAAAATCAACCTCAGTACATCATCCCTGTCTCCTTCTTAGATAGTGACAAAGGTGGCATCACTGAGAATGACTTCTGCAGTTTGGCAGCCAGGATGGAGGGTGGCTACAATTAAGGCCTTGGTGAGGATTATGAGAAAGTCTCACTCCTCACCAGTTTCCACCAGTGCTCCTCTGCAGGCAGCAGTAGGCTGAAAGAAGGATACTCAGAATCTTAGGTAGGAAAGATTTAGCCTTACTGCAAGCAGCTGTTTTTTGGGCACGTTCTGCAGGCTGAAAACAGGTTTGTTCAACATGTGGTAGCATCACAGCAGTTACAAGCTGCCTGGCCACAGCAAGTGGACAGGCCCTCCCATACACACACACTCTCCATCATTCAATCACCAAGGATTTTCCATCACTTCTTTGCAAACATTGTGGGATCATAACGAAAACCTTTTTGGACAACCTCGATGACATCAAATCTAACTGTATCCAGAAGAGCAATGCAACAATTGCACAGAAGCAGGAAAAGGCAGAAGTATCTGGAAGAGGCACCTCAGTGAGCAAAATCTTTAAAGCATGACCATTTGAGAGACAGCATATGTCTTGAGGGTACTTGTTCTTGAGTCCCGAGGAACATTCAGATTTGGGAACTTTCATTCACATCCTGCTTATGTCAAATGTATTTGCTTTCTGTGAGTCAGAGCCTGGGCCTTCACCAGGCTCTGACTTCACCATGCAAAACTGAATTTCCCTATGCTGCTGAGTCACACTGGCAATTGACAGGCTGTGCAGATTGGCTCTGCGGATGCAGGCTGGAAGATTGTGTGAGTGTGCTGCACCAAACTCTAAATTTTCCATACCCTGGGTGTCCAAGAAAGTCACCGCCTGCACCAGCACAACAAGTTTTCATCAGTCATGGTGCTGGCAGTATTCAGGGTGGGTAAGAATATGGATTATTTCTCTGAAAGTGCCCTGACTGTCAGATATTACAGCTGGTGATGGGGTCAGCAGCTCTGACCCAGGAAGAGATGACCAGTCCGGGGAGATGGTCCCGAAAGGAATCGCCTTCCTGAGGCCCGGCGTCTTCCCTCAGCTGCTGGCAGGAGGGCCCTTGCAGAGACTGTCAGCTCTTTAGTGATTATCAGCTCATGATTCCATTTTGGATTTTCACTTCATCCTGCATCATTCCAGAAAAAAAGAAAAATGAAATTGCACTCCAGAAAACAATACTGGCACCGCTGAGATTTTAGCAAAGAGAACAGTTTCTTTCATTTTCATTGGTCTTCCTCCTACTTAGTTATGACCTGTTTAGCTTGCAGGCTGACTAGCTTGTCTAGAAAGTGTGACAACCTGTCTTGTCATCAACTATGTGGAAGACACATCAGGGAACAGGCAAACCCATCAGGTTCCCAGCTTCAGAGAATACTGCCTTGCCTATGGGTTCCAAGCCAGCCAGAGCTTGGCTTGTCAGGGTGATATAAAGAATGCTCCTTTACTAATACAGAAACCACCTGTGTAATTTTCCAGTTACCACCTAACCTGTGGGATGACTCACTAAGCAGCCATCTGGTTTTTCATAAAAAGTTTTAAGAAAATTACATGTTTGCACCTTTCAGTTGTACAGAAACTTAGCAAAAGTATCTCTTGTGGAAAGGTTTCAATCAGCTCTATCAGGATCCTTGTTGAGCAAAGGCTGGAGGGATGTCAGATTCCTGTTCCCACAAGATCTGTAAAGGTTCATTAGTTAGGAAAAACCTACAGTGTACAGAACAGATATTGGACTGGATTGCCTATCTGTGCTGTTCCTTGTCGCTGTTGTCCCCAGGGACGGAGAGAAATGACATGAATTCAGAACAGAGAAGATGGTCGAAGCTGACCCATTAATGGCAAAAACCCGTCTTTTTATAGCATGGTTCGCAAAAGAGAAATTACATGACTGGTCCCTTGGCTAGCCACCCACCACAGTGAGTGGCTGAGCAGTATAACCACCCATTTCAAAATATTATTCTCACAAGACTGAAAACAATTCCACTGTTCTCACAACAGCCTGCACCTGTGGATAGTTTACCAAACCGTCTTTCTCTGTTTCTCAGCTAAAGCATGAGAAAGGAAGAACTTCACAAATGCTTCAGCAGATGGAAAATTCCTCTGCTCCTGCCTTTTAGCATCCACACCACTCTGTGGCAAAAGGGGTAGGGAGATGGAGCTGCAAATTAATGCAAGAAAAGGATATGGGACACAGAACAGTTGGCTACCTGGGTCAGGCTTCTACTTGCAGTACTAGCAAAGTACCTCACTTTGTGCAGTTATGCCCCAAAATCTCATTTGAACAAGAAAGCTGATAGCCAGTATAGCTCATTTTGTCTTGCTGCAGAAGGCTTGATTTGTCCTCTCTGCTGCTCCTGATGAACAGACAATGCTAGTCTGGAAGTGCTTGGCTGGCATGGGAAGGCACAAAACTCACTTCTTTAGAAACCTAGTTAGGAAATCAAGCTCACAAGGAAGTGCCAAAGGGTCTAAGGGTCTAGCAGACACCTCATGACCATGAATTTATTTAGCATGCTGGGCATCAAAAGCAGCTTAGTCCTTAACCCACTGTGAGACAATTTGTGTTAAATATGTTATTTTTAACTGAAAGAGGACAGAGTTTTAGAATACAGTAAGAATAAAAGCATTGGGGGTGAATGTAGCAAACTAGGAAGATGGTGACTTCTAAGCACAAAGTGCATTACGTGGTTGGTTAAGGAAACTACACAGCTAAAAATCACATCTGTGGACCCAATGCAATCCATTTTTATGCCATTGCTCTCACCTACTCCTAGGTTGGATATCAAGAAAAAGCTTTTCACCCAGAGGGTGGTTGAGCACTGGAACAGGCTCTCCAGGGTGGTGGTCACAGCACCAAGCCCGTCTGAGTTCAAGATGCATTTGGATAATGATCTCAGGCACATGATGGGATTCTTGGGGTGTCCTGTGCAGGGCTAAGAGCTGGATTCAGTGATCTTTATGGGTCCCTTCCAACTCAGCATATTCTATAATTCTATAATTACCAGCTCCCCATCAGGGCCAAAGGAGCCAGTCATAAGCACAGATAAGCCTAAGTCCCTTCCTTTCCTGGGCTGCACTGGAGTAATCAGGGAACCGTACCACAAACTGCTCTCATAATGGGTAATACCAGCAGGCAGCAGTGCTTTTCCCTTACCATTCATTAAACCAAAATGTCTCATAGTGCTCCTCTTGCTTGGGAAACATGCAACTAAGAGACTCCATGAGACAGAAGTGTGGTCTAGAGATGGGAAGGACTCTCACCTTCCTGGCAAAGATGTATTGCCAAGCACAGGCCCCATTTCCCCATAACTTCTGCACTGTATGAAGCTGTGTTGATGTTTTCCAGAGACAAGCTCCTCATGCTACCACACTGGGGAGTGCTGGGAAAATGAAAAAGGAGGAGGAGCTGTATTTATTACATGCTGATTCACAGGTCAGTTCAAGTTAGCAGGACTGGTCAGCATGTGCGAAGTAATTTTTTACTGAAAAATCCGAAGCCATTTTGCAAGAATGTGTTCTTTTTACTGATACTTTCATTATAGGAGGCAAAAGTGCTCTTTGTCATATGGTTTAGTGTCATATGATAGTCCTGCAAGGACCAGGGAGGTGGACTTGATGATCTTTATGGATCCCTTCTAACTTGAGATATTCTATGGTTCTATGAAAAGTGGGGATTTTTTCACTTTCTAACAGATAAAGATAGAAAGATTTTCATGAGCTAAAAATGCCTCATTACATCTTTCTTATTTTGGAGATTATATCTGTATCAACACATTGTATCTTCATGTTAAACATGTAGATGTTTTCTCTTCTTTTGTCTTTATTGCAACCAAATGGTTTTACTCAATCAAAATGTCTCATTGTGGTCTTATCAAAGTGTTTGCTTCACTCTGGGTGTAACAGGTGATCACTGGTCTGTGTGACCCTGGTAAACCATCACTGGATGTGATCCTAATAGGGGCCTGCAGATTCACTCCTCGTCAGCACAGATCGGCCTCATGATGAGAGGAATCTTGGCTGAATCTGGTGGCCATTTCTGGGTATGCCCTGCTCAGCACACCTCACCTGGTACTGTGTAGCTAGGCCCTGGCTGATGAGGACCCTGCTCCAGCAGTTTTGGTTTGGTGCTTGGATTCTGGCTCACTGACTGACCTTCCAGGTATTGCTGGCCCCCACTGCATCCTGACAATCTGATTCTTAAGATATATCCAGTTTCTGACTTTTTATTCTGATTCAAAATAAAAGCATGTTACCAACTGTCATTGCCTCTCCAACTTCTCATGGGCTTTGTGTTTGCAATGTTTTTTCTTTCACTTTAGACAAAAACTAATTCATTATAATTGTACTGGACTAGAGGGAAGCTACCTCATGTTTCAATAAAAATAAAGCAGTATTAGAATGCTATTGTGAACAGAAAAATCATACATGTAGACAAAACTTAATCAAAACGAAATCAAAATACAACCTTAATGAAATTTAAACACTTAAATGTTATTGTATACTGAATTTTTTACTTCCTAAACAAAATAATCTTAGAACATCATCCTGCTGTACAAACAATGTGATGTAGGTTTTTTTATCCCTCAAAAACTTTAGTTATTTTAAAATTAAACATACGTAATGAGACTATTCAGTTAAAAGAGAAATATTCCTAATCTATATCTATCCCTCAAGAAAGTAAATTACATTAAAATGGTATTGAGTAGTGTAGATTATGTACTTCTTTTTGAACAACAAAAACACATAGATATTTTGGCTAGTAGCCCAGTGACCTTGTTACATAAAAATCAAGAACTGGTGAAGGGCCCTGAGGGGAACCTGTATAAGGAGGGCTGAGGTCACTTGGACTGTTCTCCCTGGAGGAGACTGAGGGGAGACCTCATCGGCTTACAACTTCCTCATGAGGAGGAGCAGGCACCGATCTCTTCCCTTTGGCGACCAGCGACAAGACCCGAGGGAATGGCCTGACATTGTGTTAGGGGAGGTTTAGGTTGGATATTAGAAAAAAGTTCTTGACCAGAAAGTGTGCTTGCCCCACCTTGAGTACTGTGTGCAAGTACTTTTGGACATCCAAAGGAGGGCCATGAGGAAGGGGAGAGGTCTGGAGGGGAAGCTTTATGAGGAGCACTGAGGTCACTTGGTTTGTTCAGCCTGGAGGAGACCAAGGTCACACCTCATTGTGCTCTTCAACATCTTCACGAGGGGAAGTGGAGGGGCAGGTACCAATCTCTTCACTCTCATGACCAGTGACTCAAGGAAATGGCATGAAGGCGAGTCAGGGGACGTTTAGGTTGGCTATTAGGAAAAGACTTTTCACCCAGAAGGTGGCTGGGCCCTGGAACAGGCTCCCCACGGAAGTGGTCACAGCACCAAGGCTGACAGAGTTCAAGAAGCGTTTGGACAACATTCTCGGGCACATGGTGTGGCCGTTGGGGATGGTCCTATGCTTTCTCGCAAGGCTCCCCTCGCCCTGATTCAGGACACATTTCGCCGTCCCTCAGCTCCCCGCAGCTGCACAAGAGGAGAATGCGCCTGTTCTGCACT
>NW_008236209.1:6853821-6856716 GCF_000691975.1 Corvus brachyrhynchos
CAGGCGGCCCCGTCTTTCAGGGCACCTTCTCCATTGCGGGAAGCTCCGGGCACGTAGCTTATGCCAAGAGCACGGTGGCCCCGTGGGAGCAGGCGAGGTAGAAGCCCCGCATGCCTGCAACTTCACGGGCTGATTTCTCGAGGCGGTGAGCATATTCAAGGCCCCCAAATTGCCCCTGCTGCATCCGTACACAAGACCCGCCCAGGTAATGCATCTTGTGTATGTGCTTTCTACCAGTAAGTACTCATTTAGCGTGAGCTTAGGAGTAACCGTGTAATCACTCTGTTCCAATAGAAGCCTTCTGGAAAGAGCCTTTGATTCTGTCTCAGCATACCATTTCTCAGGCTGTTATGTACCACAGAACACAAAACATAGTTGGAAAGTTGCCATTTTTACAGGGTGAGTGTATTTGTGTGAGACTGCTCACCTGGTTTTCCTTTGCCTCCAGGTATGGTCCAAAAATGCCTCTTGCAGTGGACTGCACGGCAGAACTGATCCGTTGTAAGGTCCTCGATTCATCTGGCAGATTGAAGTCACATGAGCTCATCCTCTCTTATGGGCTGGCTCTTGTAAGGTAAGGGCTCTGAAGGCCTATGTGCTTTGCGAGAGAGAGAGAAAGACCTGGACAGATGTCATTATTAAACTGTCCAAGTTCACTTTGTGTCTCTGGGACCACAGGGTTGTACAGCGCGTGGGGAGTTTGTCTCTGGAGTTCCAAGCTTCTCTGCAGCTCTTGATAGTAATTTATTTTTTCTGTAACCTGCATGCAGGTTTGTCAACTTGATCACAGAAAGGAAACAGAAGATGGTCAGCATTCCTCTGAGACAGTTAGCCAGAGAGGTAAATATTAAATAAGAGTTGCTTGATAATTTACGTCTATACAGAAAGATATGTTTTGGTTATTAACAACAACACTGAGTGAAGGAAATTGTAGGGGGTCATTCTTTTGTAGCCAAAATAATATAGATGCTAGTTTATTCCAGGTGCAAAGTTGTAAACAGCCTTATTGCAACTGGATCTAAAAGTTTGTTCTTCGAAGTCACAATAAGAGTAACAAAGGCTGATGATCATTAAAGGTTTTTGAATCACATGTGATCAAAAGTCTTGATTTACATGTATGTAGTCCCACTTGACATACTGTTACACATTTTTCTTTCTTAGCTACTGAGATAGGAAAAATAGCTAAATCTGTGGTTTATAAATTCTAGTCTTTGACAAGCAAGGTTATACATAAAAAACACATTTGCAGGTATTTTAATCTTGTGTCTCCAGGTGAGCTTTTCCACTTGTGTGTGGAGGAGGGAAGGTTCAAGCTGTAATTGTAGTAGCAGGACCAACTTGAGTCCTTTTACTGCCAGCTGCACTGAGCACCATACCTGGGACTGAACAAGTTTTGACAGTGAAGGACAGACAGTATTTGAGACTCTTCTGTGTAGGTTTGGGCCCCTGCATGAGAATGTTGAATTGATTTTTATTTTTTTCCTGGGTTTTTGAGAAAAGTTCTGCTTCTCACTTTTTAAAACTGATCAAGCTTAAAAGCAAAGGTCTTGCATAAAGGTAGTTATGGTAGGAGACTTTTAAAGGTTTAAGGTAGTTGTCCTCAGGGAAGTTGCAAAAAATTGCATGCAAATTATTGTGTAAATTTGAGTATTATATATGATATTATTTGTGTCTTTGATATATAGTTATCCAGCATGTCTCATCCATTTAAATATAATTGAACTGCTTCTCAGGATCATTAAATTACATGTAACACCTCTGTCTAAAAAGAAATCTGTTGTTGCATGTAACACTGAAAATCTTAAACTGTAAAATGCAAGTTTGTGTGGGTCCTAGACCACAGGAGGACTGGCATCAGAGAATTGGGGGATCTTGGCCCATTATTGAAGTGGGAAGCAGGGGAACTACGGTGCAGGAGTGGCTGGGAAGGCGCTGTTCCCACTTAGGCAGAGGCTCTCTGCAGTTTTGCAGGGCTGCATGCAGGTGTGGCCTGATGCAGTGGAAACAGAGGGGTAACATGTGTTGGCTGTTATTGCAGGTGGACATCCCCATCTGGGTTGTGGATCTCCGTCATGAGCTGACGCACGGGAAGCTGCCGCGGCTGGCTCTGTGCCGCAAGGGTGAGTGCCACCAGTGGGTGGCATTGGGAGGGGTGACCTGAGGCATGCTTGGGGTGGCAGTGCCAGTGCTGCAGGCCCTGAGGCACCCCACCTTCATTTTGGGGTGCTGCAGGACAGGCAGTGCGCTTGTCCTGGCAGGGAGAGTTGTGGTATCGGATACTGGGAGGATTTGCCACTGCCCTGTGGGGGTAGCTGAACTGTGTCCACTGGCTCCAGGTTGTGGTTCCTTACAGGACAGATGTTAAGAGGCTTTCTTCTATCCCTGAAAAAAATTACTGGAAACAAGAGTTTGGTGGTTTTGCTTTTTTACAGCACAGGAAGTTCGTCTTGGGGAAATAGGTAAAAGCTTTTCCTGATGGTTTAGCAGTACCTAAGATTCTTAAAAAATCCCATTTAGGGAGAAAAGTAGATACTGCAGACCTGAATGAATGACCAGCTCATAGCATTTGAAGAGATTCCTGGGAATTTTGGGTAAAGGATGGAGAAGCCAGCTAAATAATCTTCAGCAGGGTCCTTAGATTGAATTGGGAAAATGCTTTTGGAATTAAAGGCATTTTCTTTCCATGCTATCTGATGTATGCATAGTGTAGTCCCTGCACAAAAAAATTTATGTTATTGTTGTAGATGCTATGTTGACCATGGTGATGCTAAAGTACTGACTCATTTTCTCATCAGAATGCCACTGCAGGGACCTAGTTTCTGCTTAAGTTTGACCTACCTTGAGCAAGGTGCACTGCCATAGCAGCGTCCAATCTTTTTTTTTTTTTTTTTTTTT
>NW_008236209.1:6856830-6882872 GCF_000691975.1 Corvus brachyrhynchos
TTTTTTTTTTTTTTTTTTTTTTTTCTTTCTCTCCAAAATAATGAGGGGTAGTTACCATGCATGTGATACTGGATTTTGGGGTTTTATTCCTGGTTTCTTTCTGGGGTTGGTTTTGGTTTGTTTTTTTGTTTGTTTGGGTTTTTTTTAACTTGTTCACCTTTTCATTAATGAAGTTTTTTGTGTTTTTAGGGTTCATAACTAGTTAGTAGTATTTATTTTCATAATACAAGTTAGCAATATACCACCTATATTATTTTTTGCCGTAACAAAGAAATTCTCACTGAGAAGATAATGTTTTCTGTTCTCCATTAGGTTGTGATGTTGTGCTGGACTGGCTACGAAAGATGTATTGGAGCCGTCAGCTGGGCAATAACTTGTGTGAAGAAAGTGAGGATGAGGATGAGGAAGAAGAACAGGAAGAGGTGGAAGCAAATGCAGAGTTGGACAGTGACGGATGGGAGATTCAAACCCCGCAGCATGAGGCCCGTCAGAAACACAAGGAATTCCATGGCAGGTGTTCCTAGACCAATAGCAGATACAAGGATTAGATGAACTGGAGAAAGCAGTTTAAATATGTCATCTTCCAGCATAAAGATATACCTTCAGCTCAGATTTTGGGATTCCTCTTTGGGCCTTGGTAGATTGCCCTTGGGGTTGACTGACTGGTTTGGTAGTATTTCTCCAAATTTGTAGCACTTTGGTTTGTGAATAGCTGTAGCGCTGTTGCAATTGATGCAAAATGCAAGTATTAGGAATACAAATATGCATCAGAACATAAACTGCATATGGGAACAATTTCTTCCTACACTGATCTATTTAGGGATTTGTTTTTGAGCTGTCTGGGTTTATCCAACTTACCTGTCTTTGGCTACTGTTAGTGATAAAATATGGAAATCGTGGTTCAGCCCCACTTGAGAAAATTTATGTTGCTGGAAAAGTCTGAGAGTTTTGGGAGTCTTCCCTCTGTTGTCTGAACAGAATTGCTGGCTTCATTTGACGCCTTCCTTGAGTGTAAATTTAGCAAAACTAAGCAGCTTCCTCAGATACAAAATTCCCTTACGTAGTTGATCTTCTGCTTAAATGATATATTTATGTTTATTTCTAGAAAAAGTCAGAGATGTTCTGATATCTTACAAGAATGAGCAGTTTCGTGTAAGTGCACTCTGATGATCACCACTTTAGTTAATTCTCTTTTCTTTCTTGGGCAATTTGTCTTCTCTTCCTTGTTGTCTTAGTTCCTTGTGCAGGTCTGTCTGCTAATGTTGTCATACATGGCTTGCCAAAGAAAATCTTCACTACAGAGAACAAACAATTTGAGCTGTGACAGTTCCTAATGTGAACACTTTGTTTATAAAGGAGATCTGTACTTACTTGAGATCCCAAGGAAGGGGAACTTTTGTGAAGTTTTCCAAGTGCTGTTGATGAAGTACATGTGGCATGTGCATCTTCTTGTCATAGCAATAATGTTTTTGTGTTTGCCATGGGAGTATATTTTCTATTAATGCTTGAATTTTTCCTTCACTCAGGTTATGCAGACTATGCAGTCTGTTTCAAAGTCTCGAGAATTGTGGTCTGATTCCTCTTCAGAAGTGGACTGGATTTTGGCTCAGATCAAAGACCTGATGCAGGAAAACAGGTATGTCTCTGATAAAGAACAGAGGTGAAAGGTACAGTGCTGAACTAGGCTGTAGACCTATTAAATTGTCTTTTCATAATGTCCTATACCCGATCATGGAGAAAGCAGTTAGTCTGTTTCCTCAACATCTTTGAGGACTGAGTTGTTGATCTGTGCTAACAAGCAGTATTCCTTGTGCCAGATGATCTCCAAGGTGTTTTCCCAGACTTAGCGATGCTGGCCCCAAGGCATGCAGCATCTTCAGTGTCTTCAAAAACTCCCAACAACCCTGTAGAGATTTTGATTTCACAGTAACCTTTAGAATTCTTAAAAATTTCAGGGCAATACTTGGCATTTTCTATATTTTCTATCTTTCTGTTACTACAGAGGCTCTAGGACCTAGTGTGTTGAGACTTTCTTATTACCATATAAATTTTCATGGAGATCTTGACCCACTTTGAGAAATCTGATCAGTGTAACTGTAGAGGGGAGAGAGTATAATGTTACAGATAAGAGCTGTAACTCCTTATGTGTTGAATATAAATATATATGCTGTACAAGAACAGCATTACCAGATCTTTTGTTCGAACAAAAAATTCTCCATTCCGTCCTCACAGTTCCAGGTATTTGGCTGCCAAACTTGTTTCAGAACTGGTGCAAGTGGTGTTTTGATAGGTAAAGGAGTAAGTGGCAGTAATAAGTCTCTCTGCTCTAGGGAGACAGTGGCTGAAGCTCTTCTCAGTGATGGCTTTCTCATCCCAAAGATGGATTGTCTGAAGATGCTAAATATCAAGTATGAAGGTTAGTGTTCTATGCACCATGCAAGTAGAAAATGCATAGCTAGTGTTATGACCAAGTCTTTTCATTTTTTCTCATTATATTGAAATCTGTGATTGTCTGCATATTCTATCTGGGTCCTTAAACGTCTTTTGCCCTGTTCTGCAGAACCCCTTATGGCCATGCTTAGCTATTGCTTTTGCATAAGTCTCTTAGGATGGAAGGATAGCTCTTCAGCACTGAATATCTAGCCAAAACATCTTTCAAGGCTTGCATCTCTACCCTTTTCTGCAATAGTTGCTGATTTCAGGAACTCCCACTAGTTTCTTTTCTACACTGAATATTTGAAGCAAATCAAAGTGGATGGGGTTTTTTGAGCCTCGTTGACCAGTTGCATCATAGTTCCAAGCTGCTGCCCATATGTGTGGAGTTGCATTTATTGTTTGCAAGAGAATTAGGCACCTAGAGGGAATGAAAATAAATAAATCCCCTATTTCACAGCCAAAGAACTTTCCAAGAAAGATTCTCAAATTTCCATGACTATATAACAGTAGAAAAATGTAAAAGCTTTTTGATTTTACGTTGCTTTGCTCAATGAACCTTGTCTTTGCAGTATGTTTTTAGACAGAATAGTTCTTAATGATACGAGAAATAAGATGAAACTGGAAAGGAATTAGCAAAACAGGTAGATTTTCCTGTGTTCATAATTTCCTTGTGCTAATTATCAAATTGCTACTTAATTTACTTGCCTAGTATAAGAAAAATAATAGTTTCAGCTTCAGTGAGGACCTCAGGAAATATGCTGGAATCAATCACCTTAGAACAAACCTCTTTAGTTTGGAGCGAGTGTCACACCTATATTTCATAAAAAAATTACAAAGCACCAATTTCTGGCTTCTCTGTTTTGTTTTTTCTTCTTATTGCAGCAAATAAAGAGGTATGGCAATTCAAAATTCCCCCGACATTTTACTGCTTTTGGCAGCCTTTGCTGTCAGGCCTCCTTTCACGAAGTTTTACACAGATCCTAATAGAGAAAATGTTTATAGAGTTGAAGGAATGTTCTGACTCTTCAGAACTCCGGCCTCAGTTCTTGATCAACTGGATTTCTGAGTTGCTGACTGGCATTGCCAAAGTAAACGCTGGTGAGTGTGTCTGGAATTTCTGAGTTTAAAAAAGCGTAAGAGTTTCTTCTGTACTGGTGTAAACCTACACTAATAAAGTGGTGGGACCTTTATACATAAAGTGCAGTTGCCTAATTAGTATATTTTGTCACGTGAACATAAGCTTTTATTGTTGCATTTCTTAGACTTTTCAACGTGCAGCTTGTGCATGTTATGTATTTCTTAGCAAAAAATTGAAATTGCTATTGCTAAGTTTGCCGCAGCCTCCTCAGGATAGGAAAAGCCAGTTTCTCGCAGGAAGGATCAGGCTCTTAAGTGCTAATTTTTCCAGATATCAATACTTGTAGGAAATAACATCCTTATATGCTATCTGCCACTGTTATATGCAGTCTGTTATGAGATCCCTGTTCCCAGTTCTTTCCTCCCTTAGCAGAAGCCTGACTTCATAGGATACTAAATAGTGTTGCTGTCCTTTATTGATCCTATCACAGGATTTTTATGCCTTCTAAACTTACACAAAAGTAATAAGTAATATTTTGTTTTCAGTTCCTGACTTAGAACTTTTAAAATTGGCAAACTGTATGTTTCATTACAGAGATGAGCACTGAAGGGCCTTAATTATACAGTGTCACAGGTATTCTGCTAACAAGGTTTTAATACTGTGACACAGTGCATCCTTGCATAGGTTTCCATCCCTTAATTTTGGTGCCTCTTCTGTCCTCTCCTGGTCTGGCTCAGGCTGCACAAAGATTTTGCCAGTATCTCGGGCAGTCATAGGTTAATATTTGGTGCTTTCACTCAGTGCTAAACATATCTATGATGTACCAAGATCCCTGAGTGGTGCTAGTTCCCAGCTGTTCAATCTACTCTTTGCAGAGCTATCTGGAATGATACTGGGTCCCAGATACAGTATACTGCATTTATTTGGGATAAAACCGTTCAAACACATCTTGTGGCTTTCCTGTCCGGAGTGATGTGCTCAGGGCCAGCTTGGGAATGTCTGCACTGCACTGTGGTCAGGTCTTGTGGAGCTACCTGAGCTGCCCATGCACAGCCAAGTCCTTTGTAACAACCTTGATGTATTTGGTCGATATAGCTGGTCATGGACTTGAGTTAAAATGCCAGCTTATTTGAGGATGTGTTCCAGTAAAAATGCAGAGGGATGAAGGGTATGTTTTTGATGAGTTTTGAGCACCCTGTTGTTTTTATTATCTTCTTTGAAGGGAAGAAAAGGCAACACTGTAACAAACAGGTGTCTGTGAAGGAGCTGTTCCTGCATAAAGTCCCTTTGCAGTGGATAAGATTGACTGACAGTTGCTTGGAAGCTCCCTGCTGGGCAACCCCACATCTTCTTCAGCTGTAAGTTTGATCCTGTGACCTGGAAAGGGAACTGCAAACAGTGCTCTGTAACAGCTTTGGTTTCCTAGTGATACGCTGAGCTATAGCTGCATTCCCTTGCCTCTCTTTGGATCTGGCAGAAATTGTAGCAGGTGCATATAAAGCCATGCTTGCTGCTATTCATCTCCCCATTGATTGCACACAAAGAGAAGAAGGAAAAGAATTCTAAATGATTGTACCTTCAGAATGAAAGCAGAGGTTATCTGGGGAGGCTTTTAAAGCAACCTGTTCAGAAACAAAGTGACTTGGTAGAGATGTGACTGCTTATTCAGGTAATAGGAATTTACCACAGCTCCTAACTTTTATACATGAAAACAGCAAAGCAGTAATTCAGTTAGAAGTATCCCAAGTCCTTAATTTTAATCACAAAGGTAGAGTATTTCAGCATCCACTGACCAGGGGATAATCAAATTTTGCCTGTTAGATGAACTATGTGAGCCAGCTGTCCTGGAGAAAACAAACACTTAAAAGCAAAAAAGGCTCTAGATGAAGATTTATCAACCCTTTCAAGACTTTTCCATTGCCCTTTTTCCTTTCTAGGATCCTCACAATCATGAGACCTCGCTTGCCACGTTCTTCTAGGAAGAACCTTCTCTATCTTGCTTCCATTTACACAGAAGGAGGTGCCCCTTTGTCCAGTCCAGGCCTCTCTTCAGATGGCAGTGAACAGCCAATTTATACTATAGAGAGCTTACAGTGGAGAGCCAGGCAAGAAAATCAGGTTAAAAATCAAGGGCAGACTGTAGAGAAACAAGAAGATGTGCTAGAGAGAGATGATGGAGTAGAGGAAGTGGAAGAGGAGGAAGAGGAGATGGTAACTGAAACAAATCCTTTGGAAGGACTTGCTCATTCTGGTAACATGGTGGCTATTGCTGAGAAAAGGGCAGCACTGCAAGGGTCCGCCTGGCAGATCACCGCAGGTAAAAAGTGACTCTATCACTGACAAAGGTTAATTGAAATGCAAAGACATCTCAGCCCTTTGGGTCTGGCCATAATTAAATTGTGCTTCAAAGTAATCTAAATGCCAGATTACTGAAAAATGTGAAGTTTCCAGTCTTTCGTTTATGTGCAGGAGTCATTTCTCTTAAGCTCTTAAAATAGTGCGAGTGGGTTTTCCAGGAGCATGCTATTACTGTCTCATTATTTTATTAGGCTTTTCCAAACTTTGAAATTTCAGTGTATTCAACTGATGGGGCAGGATATATGCCAGCTGTGAATGGTGAAGAAAATATGGATGTTTCTTGGATTTCTCTTTGTCAGACTTGGGGGTATTTGAAAGCACAGTTTGTCTATGAACCTAAGTTCTATGCTCTGGGAAAGTGGTTGTTATGACATGGTGGCAAACAACAGAAATGAGCAAGACAAGTTTTTAGAAGGAATAAACAGTGTATCAAGTGTTTTGTTAGCTTTGTTACAGTAGCTATACTTTCTCATGGGGGTTGGAGGTCTCTGTAGCTAAGAATTTTGGATGAGTCATGGAGGGACTCGAACACAGGAGGAGGAAGTTGGCGGAGAAGAGTTGAAGTCAAAATGGCATTTAAAGGAAAAAAAGCAGCCACTAGAAGACTGAACTCTTGTACTCCATCCACTGGGAAATTTTCTGAAGTAAAAAAAGGAGAAGAGATCTTAGTTATGCTGATGTGAGCAGCTTGTTAGAACTGGATGTTTTGAGAACAGAAGTAAAACTGTCCTCTGCTTCTGGGACATTGGTTCAGATCATTTGCTGAATGGCTGAGTTGCATGAGGCAGTATTTGTGGACTTGGGGAGGGTCATCTTGTCTTTTGACAATCTCTTTGGGAAACTCAGACTTCTTGGTTTTGTACTGTTTTTATCTAGATGAAGTACGATGGAAAGACTTTCCTCTTGGGAAACTCCCAGGTCAGACAGATGACCCTGATGGTCTCATGTTGGATAATTATTCTATGATGTCCCTGCTTGATCAGCCAGTGAGGGATGAGTGGAAGTCTCTCAATACAAAGTGAGTAATGGTGTGGGCGGTACTTTGCCCCTGAGCCATGAAATGCATTTCTCTTTCTGTGCCTTTTACTATACCATGTGAAAAATTAAGGCTGAGATTTCCTTTTTACTTCTGTTTAAATGGTTTGACCCGAATATCTGCTATTGTCTCTAATACTTACTAACCTAACCCTAATGGTATCCTTTGAGGACGCCATCTTATAATATTTCTATCTTCACTCCTCCTGCTCATTTAAAAAAAAAAAAACATTGCAAGGATTATGAAATACTGCTGTTTAGCAGGTATCAGCACAGCCCCAGCAGGCTTGACAACTTGTGTTTTTATTAGCTGGGGCTCTGATCCTCAGTAGGCTGGCAGTGCCCAGTGACCTTTTAGAGCTGTAGCTAGTAATTTAGAACTGCAGATCTGACCTCAGTAAAGAAACACAGCTTGTCCTGGAAATAACGGGAGCATTCTATAAAGCTTTGGTCAGATCACTTTTGTTACTAAGTGAAGCTTATCCAGTTATCCATCCCATTGTAGATGTTTTAATGGGGTCAGTATTTCACACTTTTAAGTCATAGGAACTTGAATGGTGTAAGCTGTCAAATCAGTTTCATCACATACATATAAATCTGTCTCCTATTATTTGAATCCAAGGAATGCTTCAGAATAGAAGCAAATTGCAGTTATTTTCCTTAACACTTGATTGGACAACTTTCTAATCCATGATTCTTTTCTGTGGTTGGTGGGCCCAATCTAGTAGCAGTGTGACGAACTGAGAATCATGCAGCCTGGGGTATTTCACTGAGAAGAAATCTTGCAGGTGTTCATATTTTCACATATTCAGAGTTGTGTTCAGGTTCCAAACTTCCAGTTTCAAATCTTCCAAAAAGTAAGGCTTGCATTCTTCTCCATCCTGTTGGCCATCTTCCATGGGATCAAATTAATTGACCTTCCCTTATCAGTAACATTGTGTTCCTTTGGAGGAAGATGCCTAGACTGCATTTTGAAATATGATTTAGTCATAGTGAGGACTGATAGTATATTAATTGCAGGCTAAAAAGCTAAAGGCCAGATACGTACATTTCAGGCTGTTTTTTGAACAGTGTAATGTGTCATGCAGCTTGTATTACTAGAAAATACTCATGCAGAAAATAAGAAAGCACATAGCAGGCCAAAAGTAACATGTGTTTCTGCATCTCTTTGTGTGGGGAAAGGGGCAGACAGTTTGTTCCACTCAGATTACAGCCTGGCAGGATGCCAAGAAAAAAATCTTAGAAAGAAACATGAGGAAAACCTGTTGTTCCCACAAATAGAAAGGAGCAGAAGCTGATTTATTCCTGAAGCGGAGCCTGGAAATAATCCAGGTTTCATCAGGAGTGCTACAATGGCAGCTTGTTCATTATTCTTACTTCCCTTGCATAGCAGCATCTCCATTTGCCAAAGGACATGTGGTTTTGGAAAGGTGGTCTGACTTCCCCAAGGCAGAAATAAGCAGATTTTCTTGACTGCTTAACGTTTTCTTCTGTGCAGAAACCTTGTCCTCTGGCTTGTAGCTGTGTGGGTTTTTTCTTCCCCATCAAAGGTTTTTGTATGGCCTGTTCCAGAACGGGTGTTTGCTATTTAATTTTGGTACTGCCCTCCAAGTTCTCTGTCTGCAGAGAGCTGTTCTGCCAGGCTCATGAAGGCAGGTACTGAAAGATGGTATGAGAGATTGTGAAAACTTGACATTTTACTTTGAAAATATCTGTCAGGTGCTTGGAATAGCATCTGCAGCATAGGCAATGGGACACGCCCTTTCTAAAAGCAATGCCCTTCTTTGTCCTTCTGCAATTCCTTCCTCCCAAAAGATTGTGTTCATTGTTGGGTTTTCTGGTCTATGCTGTGCATGTGTATTGTCAAAGTTCACGTTTAGTGTTGCTGAGGCAATCTCTGAAGCTTTGAATAGCTGCTGTCATCCCTCAGGCAGATGGTTTGGGTTTTGTGATAAACATATGTGCTTTTTATTAGCTCCCAGCATCAGTTTTACCTGACAGCTGGAACAAATTTGGCAATAATGACCACTTGGAGAGTTTTCTGAGGGTGGAGTTGCTGACTTGCTGTTGCTTTAGGGGCTGCACGTCTAAGTCCCATGACTTTTTTCTAAAGCCATAGAAACGGGTAGTATCAGTGTACAGGATAAGCATTTTAAGATTTGTGACAGACTGTTCTCATGTCAATTGCTTGCTGTGTTAGCATTTCACCTGATGAGCTTGTATTCCTAGCTGCAAAGGACAGATGAAGGTTCAGATGAAAATTGTTCTCTGGTTATTTCTGCAGTCATTTCTCCCTCACAATTGCTAGTACCTGGTCACCTTTCTTTTGGTTTGTGCCTTGTACCTTTCATGTTTCAGGACTATTGCCTCTCTGGAATAAACTGATTAAAAACCTAAGGACATTTCAGCAGATAAATGTTTCAGAGCTAAAAATGAGAATGTTTTGGAAATAAAGTGCTATCAAAATTACTTTGGTGATGTAAGCTTCTAAATCAGCCTAGTGATTATGTGCTTTATTCTTTTCCTCACAGCTCTGCAGAATTGAATATTCCCATGACAGGAGGATTGTTGTGGACCCAGAATGACTTCCATAAAATAAAAAGTGGCCTTCAACTTTTCTGAGACAGCAGCAGAGTGCTCTGTGACTTTTAGTATTGCACAAGTTAAGTGGTGTGGGAAATCTAGTAATGGTGGTGGGGAAATAGTCAGGAGAAGTTGTTGCTGTGATTTATTGATTTTTACCATGTAAAATCACTGTTTTATAAAGGTGTTGTGTTTTAAGTTGCATGTACAGTAGCCATTGTCTTGCTTAACCAGTTGAAGTTTGCCAAATAGTTAATAAATACAACTAACTGAAGGCAAACCTTGCTCCTGGATGCTGTTTCTCAGTTTTCACTCTGGAAAGTGTCCTCTGGCCCTCAATAGCAAGACTATTGAGCCCTTCTTATTTCAGTGATGCTGTCCTGGAGGAGTGATTTTACCAGTTTTCATCTTTCTAGGATTTCAATGAAGCTTCAGGGATCAATCCTAGCTAGAGCATGGCTGAATGTACTGAGATACATAAATATACCTTTGAAATGTTTTTGTCACAATGTTTTTTCAAGTGATAGTCTTGAAGCCACTACTGTCTCTTTTTTGATTGAAGTGTTTTGCTTCATGTTACTTCTGTTGATGATTTTGCTGATATTCATAACCAATACTGTGGTGTTTGCTGAGAGCTGGTATGATGACTGCAGAAATGGACTGAAAAAGTACCTTGTGGAAAGTTGTTGAGAAAAATGGCTTCCAGATAGTTTTTCCTATTCCATTTTCTTTACCTGTATTACAGGTTCTTGGAACTTAAGAGGCTTCTGTGGTAACCTGTCAGAAAAACCCAGGAGTTTAAGTGTATATTTATTGCAGGACTCCTCGGTAAGAATTTGTTAGAGTGCATCTGCTAGAGGGTAAAACAGAGGCTTTCTCTGAGTCCGTCTAATAATTTGCAGGTTTTACAAACTAAACAGAAAGAATAATGTGGCAGTAGGAAGGGATACAAAAAGGGACATACGACTTTAGCAGTACATTGCATAGGGTTGAAATGTTTAGAAGAGCAGCTTCGTGGATGCTTTGGACAGGTTCTCAAGTAAAGGCTTAGCTAGATGTCCAGAATGTATTATTTCTTTATTCCTTCTTCTCTAGATTTTTTGTTATCTTGCTCTACACTGCAGTTGCTTGTTACCATGCATCCAAAAATGGAAGATGCATTGCACATTTCCTTCTCTAAAAGCAAGCAGTGCCAATGCAAAAGGAAATAAACTTTCTGTTATGAGGGATTTTTCATGGAAGCCCTTCCCCTTCCAAGTATTTTTAGAAATACTTCTTTTTCCCAGAAGTTAATTAAGCTTATTTAGAAAATTCTGAGTGAAAGAGATTTGTTCTTTTATTACTTTTATTTAGCTGAGTATGAAATTACTTCAATTACTGTATTTTGTATTGCAAACAAGCATAACAGTTCCAATAGGAATGTGTGGTCCTGGCAAATACTGTACCATCTGTAGCTTTTTTTCCCCCTTGGAAGAAGTGCACTCGGTAAGATCATGTGCTGCTACTACTACTAGAGGACCTTGATCAGCTGTAGTTACTGCCCTGTGTATCTGCCATTACCCCACATAGAGAATCTGGGATTTTTTTCAGGCAATCAGCTAAAAAAATTACCAATAAATGACTTGGACAGACTGCAACAGTTGTTTCGGGCAAAAAAGCTTTTTGGGGGTCTTGTCTAAAGAGGGTTGAAAAATAAAAAGCTAGAAACAAATAATCCAATGGCTTTCAGTTTTATTAAATAAGCAAAATTTTTTATATATATAAACTATAACATATTTCATATTATTAAATAATTGTGCAAAACATTTACATAGAGCAGAAGGGAATAGGTGATAGCCTATACTTCTTTTAGATTCTTGCAATTCTTTTAATACATTTACAAACTTTAAATACAGACCAAAATCAGCAAGATTGTATAATGACTCTTCAAAGGCTAACCAAACACTGGCATAAGAATAATTTACGTGGTGGTGCAATTCTATTTTTCCAGTTGAAATATTGCAGGAAATACACTTGGTAAGGGCTCTGTCACACAAACAAGCGATAGGTACATAAGAGGAGTATGAAAGCTGAACACTCACCGTTGCAGTAACTGTGACAGATCTAAAGATCTGACTGTTACAAGTCCTAGAGTACTAATGCTTCAGGTAAATTTTTGGCAAGTCAAGGTCAAGTAATATTTCAACTTCGGAACAAAGTTTCACAGAAATGAGCCATGTTCCTTCACCTTAGTGTGGAGTTTTAAAAATTACAATAATCAAATGTGCCTGTTTGCAGGTTGATATAGATCAAGTACGCATACATGTCACCAAGTATTTTTAACTTTATTATTTGAACAAAATGCCAAAATGGACAATATCAGACAAACTGGCATTAGGAGTCTGTAGGGGGAAACTCACCTACTTAGATATTTTTGGTTTTGATTTTTTCAATGAATCTCCTTCTGTTTGTTCTAAGCAACCACACTCCACACCTATTTTTAAGTTTACAGCTAAAGCATTTTTACAAAAGCTAAACAGACTCATGCTAGTAAATAAATTACATGCTGCAGCAACTAGAGCAGTGCCCACTTACCACCACAGAGATTTAAGAATACCACATACTGGTTTAACATCCATTTTCACTCATTTTGTCATTAAGACTTACATTATATTTGGGTCAACCAAAAAAACCCAAAGAGATTTATAAAATTTTACAACAATTAAACAGTAATGTTTAATTCTACAAATGAATAAAGCCAACTACTGCAGCTCAATATGACAACAGGACTAACAGCAGTGAACTCATGTACAACTTACTATATTACTAACAAGTAATTCTTACAAAAAACATTAAATAATTTAGACTGACATCCCATAAAGCATTTGGTTTTTGATGTATGAATTTAAAGTTACACACTTTTAAGTGACACATTATGTGAAAGTAATATAGCTGAAGATGAAAGATAAGTAAATCAGAACTCCCAGAGAATGCTCTGACTCCAGTAAAGCACTAAAATCTACTGCTTAACTCTTGTCAACTGCAGTAGTCCATGATTTTACCTTCACACATTTTTCCCCCTCATCTAGAATTGTTTTTTCATGGATTTTATTAAAATATAGTTTCTAGAACTGTTCTTTTACAGTTTTAAAAACATTTAAATATCATGCTCTAAAAAAGAGCATTTATACAAAGTCTTATATTTACAATATAGACAGTAATGATCAGGTGTTAGTAAGATCAACTCTTCCATGTAAGAAGAAATCTAAACTTATGCGCTAAAGATTAATGAATGTGTCAGTGTTTTGAACTTCTTGTAAACATATCTGAAAACAGGTGTGGATGACCAAATTATCACTTAAAGTAGTTGATCAGGAAAGACTAAATCACATAGAAAAGTTTCATTACCTGTAAGGAGGACTAAACAAGCACAAAATTTGCAGGTTATTTCCAAAAGGCTACACGTCCAATTCTGTAACTATGCATGATAGATGCCAATAGCTTCTTAGAATAAGACAATTTGCCTTTGAAGTGCCTTAGGGAAATAGTATGCTGGGTTTGTATTTGCACAGCACTCCCACTGTTTAAAAAGGAATTCTTCCATCAGTAAAACAAAGGTTAGTGGAAATTAAAATGACTGGACAAATCCAACAAAAATGGATATCTCTGTACGCCACCCAGCACTTCATACAGAAATCTCTGTTGAGTTTCCCACATTAGAAAACATCAAAATCACCTACTAAACCTCTCTTAAAACAGCTTATCTTTATAAATGGAGAAAAACGGAACAAACATTCTTCTGCATACAAATATTTAATTCCGTGCAGGATGGAAAACATGAGTGCACAATAAACTTCATCTCATACCTAAATAATTTATAAATTAATTGGTTAGAATAAAATAGGGTCTATAGCAATTACTGTTACATTTTAAACACATGCAGATGAGTTAACAGCAACATTTTTACATAAAGTTTAGTGCAATAATGTATCTGCTTAATAAATAGACTGAAGATACCTATGTAATGCTTTGAGGTGTACACACAGTATTTGTGCACATAATAACCTGGTTCTGAAAAGTTGTCCCTGTTTGTCTATAAACTACAAGTGCCCATTTTAAATAAAAAAAGATCCATAATTACTCATGGGCTACTTCCCTGTGACACATGGTGTCACAAACATTGTGGTGAAAATGTAATACTGAAGTTAATCTAGAGATTTTTTTTTTTTTATACACAGTTTTTATACAATCAAGAAAAAGAGATACAATTTGTATCAACAAACAAAAGGTCATTTCTGGTTATTTGAGGCATTGCTCTCAGCTGCTTATACCATGCAAGAGAAGAGAATAAGAATTAATTGCAAATTAAAAATATGAAATGTTTTTGAAAACTGGTCAAGAGTTAAATCTGTTTTCCCCCAACTATTATAAGTGTCTGGATTTTTTTTTCCCCACTAACAGAGAGAATAACCAACTAATTAAAACTTATTTTTAAACACCAAGTGTAAGTACAGAATCACCTTCAAGTTACTTCATTTCAAATACATAATGACACAGTCATTATATATGTCACCTGTACCAACACAAGAATATTTATCCTGTGTGAAATGATACAGTTATCAAATGTCAGTAAATTAACTGTAGTTGCACCCATAATTGTGGTTTCTTGTTGGTTCATTTGGTGGGTTTTTTAATATAACAGGAACCTATTTTGCACATGATTAAGAGCCCACAAGATATTTTGAATCAAACCAACCACTACAGTAACACAAGTGGAGGAAATGATAAACTTTGTTTCTCAGACAAACAGATAACTAGAAAGCAGCATGCAAGCCATTATCAAAACACCAGAAACAACCCTGACTGCAGCCTCACGTTCTGTGTGTTTCACAGTAAGAAACATTTAGGCAGTGTCACACCTTCTCATGAAGAAACAAAAGGCCATAAACCAGGCCTTCTCAACTTTCATGAAAAAACTACAGTAGAAGTCAACAAGTCCTAGCTCGAGACATGTCGAGTTAGTCATGGTTCAAAATGTTGAAATATACAGTGGATTCAAAAAAGGGCGTACAGTCAGTGCAGCTTAAAAAAACCAATAAACGCCTCTTTTGGAGACATTTAGCTACAAAGGTTCCCACCCTGAGCAAGATACCAGTTGCGCAAACAATGCCACACAAAATTATCTCACCTGTTGAAACAGGAACTCTAAAAGCCTTCACGAGGCAAATGCACACCTTTGCGTGGATCTGTAGAGCAAAAACCAGGACAGCTTTGCCACAAACCCAAACTGGAGCATCTCTTTTCAAGAAGCAGCCTTCCCCCTCCACCATTTCTGAAGTTGATCTTGTACAGCCATCTTGAATGTCAGGCTCACTCAAACACCATCCTTGCTCCCAGAGGAAGGGCTGTAGTTAGTGATGAACTTCCATGTTAACATCCAGTTTTTGCTGCTTCAAGCTGAGTAATCCAGTTTACATAATACTGACAATTTATTTTCAGCTTGTCTAGTCATTTGGGCCAGCAGCTGCTTACTGCACATTTGAGAGGAGATTCTGGAGAGAAGCTAGTTAAACTTTTCAGTTTACTGAATGGTACTCATGCCTTTACATTCCTTAATGTTTTGGTCCTAATTTAATAAAGTATTTGGCTTCTGTTGGGTTGAGCCAACATATTGAACAATGTAATAGTTATTCAAACTCTTGAGGAACAGTTCTGAAATTTAAGTACCAACAACCATGTTGACACTGAAAAACTGAGATCAGTTTTTCCTTTTATAAACAATTTAAATTTTTATCAAATTTACTTTTTCTTCAGTACTTGAGATGCCAGTAGGCTGTGTCAAATGACAAAGCTGAAACCCTAAAAGTCATCTGGGTGTGTATAGAGCATACTTTTAGAGGCCGATTAGGTATTTATATGCAAATTGTAAGTGTACACTAATACATGCAATATAATTGCTAACACTAATTTTGTAGTTACAGCTTTGAGACACTGATTGTGACCTTATAGTTCTTAGTGAGCTATCCATGCACCAAGGTATGCATTTCCTATAAAATACTATTAAAAATCCCTATATTTAAAATCTTAAAATTTGCAATACAATCAACTTTTTTATAGTGCCTCAGCATATATATGATTGCTACTGTGTACAGAATTTTATACTATCTTAGTAGAAAATATTTACAATAGATTGGCCTCTTCTTTCATGTAAGTTTTTCTCTGGCTCCTATGTGCTGTACAGTTTCATTTATCCAAAAGAGGCTGTACTCCTCTAACGCCCTGTTCTTAATTTGGCAACAATCATAGCTGCCAGCTGTTGTGCATCTGTCATATGGGGATTCTTTTCCATCACAGAAAGAACAATGCTTGGAGGGAAAATATTGCAGAGGTTCTTGTATGTTTGATACTGATGTTCTGGGATGATATGAGGTTCCCGTGGCTCACCACATATCCCAATCCAGGGATTTCTCCAGAGTTGCTCCATCTTCTCAGGCATGCTTCTTACCATTACAGGTTCATAACATGGCTGCATGAGGTTGTTACTCAGTGGATATGAGTGGTAAGTGTAAGAGTCTGATGCACATGGTAATGGATCCCAGCTGGCATGCTGCTCTCGACAGAGAGGTGGTCGCCTCTGCCTTGTCGGGTTACTTTCATAAAGCCGTGAGTCAGAAATACTGTCCATTCTTGTCATCACCAAGGCACGGCTTGGTTGTGCAGTTGATGGATGAACATTTTGAGGCACAGGGTATTCTCCTGGACAACTGGACCGTGCTCCAACAACTGGATGCTGGGCATGTAGGCCTAAGTGGGAAACTGACTGTTTGCGAAGGGATTGCTTAGGCTCTTCAGTTCCGTAACTCTGACCTCTATTTAAGGCTTCATGGTAACCATGAGGGAAAGGCTGAAGACGATTTTTCGATGGCAGTCTGTGGCTCTTCACATTGTCTTCTGGACTGGCATCTGCTACACCCAGATACAAGTCATTGTAAGAGGAATAAGAATCATTACTTGTATGGCTTAAGCAATTGTCAGGACAGGGGCTTGAGTTTCTAGAATACATCCCCTGGTCCATATCAGCCCCGTAATAATCTGAGTTACGGATACTACTTATGCTTAAGTTGGAGAAATCACTGAGTAAGGAGTAATAGCCATGGTCCCCCAGTGATTCATATTTGGGATACTGGTCAATATAGCTAACTGAGGTGCCATGGCTATTGGTGACTAGTATAGGAGGATATTGCACACTGGACATATGTTCCAGTGAGGATTTCTGATGTACGAACTGTGAGGAACCTGGCACCGGACTGCTTGCAGAACGAGTATTTAATGCACCAGCTGCATGGCTTTTTGGTGGAGGGAGCGTTGGTACACTTAATGCAGAAACCAGAGACGGGACAGAGCTGGCCTCGGACTTCCGGGCTGCTGATAACTTTTCCTCAGGCTCCACAGCTACTGACCTAATGCTTGGATCTGACTGACGTTTTGGGGCAATGCGTTTCACTTCAGAACTGATTTCTCCTTTGGAGCTGGATGGCCCTGTGCCACATTTGGCCAAGGCTCCCTCACTCATAGTTTTCACAGCAGATAATTTGGCACTTATTCGAAGCTCATCCGCTACTGACCTTTGAGGCTGGTTTGCACGTTCTGGGTGGTAATATTTACATTTGTGCCCATATGTGCACTTTTTACCTGGAAGAAAAGGAGTTTTACGTTAAATAATTCAAAAACTCATTAATACCACCAGTTGCTATATTTTTTCTTTATATGTTTCACCACTTTTCAATAGTAGTATTTCTATTTTAAACCCCTAAGGAATAATCATGTATTTGATATATACAGACAGGCACAGACTCTGCTGCCTGTATTCATGTATATCTGCATCAAAGGCAAGATATACCATTTTTCTTCCTACTGGCTCATGATTTCAATAATGACAACATACACACAGTGCTATATAAAACAAATAGGCTTTAACACAGTTTTATTAATTATGAATCTCCTTCCTTTAATACAAACCAGAATAAAATAGCAAAAATCTGTATTATCCACAAGGTATATCTGGTAATCCTTAATTTTCTGCTACACTGTTTTTATAAATATACGTATGAAGAGTATAAAAGCGGATGTTGTGCTTGGATGGCAACATGACAATGGTACATTTTCTTGTTCCAGTAGTGAGAAGATGTTAATTAATTGCTTACTTCACCTACCTTTAAATGCAACAAATCGATCTGACTTGGGCACTTACCATAAGGACACGGTTGTTTCTTATGTTCAGGAATAACTGGCCTTTTTCTTAAGAAATTTTCAAGGCTTGGACCATGGCGTCCTAAAGGATCATCTGGAGGCATAAATCTAAGGGAAAAGAAATGAAACATGATCAGTTTTTCCTGAGAATGCTGAATTAGAAAATTTACTTACTTTTGAAGAAAAAACCCATACTTGTCATTCACAAAAGAATACATTAGTAGCCGCTCCTCTATGAACTTCTTCCATTCTGGTTTTTCATTTTGAAGATCCCGATAGTTATCATTTGACACAATGATGCCGTCTGAGTCGAAAGCAAGTTTTACTATGAATCGATCATCATAGCAAACTACTCTTCTTCCCTGAACTCTTCGAGATGGGGTGAAAACAAGAATTTTTTCTTTCTCCAATTTACGTAAGATTTCTTGATCTGTAAAATAAGTTTAGTTGAGTAGCTTTTAAAAAAGTTTTAAAAGAAAGAAATGCAACCATTGTATTATGAAAATTCTTCCCCTCTTTTCTGACAAAGTATCTTGCAATTATATTCATACACAGTCCTCATTATCAGTAAAAAACACCTAGATGTGGATTTTATTTCTGAGGTTTCAAAGCACTGAGTAAATATTCAATATTTGAACTTCATAATCACTCTGTAGCCATGTACCTTTACTCAGTCTTCTGAACACATCAGGAACTCAGGTGTTACTATATTACAGTAGCTTTCTTGTTAGCCTAGAGTAAAATGTAAGGACTTTCTATGGGTCAAAACACATGCTGCTTCTTCAGTGTTCAAGACAACCCTATTAACTGAGTCCCTGGCCTATTACTACTTATTTTATGTTCACCCAGCAAATAAGACTCAGTTCCTGTATGCTCAACAATGTTTGCTAATGGGAAAATTTCAACTACTGCTTCTCAAAAGTGTTGAAACCATCCAATAATGTTACAAACCCCACATCATTGTTTACACATGCAGATACTTAAATGCTTGTTTCCTCACCAATGAAACCGTTGTGTTTTCAAACAGTTGAGTGCAACATTATCATCACCACATCCACAGTCCAGTACTGGGACCCATCAGAAACATGACAATAATTTTTTTTCTTTTTAACCGAGGGGTCGAAGAAAAATCTTGATGTTACCTGTAATTGGTGCATCAGGTCGAGACTGTTCTTTTCTCCATGCAGGTACAAACACAGTGATATCTTTATGTCCTTTTTCCAGAAACCAATCAACAGCTAGTTGAATTCCCCGGCAGGAAAATCCTTCTTTGTTCCCATGGCTGAAGAACATGCAAGTTTTAGAAACAGCAAGGACAAAAGTTACACTTGGTTTTGGTTTTTGTTGCGGTGGTTTGGTTGGTTTTTTCCTCTAAAGCTGCCATGGCCAAAGGACATAAGGAAAACAAAGTCTGTAAAGTTTTATTAGGCCTCCTTACATAATTGGAAAAAGACAACTGTACAGAGCTATTCAGCCATCAGATTACAGCAACCTTGCTACTTAAAAAGTCTATAAACGGTGAAATTTCACTATCCCCAGAGCAAAAGCAAGTAAACATGAAGTTTTTCCATTTTTTTTTCATTTTATTAGCTGACCTAATGAAAAATATCACTTTCCCCAACAAATTGAGCTTACCTTAAGTAGCACCATAAAATGCTATCACAAAAAGAGGAATGAACAGTGCTGATTGTCATGGGTGACAAGTGCTCTTAAACATCTTTATTAATAAAATCTTTTCCTCTGATACTAAATGTTCTGTGTTTTTTATTAGAATTTTTTATAGGAAAGAAATAATTGTGTTGAAGTTGTTTAAGTCCCACCCCCATCAAAAATTTGTTTTCTGAAACACACAGGAGTCTCTAAAACAGCACACAGTCCAAATGAAAGAGTTTAATTTTAAAAAGGCCTAAGTTTCTGCAAGGGAAAGGAGAAATTTTTAAGAGGTTTGATAGAAACCAAGGAGAATCTTAATTTTTAATCTTATTCAATCTCTATCTGCATCATCTATAATTGAAATATTTTTAAGCAGGAGAGGTGCATAAGCCTTATGCTTTTCAGATATTCTCAGTCTGCAGAACAGAATTTGCATAATTAGGAGTCTTCCATCATACTAAAATTGTCTTTAAAATCCATAAAATTCTACAGATTATCATTCAAAATTTCACCTCAAAGTTGCTGTTGTTATTGTTACTATTGTAGAATGACATCACAGATTACTGGACTATGTTTTCATGGGCTCAAAACATTCCAGGAAGTAACACCACAGCAGACCCAAGGCAGATAGATCTAATATCTTCTGTTTGATTATTGATAACCCGCATAGTATAAATCCTCACAACTTAAATAATGAATACAGAAGCCACAATTTCTAAAAGCATTTTCCTTAAATTTTTATACATTTCAGATTTTACAGAATTTAATATCCTTTAAAACATTCAGATGCACATGCATTTTGTTATGAGTTGGACTTGATGATCCTTATGGGTCCCTTATAACTTGAGATAGTCTTATGGTCTTACAAATAAAGCATCAGATATGAGCTATGAAATAGTCGGAGTACACACCCTTTTTTCTCCAGTTGCTGCCCGCCACATTATTCTCAGAAGTAACTCAAGCAGTAGAGATTACAAATTCAACAGGCACAGAAAAAAAAAAGGAAAAAAAAAAGTTAAATCCAGTTTTGGCAATGTTGGTTTACAGAAACATCTTATGGATTGATGCAACCACAACTTGATACTGGAAAATCCTGTATATAAAATACTGTTACAGGATTTGAAGGGTTTATGTATTTGAAAAGTCAGCATACTCAATACACCTATAAAAATCTGAATTTTCTTAATACATTGAAAAAATAATAATTAATATCCCAAGTTCCTCTAGAGCAGAAGACTGATACTAAAAGAAGTCTATTGTATGAACACTACCTGAATAAATCTTGGTACCACTGATCACTAAACAGACTTTTAATAGCTCCCTCATAAAAAAATCATACTTACTCAATGATAAACAAATCACTGGCTAGCTGAACTCTGTACTCTACAGACATGTTCAAAAGTGGCATGGGACAGGTATCTCTTGGGTTAGTGTTGACCTAAGCAGCCAAGTGTACATAGAATATCCTGAGTCAGAAGGGACCCACAAGGATCATCGAAATCCAACTCCTGGCCCCACGCAGGATACCCCAAGAATCCCACCACGTGCCTGAGAGCGTTGTGCAAATGTTTCTTGAACTCAGACAGGCTTAGTGCTGTGACCACTTCCGTGGGGAGCCTGTTCCTGTACTCAACCACCCTCTGGGTGAAAAAGCTTTTTTTAATATTCAACCTAAACCTCCCCTGACTCAGCTTCATGCCATTTCCTTGAGTCACTGGTCATGAGAGTGAAGAGATTGGTACCTGCCCCTCCACTTCCCCTCGTGAAGATGTTGAAGAGCACAATGAGGTCTGACCTCGGTCTCCTCCAGGCTGAACAAACCAAGTGACCTCAGTGCTCCTCATAAGACTTCCCCTCCAGACCTCTCCCCTTTCTCACGGCCCTCCTTTGGATGTCCAAAAGTACTTGCACACAGTACTCAAGGTGGGGCAAGCAGCATAGCCATGCAGGTCAGCAGGTTTAGCTCATGCATTACCCCTGTTCTGACACAGCTGAATTGCTTTGAATCCTGAGCAGGCTCAATCATCAGGAGCTCAAATACCATGAATTCACTGCATTTCATTAGCACACACTGCATGTCACTTTAGAAATAACCAAGTTTCCCTACCCTACTTGGTTACTTTCCTTTAATGTCCAGAAGTAATTTTCAGTATTGTTGAAGGACTTCAGAATATTAAACCCATCCACACAAAAGCACACTACAAGTAGATTTCTTGAACAAAAGTTTTGAGGTGAGAACTTGGGTTTAAAAGGAGGGTAGGGGAACTGGAATGTGGATTATGTGTAAAGGAATAACAGCATAATTAAAAAGCCTAGACTAAAGAGTCCATAAAATATATATATTATCAGTGTAATAGTCTACATGACTTAAAATGACTTTGCCATCAATATTGATTTTTCTCTTAAATATTTTAGAGATCTATTATTTTCAAATATTGTGACAGGGAAACCCACCTCATAGCAACATTGCTTCCGTCAATGACAATTGGCCTCAGGTTATCACTGTTATCCACAACTTCATCTTCCAGGGACAATTCAGGGCTTGCTATTTCCTTTGGGCAAGGGCCTCTTGGCACCAGAGTACTACTGGTACTGCTGGCAGTGCTTTGTCCCTCTGATTCACTTTTGTTGCCAAGTCTCACAAGCTCTGCTAGAACATCATTGATGAGCGCATCTGCTCCCAACTTATTCAGTACAGCCTGGATCTGATCTCCTGCATACCCAAGCTTTAAAGCAAAATCCATTTTAGCTTGGTATTCCTTGTCCAAATTTGTTTTGCATTCATCTAGCTTCAAGTCTTGTGTGATACTGCTCTGTGAAAAACTTGGGCGATCCAAACACGGGGATCGGCAGAGTGGCCGATGTGGTTTGGTGGAAACCTCCTTTTCTCTCCACTGAGTACTGCTTCTGAAGTATGGTTGCTCAGGCTCACTTTCTGAGCTCGTCCATTCCTCAGATTCAGCACTGCATTCCCCCGCGTCTTGTTCCACATTTCTGTCTTCTCTGGAGTGCCTCTTCTCCATTTTCAGCTTCCCTACCATAGACCAGGCCGTCATCACGTTCAACTTCCAGCCAGAGCACTCAGTTCTCTTTCATTTCCAAAGCCACCTGGAATTCATGCTCAATTGCATCATGTTAGCCAATTAAAAGTTTACACAAGGCTGGAGCTAATTTGCCTTGCTTACTATATCCTGGCATAAGCAGCACCAACATGAAGTTCCTTAAAAAAAAGAAAAAAAAAAATTAGGTTTTGATCAATTCTGCAAAATAATCAACTACAATGATTTTGTTTACAAGTCAGTAGATGTCCCCAGTCATCCACATTTCTTTGTAAACTGATTATAATAAAGCATATAATTACATATTCTCTGTAATCACAAATAAAACTCTCCTTCTCTCCCCCAGTTACTCTACTGACAAAAAAAAGGACAATTCCCACAAAATAAATGTAGAGCTGGAACGAATGGATTATCTGAGTAACACTTAAGGATAATAAAACAGAAAAGGGTCAGCAACCATTTCCACTAGAAACCTGTCTTCTACTGCAAGAACAGCCTGTCTACATTAGGAACAACTGTGCAGTGTTCCAGTATGCATAAAATTTAAAACAAACCATTTCAGCTTCTTTCAGTAAGGATTTACTATCAGGACCAACAAGTTTACCTAGCAAAAGTATCTTCTGGAAAACAATACAGACATTTAACAAAATATTATAAGCCACAAAAGAAAATTAAAAGCATCACCAGTGTGCATATAAGTCAAAGCTTATTAATTCTAAATTCTCATATCCATTTGGTTTTAGGTAATAAGATGCTGAAAATCACAGCACCTAATATACCACTCACAGAATGATAGAATGGCCTCTTCAACATTTGCGAAAGGCCATCCCTAATTCCTTTGGGACAATTTACAGGTGTTTCCCTGCTGCTTCCTAGAGCGCTAGTGTTTCCTGGTTCCTCTCTGACACTCAGAAGCACATCCCTTCCCCTGATGAATCTAGTTCAAAGCTCTGCTAATAAGTCTTAGAAGGTTTCTTTCTTGACTATTTCTCTACATTAAATGATGGGGATTTGTTGCCTGCGGGAATATTTCAGAGAACAGCAGGTCTAGAAGAGTGATAAAATTTGATAAGCAAAACCATAAAAATGTCAAAGGATCTCTGAGACAGGTCCATATTGGCCTAACAACAACCAAACTCCCTAGAATTGTCTCAAAGTGAAACAAAGATTATTAACCTGCAAAACCTTTACACAGCAATGTATAATTACCATAAACAGGCAAAACAGTAACATTCTACCAGACTGCACTCCAATTTATGCAAACAAAAATGTACACACATGGAGAGACAGCTGCTCAAAAGCCTAATTTCCCTAGGAAAATGCTAATCACTCCTACCTAAAAAAAGCCCCTAAAAGGTCAAGTTTTGAGCCAATCAACACTATTTTTTAATAAAGAAGAACCATACTTGTTCATATTTTCATATATTTGTATCATATTTATATTTTGTCAGCCTGGAGAAAAGGAAGGTCAGGGGAGACTCTCTACAACTGCCTGAAAGGAGGTTGTAGCCAGGTGGAGGTCAGTCTTTTCTCCTAGGCAACCAGCAATAGGACAAGAGGAAACGGCCTCAAGCTGTGCCGCAGGAGGTTTAGGTTGGACACCAGGAAGAATTTCTTCACAGAAAGGGTTGTCAAGCATTGGATTTGACTGTCCAGGGAGGCAGTGGAGTCACCATCCATGGAGATGTTCAAGAAACAACCGGATGAAGCACTCAGTACTCTGGTCTACTTGACAAGGTGGGGACTGGTCAAAGGTTGGACTCAATGATCCTGGAGGTCTTTTCCAACCTAAATGATTCTGTGATAGTCTAAGTCCTTTATGCCATATAAAATAAAAACACAGTTTCCCTGCTTGTGAATGGAAATTCCAATCTTCACTAATTAGGTTTAAATTAGACTTTAAAAACTGCTGTTCTTTCATGTTATTTATTCAAAGAGTATCCCTCTAAATACTTAGGTATTATTTCTACAGTACTCTCTATTTTCATTCCAAGTGATTTTTCTCTCACATAGCACTAATAGCAGTATATTTACAATCCATGTACTTGCCAACATAGATGTATTAATAGCTTAACCTGGAATGGATTTTAATTAGGTCTCATACATAACCTTTTACCTTTCCAAAACCAAAAAAAAAAAAGTATATATAAAAATTATTATAAAAGAAGGTTAAAAAACCAGGTTAACAGCACACTGCGCTCACAGCTTACAAAATATTGCAATGAAGAAACGCTTTACAATACATGTGGTAAAACTAATTTTTTTCAAATTATTGAGACTGTACTGCTTTGGCACTGGACAAAGAACAGCATGATTCTGTTCATCCAGGTTATTTAAAGAGCTCCATTATTCTTTCCCAGTTGTGATCTCTCTAAGCACAATCTCACAAGCATGTTTTCGGCTTTTGTTAAATTTATCATCTTGAAACCTCCATTCTCTTCCCTGAGCCTTACAATGCCTTTGATGCCTCCCCAGACTGTCCAAGTCATATGCAATCACAAAACGCTTTCTCCTTGCATGCCCCAAGTGCATCCCATACTCCCTCCATCTGTGAGACGGCCCAGCCAGCCTCGACCCCCAGACTCATGGCGATGGGTGTCACCCCCACAGCACAACGCTGGCGGCTCTCCTGTGACAGCCCCCAGAGAAGCCTGTGCTGGGCCACCACTTCTCTGTGTTACTGCAGTTCTCGTGCTGACCATTGTAATCCCAAACTCCTTTGTGGTTTTGAAGATGAGTTTTTATCACACTCTGTAACAGTTTATTACAAACATTTCAGGCAAGATGCATTTTTATTACTATGTGTAGATAAATACCTACTATGTGTAGACAAATACCTACATTTTCACTACTTGAACTTCTTAAGGTAATTTGTTACAAGTATTTCTTTATAGTGTTTTCCATATAGCTGAATGAACTGTGACTGAGAAGACAATCAAATTATATTCTAGTATTATAATAAATAAAAGATTAGAAAAGGTTCAAACAGCAAAAGCTTGATACACACAAAAAATTATATTGCAGTTCTTAAATATAAATTAAATATTAATTGAATATTACACACATTTCTAAAATACCATATTGTGCCCAAACATTGTAATTTTAGCTTTATTTGAAAAAATATTTAATAAAGTGCAAAATTCAAAACTACAATGTAAAGAACTCAACATCTGAAATAATGCACCCTGGTTATTGAGTTTAAAGCCTATCTTTGTTACTAGTAACTGTACAGAGCACACATTTCATGAAGTGCCTTTAAATCTTCCAACTTCGGCTACAGCTATATGTATTCAATTTCTTTTCTAACAATGACTCAATGGCTTGACTTTTTAAATTCACCAAATCGCCACTATATTTTACTACAAAAAAAGAGAAGTGATAGTCTGCATGTGATATATATAATTTGTATACATACAGTCTGAAAGAAAAATATAAAATGTTTATTTTTTTAATAAAAGACTATTTGGTAGTTTGTATTTCCCATATCCAAATGAAAACAACGCCTGGTTATTAATATTCCTACTGTTTCCCACTTTAAGTGACAAATTCCATAATTTCTTTGATACATGTAAAAACAACCACCACAATTATAGCCACAGCTCCAAGAATGC
>NW_008236209.1:6882902-6894403 GCF_000691975.1 Corvus brachyrhynchos
TATGCAATTAACTCTCTGGCATTTAGACTAAAAAAAAAAAATCCCACAAACAACAACAGTATAGTTTGCTTGTTTATGTGTTTTTCCACACTGTACTTCTCAGAAATTCAAATGTCATCTTGCAGAGTACTGATAACAGAGAAGTTCTTTCCTTTCTGATCTATATTATTTAGTAGTGGTAGTACAGCTGTACCTAGGGATCTCTATCAGTTCCTAGCCTATTCTAACCACAAAGTCCCTTGCACAATAAATATACAATCTAGAATTATGATGACAGGCTGGAATATCAGAAAAACCACATGGAACAGTTTGGTATTGCTTGTCCAGACACCTTTAGAAGGTAGTACTTTGTGGGCACACTAAGGGAGTTTATGGGAGGAAAAACCCACTAATTAACAGTTAATAGAACTATCATTGTGAATAATTTTCCACTTTTTTGTTTTCTTACTGCTTATACTCAATACTTTTTAAGGTTAGTATAGATGCACTAAGGAGTTATCACAGTGGGTTAAATTAAATTTTTTTTAAATTCTCTTACAACCAAACTCAGAACAAAAATTAAAAACCATAAATAATTTGAGTAATGCTTCATTTTGCTGATAAGTACAAAATTGAGAAACAAGTCAGAAAATCTTTTCAAAGATAGAATCAGTCCTCATCTTGCAGATCATGAACAGCAACATTTTACCACTGAAATTTCAGCATTTGTTTATTATGAGTTACATTCCCCCCAAAGACAGCCATATATGAACACACACTTAAGGAAACAAAAGAAAGCTATTATGAATTTCTAATTTAAAGCTATTACAACTCAGAAATACAGACACTGCAGCTTTAAAATTTTAATTCTCATGATGCTCGCTGCTAAGCAACCACCCAAGTTTTCTTCCTAAACACCTCTTTCAGCACAGTCACGAGCAACTAGTAGAACTGATAATGTGATTCAGAAAAAAGAGTCAGACAAAATCATGTATATTTTGTTCATAAGGGGCCAAACTGAAAGCATCTCTTCACCTTTGATGGTATTAAAAAAGAAAGAAAGTATCTGCACAGTAATGAAGTACTGTAGTATAAATGAAATCATTTGCAAGTTATTCAACAATTATTTTTCAAATGACAATGAGTATTAAAGAGCTGGTACGAGAAATACTCTAAAAAAGAAGGTAAAAGAATGGATTGAACAACTTCTTTTGGTCCCTTATGGCACTACTTTTCCATCATCTCAGTGTGCTCTGAGCCATGCCCTACAAAGGCACAATTATATGATACACACATCTACTTTGAAGAACAACCTTTAAATGAAACATTTTATTAACTCCTTTCACCAACTTTTAAGCATTTTTATTTCTTTTCTGTCATTGCAGATACTAAAATGCAAAACAAAACAAAACAAAGAAACCCAACTCATGTATTTTTTCAAATCTCTCTCTCTCACCAGGATAAGAAATACTTAATAATGATTCTATAGTATTTATTTTAAGGAGGGATAGGTTTGTTTGTTTTTCCTTGTGTACTTTTAAAATACATGTAGCTAATCAGTGATTTTTTTTTTTTTTAAATAACTACCCCCTTAAAAAATCTAACTGAAAAATGACATGTGAAATGGTAACATCTAGGGGAGTTCCACATGCACAGCATCTCCTTTTGTATTTCTTAAACTATCTGTATTAACCAAACTAAACCAAAGAAACAACTTGATAATTTTTTTTAAAGGGCCTGGTTTTTATTAAGAAAATTAAGTTATTCCCTCCATGGGTTCAGCATGAATTTTAATGTCTTAGTGTCTCTCTGTACTCTTCATTTCACTAACTTATCATTAGCAAGCACCTATGTGTAGAAGGAAGAGGTATCTTTCTGGAAGAAGGCTGTTCTAAACAACAGCCAAACCTTTGATTACTGTGGCTGTTTCTACATGATCAGAAGCTGACCAAAGTATACAAAGACATCTATCCAAACTAGTTTTCATGTAGCTAGTTCTGACAGTAGCTAGTTCTGACAGTAAGAGCAATACAGACCTCAACAGCAATTGGGTGAACTTATCATGATCCCAGGTTACTTGTTCTACAACACATGAATGAATGAAACCTGATCTATCACCCCCACAACTAAAAAATGGATCGGGCTGGAACACTATATATCTACAGCTATGCCTCATGATTACGGTGTACACAGTGTATAAGCCTACTAACAGAAAAGCTGACAACTTCCTTTTTACACACATACCAACTATTGTCTAAAGAGTTTAAACCATGGAAACAATATAAGTACAAAGAGAAAGAGAAGTCTTTTTAAATATTATTTTAAGTAGTGTTCAGGGACACTACAATCAACAAGACCTCCAGCATTGTACTGTGCTACATCACAGACCAGTGGTTATTCTCAATAACTCTAAAGCACTTCCCAAGTACCTTTTTCTGAGCTTTAAGAACTTCCCCAACACGACTAATTGCCATTTTAAAGACATTACGATTCAAGCCTGTAGTGCACGCACGCACAGAATCCCAACAAACCAACCAGTACCAAAATGCATTGCACACATCTTCAGGAATGTGACAGAACAGTATCTGTTAGGCAGCAGTTACTGTCAGAGGACATAGACCAGAAGCAGCTCAAGATGCATAGATGGCCCTGGATTTTGGACTAGCCCTCGATTTTGAAAATCACATTTCTACAGTGCTTATGAAGAAAGTAACACAGCTCAACACAGTGTTTTCATGGCACTGAAGACACAACCATCTTGTTGTATTCTTATCTGAGGAGCAGCACAGATATTACACATTGCTGCCTGCTGCTTTGAATATTTTCTAAGGTAGTGGACTATTTTATCTACTAAGAAAGTGCTCAAATCTGACAAAGTATATGAGTCACAAATAAAACGGGTAGCTTTTTCTCATTTTAATTACACGCTTAGGTGGTACGCATCTGCTGGGACAGATTCACAACTGAAGAAAAGCAGAGAAATATTCTAAAATTAACATTTGGGTATTTCAGAATGTATTAAAAAACTGGAAAGAGTTGTGCTGCATGACATTATAGGCAATTATCTCTTGTCCTTAATAAAAAGGCAAAGAGCTGGAGATTAATAGCATTTTGCCAGTGTGTATGTACACCTTGAACTACTAGATTTTCATACTTATCATTATTTAAAGCAGAGGTAACAGGAATACATTACAGTTTACATATGCATATCATAATAATGCATATCATAATAACAAATATGTTGCAGTTCAACAGGAATTAATCACTGTCACGAACTTATTTTTTGAACCTTAGAATGAATTATTTTCACTACATAACAAATGTGGTAGCTTAGCATATTTAATTTTCATTTACTGTGTCAAATTTTACATGACTGTAGGAAAATAGGACATACAGGCTTTTTAGAAAATGTTCCTATTTAAGTTGGCCATTTGGAAATTAAAGTGACTCTAAAATTTGATGCTTTTAGAAAACTACAATATTCACCACTTGTAGTCACAGTTTAAAACTGTATTTTACACAGTTTTATTAAGACTGTTCTAAGAGTTTTCATACTTAGCAAACAACACTCATATAAGCATCAAATCAGTGACAGATGTATTGCATATATATTCTGATATAGCTTCCTTAAAAAGTCCAAAATACATATAAGTAAAGGAAAACAAATATATCAGGCTTTAAAAGCAGCTGCTTTTTGATGGAAATATTTGGCATTAACAGTGCTTACAATATTTTGCTTGCCGAGCAGTGAGGAATCCTAATTAAAAGGAATACTTCAATTTTAAGATGCTTAAAATGAACACATGCTCAAATAGTTCTGGTACTTTTAAATCTAATAAATTAGATATGGTCTAAAGTAAGATCTGAGGACAGATCTGCAGCACACTTATACATTTAGAGACATGTATAACAGTGTTCACAGAATATGCACTAAGTCAAATAGCATTTTTAACAGACCTGTTAAAATGGCAGATCAGACTTTACAATCCCTTGATAATTAGAGCCATATAAATGACAGCATTTTGATTCAGTTTAATGGATTTTTTTTCCTTATCTTACTATGCAATGTCAGTCTCAACACATTCCTGGCGAGTCCCAACACTGTCATTTTGATGAACAGAGAAACCTTAAATTTACACAAAAGCCTAATATTGTACAGTCTTTTATCAAGTGAAACTCAGTACAATATCAAGAAAAATATTTTACTTTTTTTACTCATTATGACTTTTCTGAAATAAAACACTGATATATAATAAATCTAAAGTACTAGCAGTTTACACCAGCAGTGAACACCTTGTCCTTAAAATTAATATTGAAACAGCAATTGAAAAATAGCCTGCTAGCTATGGTTAGTAATAAATTTTATTTAGAAGCTTCCTCTTTTCTGAGTCAATTCAGATAAAGTATTTTAAAAGAAAAACAATTTGCCATTTCTGCTTCTCCATCTGTCTCTCTCCCTCCCTTAACCATCCTTGGAAAAGAACAATAAGGAATGTGACTTAGCACTCTTCTATTACAGAGGCAAAGGACAAAGGAAGATTTTCAGTGTTGACTCACCAGTTAAGACAAATGTAATTGTTACCCCCACCCAACCCTGAAGGGGATGTTCTTTCTTGACAAATGCTGATGGAACACTTGTAACAGTAGGAAAAGTTCAGTTGTGCAGAGAGGGCTGAATTTAACGAATTCATACACCAGAACATATAGAATTAGAAATTACTTTAGAAATACCACTAGGCTTTACCTTTCTGATCTTATTTGGCCTACATGTGTCTTGTCTCCACTGAACAGTGACGGAAAAAACCAATCATATGCAGACACAAATAAATACAGATAGACAGATATGCCCATATATACATACACATGTAAGTTCTGATTCTGTCAGTGTGTGACTTGATACATTTCACAGATCAATTCAGAAAAGTGAAATAGAGCTCTTCTTTCCCAAATGCTGCAAACACTTAGAAGTTTGGTTGTTCTCCTTCCTCACCAAGCTCTAGCCCACTGTTCCTGAAATCCCTTTACCACAGTTGGCTCAGTTTAAGAAAGTTAGAATGCTGTTTGAGAACTATGGAAATGCAGGGAACTGCCAATGAGTAAGCAGATCAAGTAATTTTCAAACATCAAGAGAATATCACTGAGTGGGTATGAAAAACTAAATTAATGAAATCATGCCATAGACTCTTCACCAAAACACCTAATTAACTAGGAACCTACACTTGTTCATGACTCCCTAGAATGTGAAGAAGCTGATGGGCTCATCATGACAGCTGAAAAGGAGATTGGGTGGGATGTTTTTGAGGGAGGAATTAGTTTGTTTCTTAAACATAGGTCAAGTTTACAATGCACCTCAAAAAAATAATTGCACCTGCAACACAAAGGCAAGAAAGAACCATCACGGTAGACAAAAATATATAAGCATTTTCATGCAAGAAAATAATTGTGCAACTACCACCCTAAGTTTCTCACTTTCCTTTTCAACATTGCTGAATGCAAGTTATTGGTGTTTGGCTGGATTACTGAACAGGACATCACAGAGTGACAGTATCCTTCAGCAATGACAAGACATTCAGCTGAATTAAATTCAAGAGCCACTCCTCACTTCCCAGGCTGTGAAAAGTAATGAGCACAACTCTGCCTTTTAATGGTCTTTTTATTTCAGGAAAATTAGATTAAATACTACATTTCTAGTGATCACGACCTAAAAAAAACCCAACCCAACAACCTTAAGAAGAACATCCCATATTTGCAACTGAGTTGCCACAGGTTTCAAATTTAGATGGTTTTTTTTTTGGGCTGACCTCGATGAAAACTTCCCCATTCAGCTTAGCAGAAATTGCACTGAGTTACTGTGTTACTACGCACAACCTCCCGATAACAAGCAAGAAATTAAACAGAAAAGCAAAGTACTTGCTGCATCAGAAATAAGACTTCAAAGAAGGTGCTCAGAATTTCATTTTCCTAACTCTGCTCAAACTGTACATTTGTACATCACAAATACTAGGTGCTTGCCCTGCAGGATTGACAAGAGTATGACTGAACATCTGTGGCACTTTCCTGTGGTTAACCTTTTATAAAGGATTCAGAAATTAACCTAGAGACCATTTTAGAAAATGCCAGGAACAGAAAAACATGAACCTATCAACAGACACCGGGGAAATAAGAACCAGCATTTTAATTACCTGTAAGTCGGAGAAATCATGGCTGTTTCTGAAAACCCAAAATAAAACCTGTGAAATACGAGGGTCACAGTAGATTTGGAACATTAAATAAAACAATGTTTCCTTCGCCGCGCAAATATGAGATTAATCCCTTGGCCCAGATCTACAGCTTTTACCAAATCTAAACTTGCCAAGAAGTCATTTTGCTTTGATGATGACTACAGGATTTAACTCAAACCATATGACAGAAACAATACCATAGAATAGAAAACTGGGTAGGAAAGTATCCATTTTTACGGCACTCTTAGCATATTGTGGAGCTTTGTTAAGCTGAAAAATTGTTCTAAAAAACTACAGTAACACCTCAATGTTTGAGGTACTTCAAATTTACTTCAGCAAATATTTTAAGTGATCACTGATATGTGTATTGGATTATACATAAAAGCAAGCTGTGTCAAGCATGTCACATAGAGAACTTGAAGTAGCTTGTGAAGGAGTCAACAGGGGAAGTTTAGGTTGGATATTAGGAAAAGGTTCTTCCCCAAGGGTGGTCAGGCACTGGAACAGATTTCCCAGTGCAGTGGTCATGGTACCAAGCCTCAGAGCTTAAGGAGCCTTTGGACAGCACTCTCAGGCACATGGTGGGATTCTTGGGGTGAAGGGACAAGAGCTGAATTTTGATAACCCTTGTAGATCCCTTCCAACTCAGGATATTCTATAATTCTATGAACTACAAACCAAGTGTGAACTGAAGAGAAATGCAAAAGCAGTACAAAATTTAAGCACCTTGCCTCAAACTTCACTAATTTTGTCACACTCCTAAATATGAATTCAAAGGAATAGGAGGGACATAGTTGGAATTATAAATAGAGGAAGCAGCATTTTAGCTCTTTCTTAAGATACATGATTCCTGTTTGGAGTTAACCCAACCTAGAAAGAACAGGTAGTGTGGAGCACAAGACAAGTATAAAGTCTGAAGGGAAGGAAATGGAATATTTCTATTGCATTAGGTATTTAATCATATTTCCTAAAACAGAAAAAAAAGGAAATAATTATACAGTAAACACACATTTAAAACAGGTGTTCTAACAATAATATATAGTACCCTTTTTCCACCAATCTTCTCTTTCTAATAATCGTAAGGAGCTACAGCTATTGCTACTCAAAAGGTCTGTTGTCCCTACTAAGGCAACATTTACACTTCAGTTGACAACATTACATAAAGTAAGAGCAGACACGCAACTCCTTAAAGCTTATTTGTGGGCAGTTCCTTATAAACTAAGATGATTTATTTGGATCTGTGACCAAAGGAATACACTAGTTCTCCTAATCACATTCTGATAGGAGGCCATTTGGTACTACCTACTCTGCAGATATAAATGACTCACTAATGCTCTGCAAAGAGAAAAAAAAGTTGTGATTGCAGCTAAGTAAAAGACACATCAAGGGGGTGATGCATCTTACCATCTTAACTTACACTAATTCTATTTGTAATTGAATATTTAGAACACTACTTTGACAGACCAAACCAAATGTTCCTTTAACCAAAATTCTCCTCCAGAAGCAATCTTTGAGAAACCTGAAAAATAAAGGGTATTCTGTTTCTAAAGGCTTCAATATACTGGATGGACTCTCACATGCTATGCCATCCAACAAGAGACAGGATGTACGCACCTGTTAGGACAGAAGCTTTCTGATAAACTGAAACCACCACTTTAGAAACTATTAACAAAAAAGTCTGAAGCAGAGAAAGACACCTCACTCAGTAAGCATCAAACCGTACCTTTGTGGAAAGTTGCAAGAGGAGCTTTCAGGCATCTTGTGACTGTATTTTCACTCCAGTTACCTTGCTTTTGCAAAAACTAAGTCAGTCCATGGCTAATTAAGTCTGCCTTAAGAATGGTGTTGGACTACGTGATCTCCTGAAGGAGGTCCAATGCAAACTAAATCTTTTATGCTAAGATACCTTTATTCATATAATGGCAACATTGCTCATTTCCAAGGTGAAGAAGCTGGAAAGTCATCATCAACAAGACAAGAGAAAAAGCCCACCACTTTGCTTTTGAAAATGAAAACGGCAAATCCCTATGCTCCAGCAACTTCATCACTTCCTTTCTAAAGGGAGATCGACCTATGGGCAAGACCTGAGGGAGGAAGGGTTTTTGGTGCGATGGATTATTTTGTTTTAGGGGTGGGGTTTTTTGTTTGTTTTTTAAATCAGGACAACCTAGAAATCTGAAAAGGGAGAGACTTGGCAAAGAGATGGAAACTAGTATTTGATCTTAAAAGAAAAAGCATAGCATCAAAGGGGGCAATAGCATGCGGTTTTAGCCTGCAATTGTCAGACTTAGTTTTGACTTCATGTGATTTGGCTGAGGTGTCTGCGGGCTCATTAAAGGAGTGCATACTTCTTGTAGATGTCCTCACTAAACATAAGAGTCTAAACTTTTGGCTTTAACCTAAGGTCAATACTCTGCCCCTGTTATAGCATTCAATTAAAATAGAAGTTGACTCAGCTAATAAGAACAGATATTAATCTTGATGTGGGGTCTCTCTCCAGATGGAATGAATGCAGAAAGGGGTTCTTAAATTCTGACTATGTAACAAACAAGCAACTTGGCCTATGCTGGGATTTGTAAAACACTTTATTTGTAGTGTACAATGACATCCTAATGAGATTCTAGAAGAGGCCTACAACAAATGATGTAAAGCCTAGGTTTTATTTTGACATGGTAAATCAATCTGCTTTCTAGCCAGCCATGTCAAAAATACCCCATGTAAGAAAATTAAATACAATAGCTACCTTTACAACTCAAAGACACTTAGCTGAAGCACTTATTTAAATATACTATATATATATACAATATAAATATACAATATATATTTGAATCAAAATTGCCAGCTAATGAAGAGTTTTGCTTATTATGGCCAGTCTCATGAATAAATTGGTCACCTCAGAAGAATGAAACTACATCTTAGGAGATGTTATACTGCTTAGCTCTGCACTTCCAAATACGTTTCCTAACTCGGAAATATATCTAACACAATACTACATATCATGGCAACAGACAGCCTAGATCTGTAAAGGTGGTCATGGTATTCTTATTTCAAGATGAATTACCTGTGATACCATGAAAATATCATATAAAATATAGCTTATCAACAAAAAGGGACAGTTCACAGGAAACTAAAACACCCCACGTTAATAGATGGCAAAGCATTTTTAAACTACCAGTATTATTGCTCAAACAAGCTTTTAATTTATAATGTCTGGGAAAAAATAGCCTTTTACAATAAAATTACAAAAAAAAAGTTTATATATTTAAAAGTATGTATTTGTCCAGCCATGAAAATATGGCTCTTCAAAGCCCTTTATGTCTAGCAGATTCCATGACGCAAATGAGGACAGCATTCTCAGGGATATGTAGCATTACAGCCATTTGGGTTTTTTAAATTTATTTTTCGCATTGTGAGATGGACAAATCAATATATCAAACTAATTTTCAATGTGGCAACACCTGGGAACTTCTTCCAAGTTTATAAATTGTTTTTCTTCATGTTTCCAAGCCCTACTTTCATAACTGAACTTAGATACTGCCTGCCTTATTCCCAAAAGCCCCAGTGCTTCTGCTCTTGAGTCAAACAGTAAAAAAACTGTAAGTGATAGAAGCAATTTGTTTTACTTCTATTATTCACAGATTTATAGTAGAATTATAAGTGTTCAACAAAACGACATTTCAGTTGCAAACAGTAAAGTGGCTAGAAAAGTAAAAACCAGCAGATGTCTACAATGGAATAATTTGCATTGGAAAAGGCTTCCAGAAAGATCAAAGAACAGAAAGCCAGAACTTACCTAAGTCACAGCTGTTGACAGTAAGAATTTACTTTCTTACTAGTTCATCAGCACATAAAGTGTAACTGGTATTCATTCATCCATCTTAACCCTTTTTCTAGTCATTCTTTCCAACCAGTGAATTTGGGTTTGGTTTAGATTTAGCAGTTAGATTTTCTTTTTTTTAAATACTTTTTAGTGTGATCATTCAAATGAAATTGACTTAGGAAGCTTTACAGATTGCTTCTATTAAAACTTGCTAAACATTAGATTATTTTAGAAGGCAAACAGATCCAGAAAATGTCAACAGTGACAGGATTGATAAATGGAAAAGGTGTGACATTGAAGAAGAAAAGACATATTCCAAAGGCAGCTAAATTACTATATATTTGAAGATGATCTTGAAATTCCTACTAACCCATTTTTCCATTAAGAAGCAAAAATAATTTCATCAGTGGCACCAGCCAAACTTGTGAAATATACCTTCCAGTCCTACATACCACAGTTCAGTTATAACATCTGTCAAGCAAAAGATATATATCATCCACAAAGGATACCTCCTATACAAAAAAACCCCTACTTGACAGGTTCTTCCATTTCAATAAACAAACATACCAAGCATAAGAAATCGGACCTGGAATGCTGCATATTCCCAAGCACTCAGAACTATTGATATGCATAATGGAAATTCATAAATGACCAGCATTTTAATATGCCTCCTATTCTTACTTCCCATTTATGGCAACACATGCTAATCACTGCAACACATTGCAAGATTTAAAAAAAAGGCAAAACAATATCAGACGTATCTCAGTAAATCCAAATTAATTCAGATTCACACCTATCGGAAGACACAATATAGCTTTTTCTTCAATTTTACTGTTTCACTAGCTTGTGAAGTACATGCCTCTCGTGAAATATAATTTCCAAATTATTTAATCACAACTAGAAAAGCAGAGAGCGATAAAAAATAACATTTTCAAATGAACTGATTTTAAAAGTATCTGAAATCTCAAGCATACTGCATGATTGAGCAGTTCCTTATTCACAGTTGCATTAAAAAGCAAAATGGAAGGATGCAAGTTGCAATCATCAGGTATCCTCTACAAAAGTAATTTCCTTATTTCACTACCTTTGTTCGTTAATGCAAGTTTCTTGCATTGTTCTTTTGTTCAGACATTGAACACCTTAAACAGCGTACTAACGCAGCCTTTCCAATCTCTCCTTGTCGCTTTAAATTACTAAATGACACCAGGAGAATTTCCCGTCTCCGTACCCAGCTGTCCAGGCCGTTTCACCTGCCCCGCCACAACAGCCCGCGGGCTCTGAGCAAGCTCCCGCAGGCTGTGCGAGGACGCTGGCAATGGGTCCCCGCGAAGGCCTCGTGTCCCCTCGCCCAGCATGCGGCTACTGCGGGGCAGGCGGCAGCAACCAAAGGCACCAGCCCCGTAGCGGGGAGGGACGCGCCAGACCGAGCACCGCCGCTCCCGGTGCCCGAAGGGCGGCAGGGGGGCCCCCGGGCACGGGCG
>NW_008236209.1:6895268-6911479 GCF_000691975.1 Corvus brachyrhynchos
GCACGGGGCACGGGCACGGGGCACGGAGCACGGGGCACGGAGCACGGGGCACGGCCACCACCGGCTCACCGCTGGGGAGGACCGAATCAGGGGAGCAAGCCACGAGGTGGCTGTATGGTCGGGCTCCGGAAGAGAATGGGAAAAGGGAGACAATTTCCCTTGGTATTGTCCCCTAGGGACATCCGATCCCCTTGCTGAAACAGGAGGAGGAGGCTTAGGGAGGGCAGATAGGTGCCAAGGAGTTTATAAAAATACTGTGTTTTCCCAGTTTTGCAGGTCACAGGGTTGGAGGATGAAATAAAGGACATGACCAAATCCAGGTATATTTAGGCATACCTTTGGGATGGGCCAAGATTAATATATGCAGGTACTTAAACCTTTAGCTATGTAGGATGCTCTGGCGCAGGATTAACAAAAATTTGCAAATACTTTAGGTTTTGCTTAAAACATTGATATTTAAAGACTAGAAGATCTGAGGGCTAGCATATAGTTGCTTCCTATCAGTTTCAGTGTTGCTGATGACTGTCGTCAGCTTTCCAAAGCATTCTGAAACCAATACCAGCTTTCCCTTGAAATATTAAATACCAGTGTTACTGGGGTGACCCACTCATAGGAAAAAATCTTGCAAAAGGGAAGAGTATATTTTGAAAGCTCAAAACCCCAATGGGATACAGAAAGAATATATTTCCATTTAAGAAACTCAGTAATTTAAAGCAAATTTCAGTACTTGGGATGCACCACTTTGAATCATCTATTTTCTGATATTTAGGTTTTACAACACTGCTACACATTCTGCTTATGGTGGTGCCTAATCCAGTAGCGTATTAACCCAAGTTCAGTTCTGTTGTGTGTTTTACTGGGGGCTCTTCTCCACTAGTCTTTAATCTCTGATATTTCTTGAAATGCTATGTATTTCATAAAACATGTTGCACTTTTTAAAAAGTGCAGTTAGAATATTAATATTTAATAGTCCGGTTATAAGGACCCTACATTGCATCACTACATCCGGACTTGTAGAATTAATTGCTGTAGCTGGGATGATTATCTAGGGAGAAAAAAAAACATTCTTCCAGTTGGAATTGTTCTGAACTAGATTTGTTGTCATAATGCTAATGTGCGTGGACTGATGTTATACTGTTAAATGGAAGCAGCTTTTTTTTTGCACAAAAATTCAATCCTGTGCTCATTGAAGTAGGGGAGTATTTTAGCCTTGGTTTCATTCTGCATGACACTGCAACTTGTTTTGAAATCTATCTGCCTGTTAGTTTTTGGTTTAAAAAGGATCAAATAGAAACAAGGTTGAATTTTTCAGGATCAGCTGAAATATTTTTTCAGTGTCAGTTTAGTGCTTAAGTCCCTTAGCTGTCTTTGGGAAATCTAATCCGCATGCTGGGAAAAACTGATTGTTATTTGGATCCCGCATATCAAAGTTTGTAAACAGCACCGGAATAGATAATACGTATCAGTGCGGTGATTTCAGGTCATATAAAGACTGTCTAACCCACTTTGTCTAGGAGAAAAATTGAAACACAGACATTTAAACACCCGACCAAAGCCATGAAGCACAAGTCGAATGCTACCAATTTATATGTGCTGGGACTGCAAGTATCAAACTTTGTGACCACTTTGAAGTGCTTTGAAATGTGGAGATGTAATATTTTCTCTCCTTTTTTTAAACATGGAGAGAAAAATAATTGCTAATGCTTGCGAGTAGGTTTACTTCCTTAGAACTTCCAACTAATTTATAACACTTTGTGAAGTGGTTTTCTTAATGTCATTCAAAGCAGAGTAAAGTAACAAGTTGAACTTGCATTTTCCTTTTCTACCCCCAAACTTTTAGCTTAGCCTGTAAAACCAGAAATTAAAAAATTGGATAAACAGTGCAAAAGTAGGCTGGGATTCTCATCACTTCTGTTCGAGAGCATTTGCCTTCTCTCCCTCTTATCCTCACCCTGCCTGCTCTTGCTCCCTCACTGTCTTAGCAACAAGATTCACTGGCTGACTGTAGCTAACTTGTCTTCTACCCCCTCAAACCAATTAGTTCATCTATTTAAATCATGCATCAAAGAAGCCTGCCCCCTTTGAGCACACAGCTCACTTAGGGCTCAATCCTACAATCTTCAATTTTTAAGGCAGCAAGAGTTTGCAATTGACTCAAATTACGTGAGGATCAGACCTTTTATATTCTAATTTCTTTATAAAATCTGTAGCCTGATGAAGAAGGTGCTGATGCTATCACTGTTTTCCTTCATCTACCTTTTTCTTTATTTGAAGAACACAACAATATAGGGAAAAGTCCTTAAATAATGGAGAAAATAACTAAAACATCTTCTATTCACAAAACATCTTCTATTCACAACTCCTGCTTATTCATTATCTGTTCTAGAAAATTGCAAAAATTGGATTTGGTGAACAAGCAGAGCATTGAGTAGAAAACTCAGAGCATCCAGGAGAAAACAGCATTGTAGTAGTAATGACTACAGCATGCCTTTTTGTCAAAGCTTTTAATCAAAATCATGAACCCATCAACAGTCTTTTAGGGCATATTTTAACGAAATGCTACACGTTGCACAGATCTCAGAAGGAAGCCTTCTGCTCTTTTTGCACTCCTAACAACCTTTGACATAACGAGGTGTGACAAATTGATTTAAAATGTAGTTGCAGGAAGAAGGGCAGGCAAGCTTTGCTCTGCCTTGTGGGTGTTGTAGTCTTCGTGCAGCCTCTCTGCCTGGGCAGCAATAGGAACCTGGACTCTAAGTCCCATAGCTCCCACTAGAGTCTACCGCACAGGCTCAGAGCCCATATGCGAGGAGGGGGTGACTACATTGTGTCTATTGTATGTTTTTTTGGTTTGGTTTGGTTTCGGTTTTTTTTTTCCCCTGGCATTTTGTACATTTCACCGGAGGTGTAAAGCGGGAGTAAAAAGCATGGCAGATGAGCAAGAAATAATGTGCAAACTCGAGAGCATCAAGGAGATCAGGTATGTTTGCTTTGTGCCCTATCGGTTACATGAAGCAGCTTTTTCCTCGGGGGAGCGGAGGAGTTACATCGATCTGAAAGTAGCTATTGTGCTACTGAGGGAAAGAAAACTACCGCTGAGTTTACGATGAGAGCAGAAAATGCATTTTTCTAAGCAGGGAGGGAGCATCCGCTGCTGGGAATCGCCGCTGGAATGCGTAGTGAAGGGCGGTAATGGTCGTGTATTTCCAGAGCACTAGCCCGGAGTGATAACACGAGAAGGCGGAGTGCGCGGGTGGGAAGGGCTGAGCAGCCCCAGCGCAGCTGGGGGGAGTGGTGTCGGGCCGCGGGTGTCGTAGGGGTTTGTTTGTTTGTTTGTTTGCTCGCTTTTGAGTCGTTTGAATTAGTATTTCATATTCATGAGGCTCTGTGTCTTGAATCTGTTATTTTGCCCCACTCCCGGGCTGAGAAAAAAGGGGGATGGCAAGGAAAGCAGAGTCTGACACCCAGAGCCGAGGGCGGACGTGTCCTCGGGCAGGACAGGGCTGGGCAGCGCTGCTGGCACCGGCGGAGCCCCACCGGAGTGCAGGACAGCCATCCATCCATCCATCCATCCATCCATCCATCCATCCATCCATCCATCCATCCATCCCCCGTGGAGGGCGGCATTAGGGCCCGCCGGGGAGCGGTGGATCCGTGCGGGTGAGCAGCAGAGCCTTAGCGGCTTCTCTCCCCTGCCCTCCCCTTCGGCCGAAGGCGGGGAGGCGACCGAGAGCACCCCGTGGAGACCTCCCTACCTGCTGCTTCTGGCCGCCGCCCGGGGCGCCTGGGGATGGGGACACACCGGACCGAGGCTTTTTCTGCCGTTCCCTCCTGCCGCAAGGCCGGAGCTGCCTCGGGCTGCCGTTCATGCAAGGCAAAACACCAGGAATTTGTATATAGCGTCCTTCATAGGGTGAGTTGCAGGATGCTTTGGAAGAGGTGGCTCATAAAAAAGCCAGGCACGGTACGGCACGTGCCCGCATCGGGGACATTCTTCATAACTTTAGGTAGGGCATTTCCACTCCTTGGCTTAGGGCACCGATTTTCAGGATTGGGCCTGAGCTGTCTATTTAGTAGGAAGTGGTGCATCCAAAAGCCAAAATACATTAGAGAGGACAGTGATTTTGAATGTAGCTGGGATGTGGAAGGCATGCTGACTGGGTAACCCTGGAGCCATGAGAAGTGTTTTGGGACATGACAGCCAGAGAAGGGCTATCAGAGAGAGAGGAGAGAGGGCTGGCAGTGAAAGCGTTACCTTCAGCAGTGCGTGCAGGTGACCGCAGGGACTTCTGACTGGTTACAGCAGCTCTAAGAAGCACACTTTATCCATGGAAGAAGTGAATTAGGCAGCAGAGTATGGGCCTCAGCTTTCTTCACACAATACCACAAAGGTGAACAAAGATCAAGCAAAAATATTTGTCTGTGTAATGCCCCCAAACTACTTGTAGAAAGAGGCGTGACAGTGTAAGAACAATGATTTTCTACTCAACTGGTAGACAGGCTCTGTTTTAAAATACAGATCTAAGTATGGCCTACTACAATTTGTGGTCCAATTATTGTAACTTAATTTAAATTTTTTTTTTCAGTGAGAGTGGTATTTGGAAATTTACAGTGCATTCAGTTTTCTGATCACATATTCAAAGGTCACATATAAACTGCACTTAACAGATTTTTCCTATTATTTTGTAGCATAAGGTAGTGCAAAGGTGATGTTACTAGCTTTACGATGAAGTATCAAAATAGTTGCTTGAATGTATTTTAAATTTCAGTGTCAAGAAACCAGTCCTACTTGCAACATTGATGTCTATTTTGAGTCACCTTTAACAAAATCTGATCAGTTAAACCTATTTATTGATTCCCAAACCTTTTTAAAGGAGCTTGCATTCTGTGAAGAATTTCCTTCAAAATAAACATGAGAATTTCTTATGTTTACAGATTCACCTTTGATAGATTTAGCAACTTTATTTTAATCTGCATTCCATGTATTCTATAGACAGAGGGGAAAGAAATCTTCATGATCAAAAACAAAGAACTTGCCCATTTGTGTAGTTGATCTCTATCAAGTATTAAAGGCAGCTGGGTTTTGAAGGGATGTAGGAATCTGATTTTGAATCTGGAATCTGATATCTATATCCATGTCTGTATCTATAGATAAATACATATAATCTGTAGTCAAGGGAATACTGTTTTCAGTAAATAATTGTATGCCCACAATCCAAACATATATGCACATGTTTATTTATATGCATTAAATACTTCCACAGAAATAACCCAGTCATAAAATTAAGTAAATACCTAAAGACTCAGCGTTTTGACTGAGAGGAGATAAAAGAGGATGAAAGTTAATTTACTGATGAGAGATGCAGACACGTCATAAATACAAGAGAGGAAACAGGAGTTTTTAAATTGTTTTGTTTTTAATTTCCTTCATTCATATTATCCCTGCCCAGACTGCCTGCTTCTGAATACATATTGTAGAAGTTATTTATGATACTGTTTTTATCCCTTGCAGCTTTATAAACTCCTGAAGTGAGAGAGGGAGGAACCCAGGTCATATTACTAGCTATGACACTTGGAATATGTAGCCATAATTAATTGTCCAAGTGACTGACTCTCCTTTCTGCCATGCTCTGTTAAAACCTGACAACACTCCATTAATTTCATAATTCAGTAAAAGAATTCTCCTACCACTGAAAAGCTCAGCAAAAGAGCTGGGATTAGAATTCAGTATTCTCCTTGTACCTCAGCTTCTCTCAGACACATTTAGTCTCACTCTTGTCTATTGCTGCTATTGCCTTCTTTCATCTATCTAATCCCATATAAAATGACACTTCACAAAAATATGTTTCAGTGACTTACTGTTGCTTCTCTATCTTTTTAACTATCACTGGGATTCAGGAATAAGACTTTGCAGATGGAAAAAATCAAGGCACGACTGAAAGCAGAATTTGAAGCCCTGGAGTCTGAGGAGAGGCACCTGAAAGAATATAAACAGGAAATGGACCTGCTGCTGCAAGAGAAGATGGCCCACGTGGAGGAGCTGCGACTGATCCATGCTGACATTAATGTGGTATGCAACAGCCCAGTTGCAGACAGTCTAAGACACAGCTGGATATGGATCATTCCACAAATTGTGGAATTGTGCACAAGTGAACTGTCACTGGTTCAATCATAAAGACTTTACAACACCATCCTAGGATCCTACAAAAAGTGCAAAGTACAGTTACCTCAGGATAATTGGTTTTTTCCTTTGTAGGGCAGGATGTTTTATAATGTTGGCATAATAAACTGAGAGCATAGATAACCAAGCCTGCTATGGCTGTGACTTTACCAGTAGCCACAATAATATCACTCCAGCTGTCCTGTAGAAAACAGTTCTTCCTGTTAGTCTTTTCTCATTTAGCACCCAGAAACAGAAACTTTGGCAGGTAGGTGGGACTAAGAGATTTTGAGAAAATACAAAGTATTTGTTCAGTTTGTAGTACGAGCTGACCTTCATCACTAAGTGGAATCACCAAACATCAAGAAGCACCAGCCTGAAGGGAATTAATTCAAATAAGAGAAAAAGCAATTTATAAACAGGGAAGATTAGCAATTAGAGGGACTAAATGGGTAATATATTTTTAAGTACATTTTTTTAATGTCATGTTAGGGCTCTTACATGGGGTTTTTAGCCTGAAGGTATCTCTCTGTTGCACCAGAAGAAAAAAGCTCCAACAAGTAAAAAAGTACAAGCTATGAACTGGATGTGCAGACTGCATTTATTTATGACTTCAAATGTCTGTTCCCCTGTCCAGCTGCATAATCTCAGCCTCTGTTTCATCCTCCCCTCTTTTTCCAGTCAGATTGTCTTTTTCTCTGATGCTTTTCCCACTTACTGCAGTAAGAGAAGCAGAAACCTTTCCTTATCTTGTTTGGTAACTTCTACAGGTCAGTGTTCAGGTGTCTTAGAAACACAGAAAATTAGTTTATACTACTTTAAGCTCTTTTTAATATCTCTTAAGATTTTTCAGTAGCTCCTCACTTGCTGACTTTATTTGTAGCCTGTCTCTCTGCTTTTTCTGTTGTTCAAAAGGTGATATAGGTTGAGTGCAGCTTTTTAACATGAAAATGTGTCTCATATGTCACTTTCTGTTGCTTCTCCTTTGCCCATTTTTCATCCTCCCAATACTTTAAGTGTTTGCTTTACTGTTGCATTGTCTCAAATCTCTTCCAGTTTGAGTGAGAAAAATCTCTCATTTCTGATGCAGTCTCTGGCTCAGTCAGAGAGGAACAGTTCTTTAAAAACATGCCCAACCTCCTGTTTCAGATGGAGAACACTATCAAGCAGTCTGAGAACGATCTTAACAAGCTCTTGGAATCTACTCGCCGGCTGCATGAGGAGTACAAGCCCCTAAAGGAGCACGTAGATGCCTTGCGAATGACTCTGGGATTGCAGAGGCTGCCAGACCTATGTGAAGAGGAAGAGAAACTGTCCCTTGAGTAAGTCTCCAAAGCAAACATTATCTGGCTTTATGCTTTCTCTCATTTCTACTGGTCATTTTCTCATTTTACTTTCGTTGGTAGGTGGAAAAAAAAGAACCCAAGAGGTAAGCATGAAAAACAAAAGTTAACAAGAAAGGGATGTGGAGGGCATGTATTTGATAACATTCAATCTGAATTTGTTCCAAGTTAAATTTAAATTACTCCAAACTGCAAACTCTACATACCGCATGCAAACATTCAAGGGTGGTTGGCCTTCTAGGTTTTATTCTATATGTTGCTTTATCTGTCCTTTTCCTTTTCCCTGAAAATTACTTGTCTAGCAAGCAGTAGTAGGAGGCAATACAAGAGAGGGATACAAACCAAGTATTCTTCAGTCGGTTTGTGCTGCTGCTAGTCAGAATTTTACTTTTTGCTGCCTGCTCATGGCAGTGGCATTTAGCCAAGTACCTGTGACTGTCAACAAGTAAGTTTCCCTGACATGTGGAATAGATTTGGATAATAAATCACAGTCTCATTTTTACGTATAACCTAGGCAGGGGAGAGTGACAGAATTAGCTACTATTCAAAGAGACAGTGTCCTTTGTTTAACAGATCAGTTTTAAACACAAGGGATGTTTTGATAGGCATATATTTCTCTTCATGCCCAGCACAATTAACATAGTTCTCACAGGCACAGAGTTTTCAAGGTTTCCTTTGTATTTCTGTAGAAATGTTGTTTTATATTCCAAACACCTTGACACTACAAAGAATGTATTAATGTATTGTGTACAAAAGTTATTAATTTTAACAGAATAAGATAGAAAAACTGTTTGACAGAGGTGCATCTGCAGCTGTTGTCTATGTTTTTCTATACATGTTGTCTATTTTCCATCTTACTAGATTTATATCCAGTTGTACATCAAGATGCCTTAGAAGCTTATGGTCTGGAATCTGGCTGAAGTGTAAAAATGCAGAAGAAAATACCACTATATTCTATTTATGAACTAGTCTATGTGTAGGTAATTTGGCAGTTGACTCTAGTGTAGGAACATGATAGGGAAATGTGATCCACTGTATTTTAACACAATATTCTTTACAGACTAATGAAATACTCCAGAAGGTGGTTACATTTTTTGTTTGTTATTCTTTTGTCTAGCTACTTTGAAAAGCAGAAAGCAGAATGGCAGACAGAACCACAGGAGCCTCCCATCCCAGAGTCTCTGGCTGCAGCTGCAGCAGCTGCCCAACAGCTGCAAGTAGCTAGGAAGCAAGATACCAGACAGACAGCAACTTTCAGACAGCAGCCACCTCCAATGAAGGTCAGGAGATGAAATGTGCTGGGTTTTCTCTTTTGTCATTGGAATGCATTATGTTTATAAAGTGATCAGTATTTGCAAAAAGGAAAAATTATGTGTCCTGATTCCGATTTTCCTTGCAGTGGTTCAAAACAAGAGCAAGCGGTAGACTTAAAGTAGTAGCACCAGTCATCAAGGGTTAAGGATAAGAATCTTTTAGGACAAGAATCTTTTAGGACTTAAGAGTCACCCTCAGCAGAGGTGTAGGCAGTTCCCTTCCTCTTGTGTTTCACATGGGAGCAAGGCACATGAGAAAGAAAAAAAACCTTGGCAAAAGGAAAAGTAGTAGCTCTTAGTTAATGCCATATGGAGTCATATTAAAAGCACTGTACGTATTTTATGAGGGAAATTACCAGTGGTATAAATTACCAGGAAAGGTGATTGTTTCTGCACTTGGGATCTTCAAGAGTAACATGTAGGTTAATGTAACATAACCAAGGGCACTTAAGTGACAGTTCTACTCAGCTCATTCTGTAGTGAGAAGAGCGAAGTAGTTACATAGGGGCATTCATCCCACCCATGTTCCAAAGAGTCACTAAGAAGGCAAACTGATGTAGGTACACTCCAAAGTAATATACTTACTATTTGTAGTTAGGCAGTTGAAAAGCCTTTCTGCAAGTAATAGGCTTCAGTCGAATGTGAATTAAAGGACTTAGTATGGAGCAAAAGGGCAGAGTTCTGTACCTTGTGTTAAATATGTGGAATTCATCTAATCACCTGCTCCTGCCTTAAGTTCTGTGACATTGCTGTTGGCCATAACTGTAACTTCTCTGACTCAGTGAGCTATTAAGAAGGTAAACACCTTTAAAACATCACTGTAACATTTAACACAAAATAGAATTCAAAGTTATTCGTACATGTATGAACCACGTGTCTGTGGAAATGTAGTTTAAATTCAATGAGATGCTCCTGTTTTTCAGTTGGCCTGAAATTACTGTACAATCCACATACCTAGATTGTATAGAATGTAGCACCAGTTTGCCTTTGAAGGCAAAAAGCCTTATTTTTTTCTGTACTGTTACTTAGAGTATGATACTCAATAATCCGTGTAACAACACCACTTTGATGTTTGTAACAAGAGGCTGCAATTGCATTTCAGGCGTGTTTATCATGTCATCAACAAATCCATCGGAATGCGCCCATATGTCCACTCTGCAAAGCAAAGAGCCGATCTCGGAATCCCAAAAAGCCCAAGAGGAAACAGGATGAATGAAATCCAGAAGATTGAAAAGCTGTGTGACCTGTCCCAGTACTCTTCCAGTAGAACTGCAAATTTGCCCAAACTTTACTGAATTGCAGGCTCAAGTATGACCATCTCATTGTTTTCTATTTAAATGCAATGTAAGCACAATGTTCCTGCTCTAAGTTCCTTCCAGTCTTTAGGATTTGGTTTTAGGAGACTAAATATTACTGGTGCTACAGTTTAACATTTCAATTGTTCCATCTTTTGTACTCCTAAACAAACTGGAATTCTTTGTGCAAGTATCCTAAATGTCAGGCTATTTCTATTGACCAAGTGTGATTACCACAAATGCTTTTTTGTTCTCTTCTTAAAAAACAGATGTTAGTAAAAGATTATTCTGTTTTCTCCTGACAACAGGAGACTATTTGAAGTGCTGAGATAGCAGACTGTCTGTTTGTTTCACTGAAAAACAATTTGTTTTCCAATCTCATAAGACTGGGTAGGTTTGGGTATGCAATGGAACTCTTTTTAAACAGGAAATGTTCAGGGAAAACGAGATTTGTTATACAGAAAATCAATGCATTAATGACACACGTGGGTTTTGATTTACTGAAGTTCGATTGTACCGTTCCCTCAAACTTGACTTAAAACTTGGAAAGGTGCTGGCTGTGTATAAATTTCTAAAAATGATGTAATTTGTAATGCTTTAACATCTTAACAGGTTATTATTTTCAGCAGTCAAAAGACTGATTGACTTAAGAACAAGGCTGAAATGAACTGTATCAGTGGTCCTCCCTGGCTCTATGGCCAACCAGCACACTGTGGTTCTCTAGGAAACAGGCATGACATATCTCAGATCTCTATGTGCACAGACTGCACATCAGCTATTCTGCAGGTCTTCTGTTCCTGGTTTCTACAGCCAATATCTGGCAGACATATCCTCCACTGGCGCATAGGAAAGTTTGGGAACATGCATGAGGAACAGTGTCAGCTAAAAATTGTGTATTTCACCAGAGACAACAAGCTTTGGTGTCATTGTCTTCCCTCAAACAAAACTTCTATTTTTTTGTCTTTTAATAGGTCATTTTCAAATAAGCTTTACTTCAGGCCAGTTTGTTTTCTTGTTCCCTGTGAGCCAAAAGAGCCCTGACTAAAGCATCTGGAGTAGATCACTCCCTGTCTGTCTTCCCTTTGTCTCATGCAGTGTAACAACAGTTCTTCCAATGGAGAGGATGGCAGTGCCCCACTTACAGAACTGGCACTTAAAATTTACTCATCTCTAATCCAAGTTTTGTGACCACTTTTGTTGCCTAAATTGATCTAAAGTATTTAATATTCTTTTCACTAACTTTGGGATGCAGGAAGTGCTTGTTCACATTCTTCTCTCTTTAGCCCAGATTTCTCTCTACTATTATGTTAAAGTGGTTATATTGGGAATTTGGCTTGTTAGATAGGAAAAACAGGGAAGCCCCAAGTCTCTGCTCAGAACTTTGCCAAACACTGACAACTGTAAGAAATCCACATGATGCAGTTTTGCTGGCCAAATCACATATGTCACCATTAATTTCCTAAGTCTGCCACAAAGTACACAAGTCATTTACTTAATATAGTCCTAAAACTTAAGCCAGGTTCAGGAGATACTCCCCCATTTTAATGTTACATAGTCAAATAAACATCCGTCAACAGCAGACAGAATGTGGACCACCTGCCCCTGAAATTATGTGAAGTGCAGATTCTGCTAGCTGAATTACAGGGATTTGGTCTCAGATAGCAATAATGGAAGATAGTCTGACTCCATGCTCCAAATGGCAATAGTGTGTTATGCATGTTTTGTAGCACAAATACTGGATTCTACTGTTTTAAATGTCAAAGTGTCCACATGCTGTGTGCCCTGTTCAGAGCAATTCCTATGGAGTTGAAGGTAAAATGCACAGAGTTAAAAGTATGTGGGCTTCCCAAGGTGCATACATGAGAGGAGCATACTTTGATGGTAGTTGTACATAAATTTAAGAAGTAGTGACAATGGAGTGGGTGAATGGTCTGCAATGAAGTAGTGTGAATAGAAGGATTAATTTGTAGACACTTCAACTTACAGTTCTGAAATAGGTAGGGTTAGTCATAGTTGTTCTCACTTCGCTGTTATTTTGCCAGGTTCTTTCTTTCTTGGGAGATCTCTGAACTTAAGTATACTTAAGGATGCACCATTTACTAATTTAGTACAAGAGTTTTGTATTTTTACTTTTTTAAACTAGTCTCATGTGCTCTTGTCGTTTTACAAGGTGAGGGTTTTTTGTTTTAAGTGAATATTAAATACTGTATTTGCATCAATTGTACTAGTATTTACAAATTTTCACATCCTTTATGAAGTTCTGCCATATGAAAAGCATGCAGTGCTGAGAGTGAGTGTAACTGAAGATAAGTCAGCAGGGTGCCATGGCTGCCAAAAGGGCCAACCATGACCTGGGGTGCATTAAGCACAGCATTGCCAGCTGATTGTCTCACTCTACACTGCACTGGTGAGGCTTTGAGTACTGGGTGCAGTTTGGGATGCCTCAGTGCAAGAAGGACACCAGACTGTTACAGTGTTCTACAGATGTGTGACCAAGATTACAAAAGGTCTCAAGGACAAGACCTCTGAGGAGTGCCTGAGGACACTTGGCATGTTCAGTCTGGAGAAGAGAGGGCTGAGGAATGTCATGCAGCCTACAACTTTCTCAGGGGGGAAGCAGAGGAGGAGGTGCTGATCACCCTCTGATGACCAGCAGCAGGATACGAGGAAATAGAATGGAGCTGGATTGAGGGAAGTTCAGACTGGACACCAGGAAAAGGTTATTCTTCGAGAGAGTGGTCAGTCACTGGTGCAGTGACCCAGGGAAGTGGCCAAGGCACCAAGCCTGTCAGGGTTTGAGGAGCACCTGGATGACACTCTCCGCCATACAGTTTGATGCTAGGTAGCCCTGTGAGGAGCAGGGAGTTGAACTTGATGATCCTTATGGGTCCCTTCATACTTGAGATATTCTATGATTCTAGCTCTTTCAAGGAGATAAAATATGTATGATGTATTAGGGGACCATGGGGTGGGGGCAGGGAGGGAAGCAGTAAACTGAAGAACTCTTCTTGTGACAGCCCCAGGCTCTTTTCTCCCAGGCAACTTTCTCAAGAGACTGGAGGAATAATTACAAAATATTGATTTCTTGGTTTTCAGACAGAAGAGGAAGCTGTCTGAAGTACAGTTCTTACCACAAGTCTACTGCATTTTTGTTTCATGGAGCAACAATGGCTTCTTCCTTTGTATCTAAAGTCTTTGTGGATACTTCTTCACTTAGTTTAAATTTATTCTTCTTTTTAAATTTATTCTTATAGCCACAATGAGACCCTCCTCAAAGCTTAGAAGACTTTTATATTACTAAAGTCTGGTTTAACCCTGTCTTTGTCATTTGATTTTTAAAAGGGTATCCAAGTGACAACAAAATAACTGGATTCTCTTGGTATGGATGGCTTCCAGGGTCTTTTCCTGATTCATCATTTGCCTTGAAGAATAGTCCTGTTGTTCTGCAACCAAACAGAAAAAAACCAAATAAAATCCCATGCCTTTCACCCTGCCACTGACCTTAAGCTCACCATAAAAGGATGCAAACACTGTACTGTATCTAAATGCTTTGCTATAGAAATTTTCATACCCAAGCTGGGGTGGATCAGTTGTCCAAACTTTAGTGCCAAGGACACCATTAATTACAGAGAAAATGTAAGGCAAATTTAAATACTTGCACTTCCTGAATTCGACTGTAGCTTTCTAAACAGGACCCTGACTGAACCCAACAGTGGCTTCAATTTACATAATCTAAATTTGAAAGAATAGACATTGTTACTTTAGTCAGTGTTACAATAGACAGTGTTACTTTAAAAAGCATACTATTCAAGAAATTAAGACTTCACTAGCACTTTAAATAAATAAAAGTGCTTTATTCCTTTATTGTACAGTTTTCTAATGCCTCCAGCATATGTTTTCATTTTAGTATTTAGATATTCTAGCAATATCTGGTGTTTTCACTGGCTTCTGTGTTTTAAGTATTTTACTCCTGTGCCTTGTAGGAGTAACAGTGTGAGACCTGTTTAATTTGTCTGTACAGTCCTTTTTAATAAATGTTTGTTTCATGTCATGCCTTCTTCTTGCAGAGTATGTTCACATCTGTTATTTGCTTATGCTACTAAGAAGCAGCCATAGCCCAGATGGTAAAACTCAGCTCTCTGATTTTACAGGATACACTTAGCCACAATTCTATTGTACCTTTGTAGAAACTTGATGGAAATAAATATGGGGAAAGAAAGATCTCTTCTAATAATCTTTAGAAAATAGAACAGAAAAGGAGATAGCATGACAGGTTTTAGCCTAGCCAAACTTCTCAGTTTTGCCTTCTAAAGTTAAATTTGAAAGCAGCAAGAAACACAATTCCTTCTCCAAATTAAGGTACAGGATAGCTGCTTTCTCAGGAGTCCTGCTTTGCCGTTAGGACATTATATCTACCAGTGCTTGCTAGAAGTTGTTTCTCTCATCAGACTGAAGACTGAGGATCTTATGTGAGCACCCCATAATCCAAGTCTGTCAGGAAAGCTCACAGATGCTGTATAGTGAAGGAGGTGACCAACTGCATGGTAATGAGAACAGTTCTGAGAAACAGCATAATCCATTGGCATAGCTGGATTCAGAGAAGAATGTCTATCCCAGACCTCACAGAGCCTGGAACCTGTGAGTGATTAAATATAAGAGGCTTTTTTTTTTTTACGTAGATACTGTCTTCAAACACACATAAACCACAAAATCAAAGAAGTACCACAATCTTCCATTGTACCATAACTAATCCAAGACAAAATAAATAATTTTGATATCTGTTCATTTTGTTTAGCAATATGAATTGTTCAGACTTTGAAACAACCTGCCCTAATTTCTGTTCATCCTGCTGCTTTTTTCAGTTTCTTAATCCTAATCTCAGCTGTAACATTACTTGTAACAGTAGTGAAAAAGGTAATTCACATTCATATCTTCCTAAGAACTAACCCTGAAATATTCCCTATAACTAACATCAGCTTCCATCATATTTTCCTGGGCTTAGCAGGGTCCTGCAGTAAAATGAGCCTCAAACCCCTGGATCTTCCTAAATCTAATATTAAAGTCTAGCATTAAAAATCATCTAATGTATTTCAAGGAAAAAAACACAAAACAAAGCACCAAAGCTTGTCCCACCCTTAAAACCACTACTTAAAAATTTCTATTGTGCTCTTCAGGCTTTACTTCACTACTCTTTATTTCACTTACTCTTAACTTCCCCTCTTCACTCTATTCAAGTGAAGTGGTTTAGTGGTGGACTTAGTAGTGCTGGGTTAATGGTTGGACTTTGATGATCTCAAACTTCTTTTCCAACCTAAATGATTCTGTGGTTCTTTATCTCTGTCCTGCTCCCTTTTTTCCCCCCCTCTCTTGCTGTTCCTCTCTCCTTTTTCTTGTCCCTGTCTTTTCTGTTTTTCTCTGTCCCATTCCCAGCCTTGTGCTTTCCCTGAACACCCCCACCACCAAGCTGGCTTCCCCTTCCTCTTTCCTCCTTCCTCTTTCCTCCTTCCTCTTCCCTCATCATGGGCCCTGATGCTCGTTTTTGGTGAACTTCGCTTCTGTCCGGCAGCCCATGGCTCCAGGAGCTGACCAACTGTCAGTTCCCCTCCAGACTGACCAGCGCTGCTCCGGAAAGAGCCACTGAGGTGTCCCAGGGGCAGGGGCAGCATCAGGGCCCCCAGGTGACAGAGCAGACTTACTGAAGGAACTTGTCACACACATGACAGAATAAACCCTTATCGGCCACCCTTGCCCTCCCTTTGCACTGGGCAGGAGGTGATGTGCAAAGACAATCGCATGATGGCCTCCTGGGCCCCGGCTGTGGAGCCTGATGGCATCTCTGGTCCTGTACTCATAGTTCTTAGATTTTTTATGTCTCTGGGTCACATTGTTTGTTTTGCTTGTACAAATACAGATATATAGGGGCTTGGAAATACAAATATAAATTTTGTACATATAAATTATATAAATGAAACAAGAAAGGGCTTGAAAAGGGGAGAAAATATGACCTCTATGAAGGCAACAGAAAACGCTCCGTGTGTTCAGAGGTTTTGTGTCACTGTGACAGTCCGAGCTCTCGGCTGGGCGCTGAGGCGCTGCTGCC
>NW_008236209.1:6911942-6913955 GCF_000691975.1 Corvus brachyrhynchos
CGATCCCCAGAACCATTTCAAGGATATGTCGAGGCACTCGGCTTCCTCTTTTGTCTCTTGATAGCTGTCTATTTTCTATCTCCCTGACAACAAATGCGAAGAAATTCCCTGAAAAAACCTAACCCCCAACACACAGAAACTCGAACAAAGAAGTGCCATAGCAGAGATTTTTCCACATCTTGAATTCAGTGTGTCACATCATCACTGCTTTTCTAATTCCCTGTGGCTGGAGAACTTCTTAAAGTGATAATACTTTCACTAGACTGGTTGTGCAGTCAGGGACCCAAACCACGGGGACTGTCACCACCACCAGGACAGTGAACTGTCACACCAGCCTTTGCTTCCCCCAAACAGCTGCTAAGATACTTCCTCTGTAACATGTCTTATGGGCTGTGATTTATTACAAGGTTTTATTTTATTAACAAGCAATGCCGGGACTCTTTTTACTTGATGTATTGCTAAGAGGAAAGTGCATTTTGCTCATTAATTACAGGTACTAGATGTGAATGGAAGGAAGGGCTTTTGTTTTCTCTCTGTTCCAGCTAGTTATCCATAGGTATCTGGTGAAAAGGAAAAACAGTCATGCAGAGGTAGATCCTGGGAGATTGAAACGCTGCCTTGTGGCCTGCCTTGAAGATGGCTGGGGATGATGGTGCACCTCTCATGCAAAGAGTGTGCAGCACACACACAAACTGCCAGCAGATCCCAGTGACTCCCCATTTCACAAGCTGAAAAAAGGAGCCATGCCTTCCCACCAGAAATTCCTCCATACTGGGCTTGCAAGTGGCCTTCAAAGGGAGAAGAAGGAAGATGAAATCCTGTTGAAGGGTGGAAGGATGAAGGCCAGAGTGGTTGGATGTTCTTCAACTATGTCTCAATCCACCCTCACCATCATGCTGGGGTAAAAGGGCCCCGGGGTGGTCATGGGCAGGGCTCATATCCTGGCTGCCAGAGGGATTCCTTCACCCAGACCATGGCACAGCAGTGCCCACATGGCCAGTGTCTGCTGAGGGCTGGGTTTTTCCTATGGCTTCTGATTCCTGCCCATGGCTATGGCTGTTCTATCCCTGCCAGCACAGGGCAAACCTCAGGCAATTCTGTGGTTCCATTCAGACACATTTATTCTAAGTGCATCCTCATGCCATCCACACTCTGCTGAGGATATTTTGTTTGGGAATTTCTCCTTTAACTCTTTTAATTCCCCTGTAAATAGGCAGCTGCATTTACTTAGCAACTGCCTGAGTCATTTCCTCTCTGAGCAATCCTCTGGGTTCACTCTGCAGTACTTCCTCTTCACATTTTCTACATCTTCTGGTATTTTTCCTTTTTTAGCTGAGGCAGGCTGTTAAAAATAGCAGGAGGATTTCTCTGTGTATTTGTAAAATTAATACTACCACCCCAGAGATCTCTTTATGCCCTTTCTCAGAATAATTTCCATTTTCAGTTGTATAATTACTGTTAAATTTTGAGGCAAGAGAAAGGTTGCATTTTAGTGGTCCTAAGGAAAAAAAAATCTTAATGAAGATATAAACTTCTTCAATGTAATTCAGATTTCTGTTTTGAAATATTACTGAAATAATATTGACATAGACAATCTTGTCAGAATAGGAAAAGCAGGCTTAAGAGATGAAAGCTTTTTGCTACTGTAGTGGTTTGGTCCAAAATACTCATTACTGTTTATCTGCTGTGAGATAAGAATTAGGAGAAATGCAAAGCAGGCACCAAACTTGAAAGAATATAAAGAAGTTTATTAACAGACCTAAAAGAGGGAAAAAAAAATATACCACCTTCAGAACTCTCCTCCTCCCCCCACCTTCCTCCCTTCTCCCACTGACAATGTAAAAAGACAACCCTTAAGATGTTCAGTCTGTTTATCACTTCCATAATAACCTTGTTCAGTCCATTTAGAAAGAAGAGTCTCTTCTTGCTCATGCTATGAAAACAGTATCACAACGAGACAGCCGCCCACTTCCAAATATTGTTCAGTCCATTTAGGAAGAGGAGTCTCTCTGC
>NW_008236209.1:6914556-6915593 GCF_000691975.1 Corvus brachyrhynchos
GGAAACGAGAGAGAGCTTGGAGGGGGAGTTTGCCTATTCTTAAATGTGGATCACAGAGGTGGTCACAACTTTAAGTGGCTTAGAGAATTGTCCATATTCAAACTGGCCAGCTGATAGGTTCTATCAGGTCCCAGAGGAAGCTGTAAGCACCCCTTAGCAAGGACATCCCTTCCGGGACTATGCTTGCTAACCTATGACAGCTACCTTTTCATTCTCACCAGATGCCTGGAGGGTATCAGAGAATCATAGAGGTTGGAATTGTTAAGGTTAGAAAAGACCTCTGAGTCCAACTGTTAGCCTTGCACTGCCAAGTTCATCACTAATCCATGTCTCCAAGTGCCACATTCACACATTTTTTAAAGAACTCCAGGGATGGTGATTCCACCAGTGCCCTGGGCAGCCCATTCTGGTGTTTGACCACCCTTTCGGTGAAAAAAATTTTCCTAATATCCAATCCAAAATCTATACACATACATATAGATATAGTATATACTGGTTTTCAATACATTCTTCCACACTAGTTTACATTAACTATCACCTAGAACTGTCCTAATATGAGTTTATTTTTTGCTGTAAAGAGATACCAAAATTCCAGTATGTGAAAGCCCAAACCTTGTAACTCAGTGGAACAAGATGCGCTGTGCCAACCAAGATCATTTCAGGAAAGAAAAAAAAAAAAGCACCTTGGTTTTAGCTAAAGGAAGAGTTTGGGATTTACCAGCTGCAGTAGCATTGCTTTGAGGAAAAAGTGTCCCTGTCCCATTTCAGGGCAAGGACCTTGCTCAGACTATGGAGAATAAGGCTTCAATATGAGACTTCCCAACACATCCCATAAAATGTCCTTTCTGAAAGAAGACAAGCCACACCTGACAGCCAGTGGCATTTATGCCATCACCATCCACGCTGCCAGAATCCCCCCTTGTGTGAGTCCTGGGTCTAACTCATCCTCAGGAATGGTCAAGGAAGCCTCTCTGCCAGGAGCACCCCAGCCACCCTGTCACTGCTCTGGGCAGGGACAAGCCTTGACCAAAAGTGTG
>NW_008236209.1:6915641-6917230 GCF_000691975.1 Corvus brachyrhynchos
CCTGCTGAAAGGATGTACTTTTGCAGCCCCTCAGAATGTCCTATCTGCTCTGCTCAGGGCATTTGGGACCTGAAGCAAGCTTTTAATTGTACTCTTCTAGCTCACTTCTAATTGAGTTTTGCTTTAATGTTTGCACATGAGGAGTGATAATTGAAGGGGAGGGGACACTGCTCAAGTCAGAAATGTGTATGTTCAGCTGATTTACAGCAGGTATTAACCAGGGCCTCACTAGATTGTTCCCGTTGGGAAGAGAGGCTGGAAAAAAGTCAACGATACAGAACCTAGTTTCCTTGAACACAGAAGAGCACCAAGCCCTATTCACTGTTTCCAAACCAAGGTCATTAAACCCAAGTCTCTCCTCCTGTTATTTCAGGAGTCCCTTAGATGACTCCTTTTCTCACTGACACAAAAACCACCCAAATCCTCTACCCTCTGCCTTTACAAGCACAAGCTTTGACACACAGCCCATTGTTTTGGCTGGGAAACCAAGGAGAAACATCCACCCTCACCTCTCATTACAGAAATAGGTGGTAATTGGTCTTTTTATTCAGTTTCCAAGATCCCAGTGGTAAGTAAACCACCAGCTTTAACCAAGTCTGCAGTCGACACACTCTACCTCACATGAAGTATTCATAACTCCTGATTTATTCCATCTGCCACAGCCCACCGGAGCCAAATTCCAGATCAGATATTACATAGCATCCTTCTGTGCTGTATCCTACATTTTGTCACTACACACAGGCTTGCATCTTATTTCATTTCCCGTGTTCAACTCTGCAGTGTGTTCAAGTGGACGATTTCTGAAGGGCTGGACTGCATCAGAGGCTTTTAAGGAGAATAGTCCCATGAAAGCAGGATGAAATCTGAATGTAGAGGACAGCTTTGTGCTTGTACCACTTCTCTCTGGAACTGAGCTCTTTGTCAGAAAAGCAGCAAACAGGCATAAGTAGTTCTCCTTTTATTTCTGCAGGTGGCACCAAGCATTTAGTTCTGAGACTTATTTGTTCTTTTAAAGCTATTAACTCCTAAAAGATGGTCTGCTGCTCTGCAGACCCTCTGTGGCTGCACATGGCCTCTCTGCAGCTCTGTGAGCCCATGTTCTGGGGCCAGCTGGTCAGTGGTTCACCCATCCATCCCCCAGGGCCAGCTGGTAAGTGGTTCACCCATCAATCCTTGTTGTCTCTGGGATGGCAGTGGGAGCCGAGGTGTGAGGCATGGATAACCCTAGACAGGGTGAAGACTGGGCAGGAGCCAGTGGCACGAGTGAGTGTGGGATTACAGCTGAAGCAAGCCAAGAGCTTGGCAGGGGTGTCACTAACTAGACCCCTATCCCAGCCCTGCAGTCCTACCCACGTCCTATCCTCCCAACTTGTCTGAGCTGCTGCTGTGCCCTCAGATCCCTCTCACAGGGTCATTTTTCTGCTGATTTCGGAGACAGAGAGACACCAAAGGGCTGGTTCTGCATGGCCAGGGCACCCTTTCAGCAGTGAGGTCTGCAGAGCCACGTGCAAGGAGCACGCCAGAGAGCCCTGTTCCATGATAGCTCTGGCTAATCCACACCCCACGCTGATCTGATGAGCCAGGGAAAG
>NW_008236209.1:6917415-6928556 GCF_000691975.1 Corvus brachyrhynchos
GACCAAGGAAAAGACCCAGGACTAAAGTGGACAAACCACAGAAACTAAATATCCATATTCCTAACCACTTCCCATCACTGTAAAACGTCAGTGCCACAGTCACAACTCTCAAATTTGCCAGATGTAAGCTCCCATAGCCAACCATGCTGGGTGCTTTGAGTTTTTGAGGCTGCTGGGGATTACCCACCTGAGCCAGTTACCTTTTTGGGTGCTCCTTCCCGCAGATGGCCCAACTGGCTGCCCTGTGTCCGATCCAGATTGTGTTTCACTGCAGCCTTTGGAGCTGTCACTCTATCCCCAGGATAACATATCTGCCATGCTTGCGTGCAAAGCACAGAGCGACAGCTCCCTGGCCCGAGCGCAAAAACGTTATGACTTGTTAATTTAGCAAGGCATTTAATTCACCGCTGGCAGCATTGGCTGAAGAGCAAAATGAGGAAGTCAGATTCATCCTTGTCTCCAATGCATCAAAATAAAAGAACATCTATAGCACTGCACAGCACACTCCTAGCAACTAGGAGCTCCTGGGCTGGACATTGGAGGAAATAACTGGAAATCAATGATGCTATACCTTCTCCATCTGCCTCCAGCCCTGCTCACATTGTGATCGGATTGTGCAGAGGTTTTGCACTACACCAAATATTGTTTTATTTGGCAGCTATTTGTACTCTGTTTTTCTTAGCTGGGCTATCCATGCTCTGAAGGTACACATGCTATAAACTTAAAACTGGTAAGATTTTTCTTGATTTCCTTGTGCCATGGGGGCAGAAACTCCCAGATTATTTCCCTTAGGAAGTATTTCTGGCCTACCGCTGAGTGTGCAGCTGTGTACTGAAGCATGTACTTGTTAGAATATGTTACAGAAACATTATAATACTTAAAAGGTAGATAGTGTCTTATACTTTCAAAGCACTGTATAAGCACTAACTAATTGAGGTTCATGGTACTGCCTTTACGCAGATAAGGAACTACCACTGAAAAGTAGGTAGCAGCCAACACTTACTACCCTAAGGTCTGAACTACAGTAGTTATTTTTTCAGGTGTGGAATGGCAAAATATTCGAATTTGCTCAGATGCCACTGTACAATAATAACTGGCAAATGTCAGTATTAAATGAAACTTCAAATGGAAACTCCCCCCCCCCCATCCACTCCCCCACCCACTCACCAGCCGAATTTGTACAGCTGAAGTTCTGCCATGACAGGACTTGTCACAACTTCTTTTCACACAGCCTCTATACCCCCTTGGAGCAGTGGGGTGCAGGTTGGCTGAAAATCCTGCCCCTGGGAATTGCCTGAGAAAAGGTAAGGCTCCAGCCCTGGTAGGCCAAGCAGGCTGTTGTCATACTAAGAAGAATAACCAGTGTTGCTGGTGGAAAGCCAGCACCTCATGCTCAGCCCTGCCCAGGCACCAGGCTGTTGTCATACTAAGAAGAATAACCAGTGTTGCTGGTGGAAAGCCAGCACCTCATGCTCAGCCCTGCCGAGGCACTGGCAGCTCCTTTCTTTTTTCATTTCCTGTAGCAGGACAAGCTTCAAAGGGCTCCTGCGACAGCCGCTGGCTTTGATCCAGGGCTAAAACACCTTGGAGGTGGGAATCTCAGATAACAAAGCAGGTGCTGCATCACCATAGTAAGGCAAGGGAGACTCTCCAGGGCTCTTCAAACTTCTCTCCTTTTTTCTTCTTCACTGAACAAACCATTCAACCCCAACAACACGTTTGCAGCCCAGTTTATGCACACATGGGTATTATCAAACTGTGCTCCCAGCCACTCATACCAGACCACTCACCACAGGATTTCAAACCACTCAGGGCTCACCACTGCTGACTTGAGACAGAAATCTTCACATGTGGAAGCTGAAGTCGTGGCAAGGGAACAAATGGAAACTCTATTAGCAATGCTGTGACCTGTGCTAATAGCAGTCATACTGAAAGCCATTAACTCCCAGAAAACAAGAGCCCTAGAGGTTTCTGTTAGCTGAACGTGGGTTGGAGAGTACCAAAACTGAAGGGTTTGCCTTGAAAAGCTCATAGAGCATGTGCTCAGTGCTTGACTGAATCTGTTTTGCTGAATGTTCAGGTGGTTGGCGGCTGCTGTGCCTGGTTCACTGTGCAGGGGTATGGAAGAGAATTACCCTCTGGAGGGTTCTTCTGGACATAATGTAATTTATCACCCAGCATTGCTACAAAATGTATCTAAAGGATTCCTACATGATATACTACATTTCGTTTATTTCAGAAATATTTAAATGTCTTCCTGGTTTGGCCCTTAAATTTCTAGAAGGAAGAAATCTGTGTCCTTGCCAAAGATGCAAATAAATGTAGATCTAGAAGGCAACAGACTGGATGGAGTGGATTTCATGAGGGGCAACAATCCTTCATGTTGCTGCCCACAGCATCGATTTACTCATCATGAGGAATTTACCTATTATTTTACACTCACAGTTCAAGAACCAAGCCAGTGCTCATTACTGACAGCTGTACCAGGGGCCTAGTTGCAGAGCACATCCCTGATTGCTTTGAAGGGGCTGGATAACTGATTGGCTCTGCAGGCAGAGCGGCACTGCCAGACTTTTAGCATCTGCATGATTTGTGTCTCTGACTGAAAACCCCTGATACCACAGAAAGGACTCACACAGATAGACTGCCTCACATCAATCACCCTCACACAGTCCATGCAGGGACCTCTTGTTACCTGCCTGTTAAAAAAAATGGATCATTTTATAATAGTAATTTTGATTAATTAATTTTCTTTTTCATAAGTGGAGCATGTGTCCTTTTTCTCTGGTGTAAAGCCTAATTCTGTTGCAGCTCACAGCCACATTTTGAAATGTGTTCTGCTAGGAAAGCTAGAAAATGCTTTCTTAGATTTTAGTCTTGAAGACTTCCCAACACTGACATTAGATAAAAATAGGAAGCCAAAGGAACCACGGAATAGTTAACTTTTGAGGGAGAGACAATCAGAAAATGGTCAAGGAGAAACATCTGGCCTCTCTCTTCCTGCTCCATGCCACCAGTCAAAGCTTTAAATGGAAAGTAACCCAGCTGGGAAACCTGCTTATGACAGATGCAAGTGATATGTGGGGCTGTCCCTGCAATGCAATCCACAGTGTCAAGAGTAAATGGCACTGCTTTGATTCTGTAGTAACAACTTCACAAAACAACCCCACCAGGCAGGGAAACTGGCCACAGATGGGCTGGTGCTTGTGTTTTAAGGCTCTCAGCTCCAAATTTGGCCAGTTATCACTCCTTCTGGAGTCTGAGGTTCTCAGTAGCACAGCTCTTGTTGGGCTAGTGTTTACAAAGAACTACCTAGTGGGTCCAAAAGTGATTTATGGGTGAAACTCAGAAAATAAAAAAGCGCAAAAAGAGAGTTTTCTAAGTGTAAAATGAGCAGAAGTCTGATCAGAATCTGACCCTGCATCTCTCACTGTGTGTGCATAGATGTGTAGGAGCAGGGAGGCAGGGGAAATATGTGAGAGAAGCCACAGAAGCTCTCAGATAATGCCTCCAAAGTATTTCTAAGCCATTGCACAAGGAACAATATACAGAGACTTAAATTCAGACACAAGGGATCTATTTACGTGGATAGAAGAATCCTCATGTGGAATACGCTTACAAAGAACCTTCTTTAGGCAAAACAAATAAACACTGGAGTCATTTATCTCCTTGCCCTCTTTCTGTGCTGGAATACAGGAGCTTCACAGTGTTACAGTCCCAAACCGTGGCAGGGACCTCCTGCTTGTCCCTGCAGAATCCCACTTCAGTTCATTCAGCTGGTCAGGAGCAGAGGGCCCATTTCATGGGAGGACAAGGTAGGGTCTATGGTGAAGCAGTCTGTGAGACCAGGGTCTTTCCAAGCCATGTAAGGAGCCAGTGGGAATTGCCAAGGCAGCAATCTCCAAGCCAAAAAAGGAAGGAACACCATAGAGTTCAGTAACAACCACACTGCTAAAGCTCTTCTCCAAATAAATTTTCTTACAGATAGAAACTTCACTGTTTGCCTAAACATTATTTCAGTATGAAATTGGTGTTTTAAAATTGATTAAGTAATCCAAGAGCTGAAAATTTTTCTTGATGCTGCTGAATAGGACCCATAGACTTCACCCCATAATGAACTAGGTAAGATTTGAATAATTGAATGGGAGAGAGGCAAATTCAGCAGCAGAATTAACAAGCTGTTACTCCCAGGTTACTCACAGCTTCTCAGCACAGTGAATGCAGCCAGCACTTCCCTGTGCCAGGCTCACATATGGGCCTTTATGGCACAGCTCTAACAGCATCCATCCCACACCAAGAGCATCTTTGACCCTGAGGAGAGGAGAGGGGAAAGCAAACTGGAGGAAGTCATCCTAAAACACAGCTTGTTAGGGCCCACTCCCCTTACAAGCTGCTTGGAACAGCAGCTAGAAGGCATTGGGATAAAGGAGGGATTTTCAGGTCAGTAAATACCAAAATACTGCAGAAAGTTAAAATTTGGATTAAATTAGCTCCAGCTATCAAGTGTGTTCATAAAATCAATATTAGATTTTTGGTGGATTTTGCTGCCACTGCTGCAAAGCCATTTCTTTTTCCTCTCCTCCTTTGTGCATGGGACAGTGTAACCATCACTTCCAGGGTTCTCTTTGGCTCGAGTTCACTTTCCTTTGGAATAGAATGGCTGCCCAAAGGCAGCACATTGCCTGTACAAAACCTCTGCAGGGAATCTAGACAATGTAACAAGGCTATTAAATCCAGGCCTGCCAGGAAATGTAGGGAGAGCAGGTTGCAGTCTGAAGCAAAAGATCTACACAGAGTTTGGGAAATGGGAACTATTCCGGACAAATCTCATTCTCACTGCAGGCAGAGCCACTCTTCAAACCCCAAGCAAACATCTTGGGATAACTATGGGAAGCAAACACTTCAGACCAAGTTTCTGTCCTTGCTAAGAACCTTCCTGATCATCACTACAACCTGCTCTTTATTCTTGCTTTTTCCAAAGACAGTGAGGCAGTTACCAGGGACTCTCTTGTTCTCTGCCAAGGAGCTCTTCACAAAATAAAATTTGCATGACTGACTGTTCTTCTTTTTTGTCCAAGGAGACTTCCTGGACAACTGATCTTTCAAAAGCAGTGACCTTCAAGCTGTTACAAAGAAAAACATCTAAGCAGCACTAAGTTACTTAGAAATATTTTCACGCTCAAACAACTGAAAAATTATTCTGTATTCTCGTATTTCCCATAAGTGCTCACTTCTAGGCAGGGATCAATCAGATGGATTTTTAGATCATTACATAGATTTGAGAAGTCATTTAAAAGTCTTCAAAAAATGTCCTCTCAGTCAGATGCACAGCACTGCTAATGAAATACTGTAACTCACATTGGTGTTTTATCTGAACACCACTTGGAACAATAAAATATTAATAAAAAGCCACTACTGGAATATATTATCTCATCAGCACATGGTGATAACATTAAATTGTTTGGTGTTAGAAGTAAGGATAAGGATTACCATATCAATATTTAGCTCATTGAAATCATATTACCTAGTGCCATTGACAGTAATCACATCAAAATTCTGGATAATTTCAAATGATTCAGTAATAATTACCAGACTGTGCTGTAGGCAAAGGGAGATGCTGGAATCTGAACAGCCAGTGCCGAATTTGTACAATGACTCAGTGTGATGGGATTCGTACCTTAAGAAAATTGACTGAGCTGATTCCCCTTAATCTTTCCTTTGGGGAATGTACCGCTCCAAATCAGATCAGGGTAGAAGGGAAACAAGTATGGAAATTATTTTTAAAATTATTCAGCTGTTCTACAGCTCCTGTAGCAAATCCAGGACCAGGTTTGGGCTCTTTGGGGTAGGGAGCAGCCTACTGTGGTCTGTATTTAGCCATTATTCCTGCAGGCTCCTAGGCCATGTGGCAACACAAATAAATAGCCAGTGATGGCACAGGCAGTGAGAACTTGAGCACAGAGCATCTCAGTTTGGTTGAACAGATGCAGCTTTGACACACACTGTTAGGCAGCCACTTTCACAAGAATTGGCGTAAGAGCTTAACTTTTATCATTTACTATTATTTGTTTACTGTCTTCAGTGTGCTCAACTTACCAGACACACCCATACACATACACTGTACAGCAACTGCCAACCTCAGAGAGAGATTATGTTTGATGGAAAGCCATCAGCTTTAATAATAGAATAAATAAGTAGATACATAAACACTGAAAAGACAAGAGATGGTGAGAACAGACTTACTTAACCCTATTTTCACCCCCGCAAGAACTAAAATTTGTATGGGAATATCTTTTCTAAGACAACACATAGGTGTAATTCTATGAAGTGAGAACTGGTGGGCAGGCACAGAATGACAGATAGGAAAGGAGTGGATCTGTTTCCATACGTTACATGTGCATGTTCTTTCTCACTTAATTCCTTTCTGTATAAGTTGGTCTCCTGCCCTTACTAAACTATTATACAGAAAGGATGATCTTGGATACAGAATTGGTGTCACGCACTGAAGCGTCAAACCCTTTCTGCCAGCCAACCAAGCAGCCACATGACCACCATGTCTTCCCTTGAACTCATTTATCTTTTGTCACTGCTTAGAACACTTCGTCTAATTTTAGAAGGCAGTTCTGCAACCCTTGCAGTGAATAACACTTGTTCCGGCCAATAGTCCCAAAATGCACAAGTAGGAGTGCTAGAATCACAGAAACACAGACAGCTGAGACATGAGGTCATGGGGTCCCTCTGATCAGACCTGTCTTTCTGGGCTGACGCTCACCCAGACACAGATCCCCAATGCCGGAGCTTTACTGCTTCCCCAACAATCTATCCCACTATTACTTCCCTACCCCTACCTGATAATGTTTTCCTTAAAATCAAATAATCTTCCCTGATTAAAATCATGTCAATCATCTTTTATTCTCTCTGCTTCAAACAGATTATCACCCTTCAGTTACCTCTTCTTTAGACTGAAAAAAATAATTCCAATTCCTTAACTTTCTTCCTTCATCCTCTCATTATTTCTTCTGACTTCCTCTAGATGTTCCCCATCTGGCTTGTATCTTCTCAGGCAGCACCCCGAGAGTTATCCTGCTGATCTCCAGCACTGCTGATGAGCAGAGGGGGGCTGTGTGTGCCAGAGCCCACCCTTTGTCCCTGCTCTTGAGCACTTCCCTTTTCACACCACCAAGCAACTGTTGACTCATGCCCAGCTTGTGACATCCCAGATTATTTTCTGCTCTAGCTGCTATTTAGCAAGCTGTCCTCTGTCGTGCCTTTTTGCACTGAATTGTTCTTGTCTAAATGTTTTACCTTGCATCAGTCCCTATTTACCCTCCTGGATTATATCTGTAACTTTCAGGATCATTTTGAATTCTATGCTTGTACTCTTACCATATTAGCAGTGCATACAAATGATAAAGGAATGCTTCCCATTCCGTCATCCAGGTAACTAATAAACATCCTGGGCCAAGGACAAACTAAAGGCTGGATTCTGTACCTTTTCTATTAGGCAATATTGTCTAATAACTTCATATCTAAGGAGTTATTCACCCAGATAAATACAAGTGAACTTGAGCCAGAGTTGAGAAATGAGGTCCTTAGGGTGTAACACCAAGGTTTGCAGGTATTTCTCCCATCAAGAGAGTAATAAACAAGAATGTGCAGTTAAAGCCCCTTTGGAAAGAAGACTGGGCAGCTACAGTAATTTTCATGCCACTGATTTTCTTTCCATCAGCCACAGAAGTTACATTCACCACAGGAAACCCACTATAATCTGTCACAATACAGGCTTTTGGACTTAAAACATTTGGAAATACTTGTTCATAATTTTTCAAAATCCTACACAGGGATATAAATATACAAATACATTTAATTTCCCTGGTTTCTTGTTTTAGCTCTTACTCAGCAAGACTCTGACATAAATAAAGTTGAATACACACAAACATTTTACTGTTAGATGCTTCAATGCCCAAAAGAATTAGGACCTGTAATCTCACAGAAAATCTGGGGGCAGTTTTCTTGAACTAGAATATAAAAACCATTACACCAGATTTCAGACTGAGTCCAGACAAGCACAACATCTAATACTGAGTAACACGGAATACTTTGGGAAACAGAGTAAGGAATAAATTAATAGGTGGGTGCTTCTTCCTCTGACACCCTCCCCAGATCTATCAGTGGCTTAGGTATTTTCTGAGCATTTCTTTTTGCATCTGGGTCATCACAAGTGCAAGCTTCTACCTGACTAATTTCAGCTACTATTATTCCAACTACTTTCACTATTCCTTAAACTGAAATGGATAGTATAACCCCCTGGAATCTCACACTACGTGCAGTGCCAGGGCTCTATCGATTCTGATCTCACAATGTTAATGTGCACCCATCAGTGATTCGGCCTGAAACAGCTTTGAAAGATTTGTCAGAAACTATCACATGAAAACTAAAAGGACAGAAGAAATGACTGTAAAATTAAATTATTCATTTTTCCACAGGGACATGGAAAAAAGGACAGTCGCTAAAGGATTAGGATAAATCAGCTACTGCAATCAAATCTGCAAATGCTAAAAAATTGAAAGGCTATTGCAAGTGCTGCAGAAGCCATGCGAGGTCAAAATTTTAATGAAGTTCCACCAAAAATGCATAAGCAGTAATTACATGACTGAACTGAAAATCTGAGAAATGAGGTTTAAAAGGAAATAAGATGGATGTTACATTTGCAAATGCTGCAACATTACCTCAAACATTCCCAAACTGCTAATCAGAGAAAAAGATAACACATTTTCCACATTGGGTTAGATTTTCTTAGCTCAGTTCCTGTGTGCCTAAAGATAAAAGAAATGCTTATCAAGCAGTAGATACATGGAGAGCAGGGAGAGACAATGCCCCACTTCTACCTCAAGAGTCCTTTTATCTCTCATGTATTTTTATGGGCTTGGCCTTTTTATTTTAACTTTACAGCCTCCACTGCACCACCACAAACATCCTGAGTGTGCAACACTTGGTTTATTTCCCTTCCTGTAATTCATACCTTCTACTCTGAAGTTTTGCACATGCAGAAATCTCAGGCGTGTCAAATTGCAAGCAGCGAGACTACTCACATATGTGTCTGTTGAGATGGAAAGAAAAGAAAATGCCATCTTATCTGAAAATGAATTTTAGTTGCCCATTCTGTTTGCAAGCATCCCCTCCAGTGTGATTGCTCCCATGCCAGTTGTCTCATCTTTCTCAGAGGAACAAAAATGTAAAAATAGACTCTGACCTCTTTTATTGCACAGTGTGTTAAAGAAATGGGAAAGTTAAGGAAAATAACTGTAACCTAATAAAAATTCAGAGGCACCTCAAAACGTTAATGAATATTTTATTATTACAGATATGGAAAGTACAGCCCCATAACTACACATTACTTTTGGGGCTTGCAAAACATAAAAATTACATTCTTTCAGGTAGTTTGACCATTTTTTCACACCACATCTACTATACTTCATGCTGTTGAGAATCAATACAAACCATTTTGGTGATATTTTCTGATAGTTGGTGATTAAAGGAAGATGGAAAAATACATGGATACAGAACAACGAATCAAGAAACGTGGGCTGGGCTTTTTTGCCGTGCTGCTTTGTTCATGACATAACCAGAGACTTTGATTTCAATGACTCAGTCTTCTCATCTGTAAAATGAGGATAACATCTGAATGTCTCTCAGTGGAATGGTGAAATTTAATTTCAGGATGTGTATAAAGGACATGGAGTTTGCTAAGTGGCAAGGTGCTATTACCGTACATTATAAACATAAACCTAGGAAATTTGGCATTGAATGTGTAGGGGTTTTTTCCCCTTTAGCTGCCCTTTTGTTTTAAATAGTACTACTAATAATTGACATTCTATTAACACTGAGAGGAAACAACAGACAAAGGATTCTCTACACACACATATAGCCAATGTAACAAAAAAAAAAGAAACAAAGAACAGGGCAAGTCTGTGGTCTGAAGAGTCAAGTTAAAATGGAGCCCTGCTTGGAATATTTAGAAGGTTCCTTTTTCATTCTCTTGAAATACTACCTCATCTTACTGCTTCTTTTTCTGCATTCATCACATTTATGGGATAATTTTTTGGCCCACTGGCAGGCAAACTTTCTGTTCATGATTGCAAAAGGAGTTTCCTGCGCAAGGCCCAAAGAGCCTGCCCTTTAGTATGGCCATGGACGCTACTTTACCCTCTCTGTTCTCAGAGCGTAAACTGAGAGGCAAAATGAGAAGAGATTATTCCTGAATTTATGGATAACCAACTAGAGCAGCATCTCTTCTTGAGAGCTCTCTATCAGAAGGCAACTCATCATTGTTAATAACACATTGGTTTAGGTTGGAAAGGACCTTAAAGACCAACCAGTCCCAACCCCCATGCAGTGATGGGATGACATTTGCAGTGGTTGTGGGGACACAACTTACCCCTGAGGTATCTGCGGAGCTGTGCCATGCCCATCCGGCTCGGAGCTGGCCAGTGGTGCTGAGCTCCCCTCAGCACTGGCCCACGGGGAGCCATGATGGCTCCCGTGGGGCAGCCAATTCTGTCGGCCCCTTTGGCAGATGTTCATAGAATATTCAAAATATTCAACCCCATAACCACTAAACCAAAGGCGTATTAAAGAGGTTTATGGATCTGGCACTGGCTGATATAAGGTAGTGGTTGCAGTGGCAGTGCTGAGTGGATGGCTGGACTTGATAATCTTGGAGGTCTCTTCCAACCTTGACAATTTCATGATTCTAAACCACATCACTCAGCACCAGATCCAAACACCTCTTAAACACCTCCAGGGACGGTGACTCCACCACCTCCCTGGGCAGCCTGTTCCAATACCTGATCACCCGAACAGTGAATTTCTTCTATCTAATACCTAATCTGAATCTCTTGCTGTCGCCGTTTAAGGACGTTTCCTCTGGTCCTCTCCCTACAGACACGGCAGAAGAGACCGGCCCCACCTCACTACACCCTTCTGACAGGGAGTGATGAGGACCCCCCGAGTCTCCCGGAGCTCCCCCGGCTCCCTCAGCCGCTGCTCATCAGACTCGTTCCCCAGCCCTTGCAGGAGGCTCGCCGCCCTCGGGCGGACACGCTCCAGCATCCCCCATCCCTGTGGAAGCGCAGACCCAG
>NW_008236209.1:6928994-6941291 GCF_000691975.1 Corvus brachyrhynchos
GGAGGCTGCGTTTCACGAACCGCCCGTTCTTCACCGGTTCTCGAACTTGTCGGTGTCTGCGGTTGCCCAGCCATGTGTCCGATCCCGCGTGCCGAAGGCAGAGACAGCCCCTAGCATTGATTTCTAATCAAAGATTTTATTTTTTACTTTTTTTTTTTTTTACTGGTGTTATAAGAGGGCTAAAGAAGCTCTGCTTTGGTTTTGTCTTTGGCTGTGTTTATGTGCCTATTTATACTTAAGGTCCTTAATAATATACTCTGGAAGGAGTATTGTGCATGCACAATGTGTGTTTCCAGCATAATTTCATGGTACATCTCCACGCAAAAGCTTTGTGGATGAGCCATTAGAAAAGATAAACATTTTCTTATCCCAGTCACCAAAAAAAAAAGTAAAGAGAGTTGTGGTTTGATCTAAGCTAACTAATGAGGACTAGGTACAGAAACTACTCTGAGAGCCTCTTGCCTGATTGTTTTTCATGTATCTGTGTAATTACACAAAGAAGAGTGCTGGCAAAGGGTCCTGAATGCACAGCTCTCATCTGGCATTCTTCTTCAGTGTGTTGGGTGTCGGAAATATTATTTAATTACTTTTTGTTTCTTTTTCAAAATTAAGACAGTTTAGTGCTGCAGAAGGATAAAGATCTGCCCACAGATCTCACCTACACAGGCTGTGTCTCTTTTGGACCTTATTCTTCCTGCTAGAACAGCTGAATTTTATTTTGCATATTGGATGCACTTACATGGTGGCTCCTAAGTTTATAAACATGGGCACCCATATTTACTGACAGCTGTCATGACCTAGATTTAGTCCCAAAATCAGAGAGGAAATGCTCCTTGGACCAGGTAGCTCTATCTTCAGATATGCACATGCTGTATTATGCACATCATGTTAAAAAAACAACCCCCCTCACTAGATCCTGTAAAGGCTACACCTTGAATTTTTTTCCCTGAGGGGGTAGAAGTCACTGAACCAGAATCTAAACTTCAGTGTACATAGAATGCATTTGTAGCAGTTATGTGCTCAAAGACAAACTCAGTGCTAATGTGCAGTGAATCAATGCTGTCTGTGAGCTCACAGGCCGCTGCAGCTCTGCTCCTGACTTCTTGTCAGCAGCACTCCCTGGAGAGAGCAAATGATGTTTAGAAATCATCCTTGCACTCCTGTGGTTGACAGTGGAATTTGCAAGATAATTTGCCACAGTATTTGCTGCTCTTTAGAGAAGTTGTGAGCAGCAACCAAGTCTGATAACTGCAGCTGTTTGGAGAAGGAAAAAAAAGACACCCAAAGGAACCTTGATGTTCAGTCCCACGCTGCCTTTGGCATGTTTGGGGAGGAATATAACTTCCTGCTTTTCTAAGCTCAGTTGGCTGCGTGGGGGGACTCCTCAGTTCCAAAATACCTGCTAACTAGAGTGCTTGGACCCAGTTTCTGCTGCTCTGTGGGCAGTTGTGTACTTTGCTGTCTTAATCAATCAAATATCTTTGTAAAATAAATAGTGTTGTGTGCCTTCAGTAATTTGTCAGTGAACTTCTGTCTGGGAATCTCACATTTAAAGACAATAAATAAAAAGAAAGAGCATCTTGCTGAGAAACCACAGCTCTTTCTGGCAGCCTGGCTAAGAAGTGTGTATACATACTGTTTGTATAGTCACCTTATGCATAGGTTCCTTTGTGGGTCCTTATTAAAAGATGCTTCTGGGTTCTTGTTCTGTTCACTTCTGCTGTCTCTGACCAGCCTCTTGATACTGGTTTTATTTGTGGGTGATTGGTGCTTGTTAATTATTTTAGGCCTTGCACATGTAGAATCCCGTGGTGCCACTTGTAACTAACTTCCATACCAATTTGTTATATTTGGCAAGAAAAATATTCTCTTAAATTCATCTAGTATTGAGGTAAGGAAAAGGTGTTTCTCCTTCTTTGACTATCAGCTGTGATTAGAATTCTGCAGACCAACTCATGCCTGCAGTGCCAGTTCTACAGTTCCTTTGTAATCATTTTCTGCCCTGACATACTTGTCCTATCTTATTTCCTTTATGTGGATGACAAAAAGTGGAATTTGCTACTACAACTAGAAGGCAGTTAAGGTTTCTAAACATAACATTAGGAATAAATTGTAGGTGTACACTGAACCAGCAGTGCGTAGATGGCAGTTGCTTACCCCATTTTTGTTATCCATGCTTGCTGCAGTCATCCCTCAGGGATGAAGAGGAATTTTTGATCCTATTCTAATGCCATAAGTACTGCTGAGCTTGTTAAGATGTGAGAAGAGGGGAATAGTCGGGTACTTGTGGTTTATCCAGTAAGTGAGGTTTTCCTTGAGTGGCATGGGTAATCAGAGGAAAAATACCTATAATTTAAGCTGCTGTAGTCTACATTTGTTGTCTTCATTTTCACTGGAATACTGAAAACCCCTGTCTTCTGTAGTATGGGTGATAGAGAATGTTGGAGCTTTTTTTACCAGAGCTTGGTAATCCTGTGCCGAGATTTCCACTCATGTATTGAATTTCTGTTGTGAAGGTTGTTCAGAACAGTGTATTTAAATGCTGTTCATATATATTTTCCTTTCCAAGATCTGCATGATCTTTTGAGAAACCTGTCTCAGGTTTGGGAAAAAAATAAAGTGCCTTTTTCAACAAATCAAGCTGCAGGCATAAATTCCATGATCTGCAGGTTCCAGTTTGGTTGGAAGTTTTCTAATAAAACAATAGCTTCATTTCATGTAATCAGTTTTTTCTCCCTGTGTAAGTGACACTGTCTGGCTTTGTCCATCTTGCCCAGACCACAGTTCTTAGCAACAGCTTTAACAAGTGCACGTACACAGAATTGGCATGAAAAGAAGGATGGATGGATAACTAATAGTGCAACTTCATTGCTCAAGCAAGTAGTCAGGAACGTGCACAGATTTGTCTGGTCTCTAGGTAACACGTTTTATAACTTAAGAACACAAGCCTGTACCAACACCTGTAGGAGTACTAGAGAACTCTTGGGTACAGTTTTGGTCCCACAACAGAAGATGGTGAGTGCTGTCTAGAGGAAATTATTTGGGATCCAGATGCATCTGTCAGTCAGACAATTGATGAATTGACCTGTGCATCAGAGCTGCTTGCTGGAAGAGAGAAAGATTTTACTGCTGAATTTGGATCCTTGAAAGCCTTTGGGATTTGCAGTGTGGTTGTCAGTAGAGGTGAGCTTCACATCTTGCCTGGGAAGCTGCAAGACAAGGAAACCATTCCTTGCCAGGTCTCTCACAACGTGGGAGTGCTACATTAAAAGCATTTTGAGCATTCAGTTGTTGTCTTACTTGGGGATGTTTGAATGAATGGCTTGGCAACAAACTCTATCTGTGGAGCAAAGGCAGCCCATGACTGGAGCATTCAGCTGATGGTCGCTGGGGCTGGCTTCAATTTCTTGTTTTGTCAAATTCCTCAGAATCTTGGAGAAAGTTTTAAGGGTTTTCTGTGCTTCATCTTTTTTCCCTGCATGAAAGTGGTAACACTGCTTTGCAGAGTGCCAAGACGATAAACTGCACAGAAATTGGATTTCATGTAGATCTCAGTGGTGAGAGAACATTCCCAAATCAGGCTGAGAACTTAATGTAATTGTGATGGCTATAAGCCTTAATTTAATTTTCTTCTTGTTCATGGAAATAGAATCATACAGGGTAGGGATAATTTCATGCTGATTCATAAAGATGAATGGTATGTATTTAGGTGCTTAGCATTCTGAAGATTACTTCTGTTGTAAGTGGTTTGTAGAAGGTTTTATTCAAATTTAAAACCTTAAATTCTTAAGATTTCTCCAAATGCATTCAGGAGAGATATCTTCCTTGCTCTAAGGAGAAAAAAGCAAACAAACAAAAAACCCACCCAAACCATGTGCATATACAGCATATTTTTTTCAGTTTCTTATGTAGAGCGTTCCGTTGTCTACATATTTCTTCATGCGTTAAAATTGCAAAATATAAATTTGGCTTCCATGCTTCAATTCAGATGAAACTATTTAGCAAATAATGACTTGCAAGGGTCATAACTCCAACGGTGAGAGCCCAGAGATGCTGTGGCTTACGCTGTCCCTAACTGTGCATAGTCTTAAAGGCTGCTGCTTCTTCATACACTTGGGTTTTTCAAAAAGGAAGCAGAGGAATATTTAACGTACTGATACACTGTTATTGTCAGTTTTTAAAGGTGATAAGAGAGTAAAGAAGGGTTAGTATGGTTTACTATAAGATAAATGGAAGAAATAATCTAGGTTAGTCATAATAATAGGGGTATCAAAAACTGCTGGTTGTCTTTAAATTTGATTAAATAATTGGAGATGCTTGCAGTCCTCTTGTGGGAGGACACCCTGAAAAATAAAATTCTGAGCATGCAATTTTAATGACTTCTGGGAATATGACTTAATCAGATTACTTGTGATATTCTAAAATCAAACTGGGACTGCAAAATTCTTGTCTGCCACAAATAAATTAGTGCCATTTAGCTTCCAATTATGCAGCTTACAACCAGGTTAATCTTAACTGATGATATGCTTTCAGTGTGTTTGCATATGCCTGTCCAATAATTAAAACCTTTCTAGATGCTGGTGATTAAGGTTTTTGGAGTGTGGGGTTCATGGAAGAAAAAAATGTTGCTCAGAATTGGTTTTGTTCGAAAGAGACAGAAACCACTGCTGTGCTGCATAATGCCTGTGCATAAAGGGACACAAGTGTTTGCTTTTAAGGAAAGCTGACCTAGTTGCTTGACATTTGTTTTCATCTAAATTATTTTTATATTCCAGTGAATTTAGAACTTCTGTTTTCTAGGTGAAGGATCCGCAGCTAATGTTGCCTTTGAAGAAAACAGTTACCACTGGCCATGCTCAGAATACCTCTCTCTTTTCTCATGGTATTTTTTGCCTTCATAATTCACAGGGAACTTCTAAAATACTCTTTTATAAGTGCTTAACTGACTTAATTTACAGACACTCTCTGTTGTTTAAATGCACTGACCTGAATCTTGGGAGTGAACATAGATATTGTAGTGGCTCGTTCTCTGGGCAAGTGTTTCAAAGCTTCCAAGTGTTAAAATTCCTCACCCAAGTCCAAGAAGGCTTGGCTACAAGAACATAGAAATACTGTAGGGATCTTTATACTTAAAAAACATCATTTAATAGAACACATTTATTAATTTCAAAGCTTATCCTCTGCTTAATTTTGCCAAGAGAATTTCTTAGAGGAACATTTTTGCAGCACAGTGTTGATCAATAATACGTAAGTTGTGTTCTGGATGTTAAAACCAAGGACAGTCATCTCCAATGACCAGATCAGTGAGTGTCACGTTACTCACTTTCAGATTTCTTTAACAGACTTTCTGCCGCTGGGTAATGAATTAAGAAAAAAATATAGTCTCTTTATTGGTCTCTTTAGCTCTGTTTTCCTGCTTGCTTTTTTTACACCCATTTGCCACTTTTCACTTATCCTTCAAGCTCTTCGGGGCAGGGGCTGATTCATGGTTACTTTGCTGGGGTCTTACATTGCATGTAGTGGAATGTCTCAGAGCCTTCGTTTTTTAATTAGCTGGGTGAACTGTACAGCTTTAAGAAAATTTGCAATTTATTTCCTTTTACATTTGCACCCCCCTGTTCTGCTTTAGACGGAGAGTTTGCTACATTAAACACACTGTGGACCTGTCAGTGTCCTGCAGCACTTTCCTCTATGGAGTGATTCGATTTGAAACTGGTCTGTTGGGGGTAAATGCCAACACCAGTCTCTCTTCTTCTGAATCACAACGTTTGAACGAGGTCTAAATTTTCCATAAGAAATTCCTTAAGTGTAAAAGGCAAAAGCTGTAGTTTTCACTGCCGTCTTGCAAAGGAGCTGCTATCCTTCCATCTAAAGAAGCTCAAAATAGTGTTTTCACAGGGTTTTTTCTTAAGTCCATTGTGACTCAAAGTACTAGGCTGTGTTCTGGGCTGGCATTGTTTGGGCTGCGTGAATTAAACAATAGCCGCAGCCTGCAAACAAGAGAACAAAAGCGTTTTCAAGGCCACGCTTCTAGCAAGTGAAAACCGTTCAGGAAAGAGGGAAGTGGAGAGAAGTTAGCTATTGCCAGTGTTATAGGTAGTGCAGTGAAGAGAAAGAAACAATACAATGAAAAAAACAGATGTGAAATAAGAGAACAAGAGTTTGTCTTGAAGTTACTTTTTTCCATGGCTGTGCAGGAGTGTGAAGAGGAGTCAGTGTTAGGCAGCCTTCAGAGTTGGAGAAGTAAAGCAGAGAGCTGATTTCTGTCTAGCTTTTGCCAATGCTTGAGCTAGAATTCCAGGGGGAACTGCACTGCTCAGAGGAGGTTAAAGTGGAACTGCTCTGGCATCTGTGAAGGCAGTCCAGCACTGAGGGACAACATATGTACTCCTGAGGCACTGGACAGTCATTTTAAAGAGAGAAGATTATCTGTACAGCAGACTGGTTACTGATAATCTTCCACTCTGTGTTTAAAACTCCACCATTTTACCTTGTGGGTTCCTTCTGTAGCTGTTAAACCTGTGTCTGATTTTGTCCGGTTGGGAGTGTTAAATCTGTATACACCTATACGTAAGCATTTATGTCACATAACTAGTAAATTTCACAATGAATCCACTTGAAATTATGCAAATGCATATTCATTGCATAGACTGCTTTCATTTTAGTCCTGTGTATTAGGATACTTTGGAATTTCCAGTATGCAGAAACAGGTAAATATTTCTGCTAAACTTGAGAAGGTTCACAAGGGTCTTTGTGAGAGTAGAGTTTCTGCTGTCATTCCATTTAATTTCTTTCAAGAGATGAATAATAATATGCCTAATAAAGAACCTCAAATTGTGGAAGCCAGGTGTCTTTTCCAGAGAAGGGGGTAGATTTGGCTTGTGAGCCCTGTGTGGACCGTGCTTCTTACCTTATGATGGCTTCTGCAAGAGTTGGTGACATCTTTGTTCTTTCTGAGCATTGTGCTGGCAGTTGCTTTTCCCATTAAGTAGCAAGAAGCATAATTCGTGGCTGAGCAGTGTAAGCGAGGTTAAAATAAGAGAATACAGTGTCAGTGGGAGTCAGTGAGACTCCACAGATATGTTTTCAGTACTGTTTGGACTACTGAAGGTAGTAAGAATGGTACTCATCTGATGTGGCTGTTGGGCAATGGTGTAGCGTCTCTGACTGTAGAAAGTTTCTGGAGATGGCTGCCGATTCTGTTAAGGACAGATTCCAATGCCTTGGTCTGTGCTTGTATGACATTCAAGTTTGGTTTAGATTATGTGCTTCCGCTAGGGCAAAGTATACAGAGATCAATGCAAAAATTAACTAGCAATCTTCCTAGTGCCTTTCTCCTCATGCCCTAGGCTGAATGAGTATCATAATGTGTCTTTGAGATTGCTTCAGATATATCTTTGCAGGTTTCCTTGTAAGAAATAAGTAATTTTGTTAATTACGTGATTTTTTTTTAAAAAATATTTCTAGCTCTTAATCTGAATGTGGATGTTTAAAGATGAGTAAAAATACAAGTTCTTGCAAATATGTCTCAACTACTTGTGGAGCTGCTGATTCATGTACTGCAAAGGAATGTTTGTGGTGGGTTTTCCAGTGGGATCAAAACTTGTGATGAGCTGAAGAAATCACCCTGAACTGCCTTGAACTTTGGGAGCAAAACCAGATCGTTGTACAGAATTAGCTGCAGAAATGGTCTTAAAGGGAGGAAAGCACATAAAGGGAGTAAAATAGGTAGACCATGTAGGGAATAGATATAGGACAAAGTTTGCAAATAGAGTCTGGGATAGGGATAAGACAACGGGAAGCTCTTCTAGCCTGCTGAAGCCAAGAGCGTGCACTGCTTTCTCGATATCTGTGTGCTTCCCATCTGGTGGCTGCCCAGACAAAACAGGAGAGCCATCTGCCTTCCAGCTGGTCCGTCAGGAGGAGCCTACTGGGAAGCTCACGTGTTTGTTTGTGGAGCCTGTCAGTCCTTGCAGCCCAGAGATGGGATGTGAGGATCAACAGGGACAGACAGAAAAGGGGAGAACAGGAAGAAGAGGAAGGCACACAGAGAGGGCTTTCTCTTCATTGTTAGAAATTTTCTGTGTTGTCCACTTGTTTGTGTGAAGGTGCATCCTTCCTCTGGTGTCATCTGAACAAGGAGTCGTGGTGTAAAAACCAATACCTAATTTTTCTTAAAGCTTCAAACATATGATCTTGCATCCATTTATCTTAACCTGTGTTAATTAACGAGTGGAAATCAGCTTAAAAGGCAGTGCACAGAAATCTCAAACTTGAATGCTGACTTTCCTCATCTTTCCTGAAAGGATGTTCAAAAATTATGAAAAGGATCTGAACACTTACTGACAAACAGTAGCTTCCTGTAATGGAGCAAGAGAAAAAGGCAGTCTTGCAGATTTGGCACAGTTTGCTATAAAATCAGAGATACTTTGCTGGAAAGTTCACTTTTGGTTCATGGATTGCTTATTGGCTTCTTGTTACCTGCTTTAAACTTTTATGGAAACACTTAGATTCATAACAATGCTTAACATTCAGGAGACCTTCTAACCCCCCCTATTTCAGAGGCTTAGTCTGGGATTTTTTTGTTTGCTTTGCATAGCGAGTCATTAAATCATAAGAAGCAGAAGGATTGCTGTAAAAGTCAGCACATTCTGCTCTCCTTTGTAGTTCTGCAAGGGAAGAGAAGAACAAGTGGGGCAGCGTCCAGTCGTCACATGGACACTGGGAGAGGCGATGGGATGGAGCCCTGAACCTCGCTGGGTAAAGGGATGGAGCCACTTCAGTCCCTAATGAGGTTTACTAAGAACAGCAGCAGGTCCTTTGCCAGTCTTGGCAGGGGCCAAGGGTATTAGCTGTGTGCAGGGGTTGAAATAGAAATCAAGGTTTATTTTTAGCACTGGTCTCTTCAGGGCATATTGGAAATCTGATCAGGGAAGGGAAGTACTGTCATGCTCAGTGTGAGGGAGGCACCTCAGCACCTGCACTGTCAGTGGATCGTGAGCTGGAGATGAAATTGGGAGAGTTGGATTTTTCTAGAACGTCACCTCTTGGTGTTTCTGTGGGTTTGGTTTATCTCTGATTTGCTTGGCCAGACCTGTGGTGCTAAACAGTGATGAGGGCACAGAAGGGAAACTGCTTCCCAAATTACCTGATCATGTTATGTTTTAAATAGCTCTATTTTATTATGCATGTATGCAGATACTATTATTTGCCTCATGCATGGCTTATATTCTATTAATTTTACCCAGAGCATTTAAAGGTAGACTACTGTAAAATAAACACACACTTTATGCTGATCACAAAGTATTGTTGTGAAAGACTACTGTGGGAGGGCCAGCTCAGAATAGAAATGAGATTTAATTTGACTCTAAGAGAACTTTTCTTCTCCAGGGAGTTTGCTGAATATGTCCATGAAGGCACGTCCCCAGTAATGCAACTTGTGACACGGGTTCTAGTGAAACGGTTGTTAACTGGTTTCCTGTTCTGGGGTATCCTGATTCATTGCAGAGGTATTAGGCTTATTCTGCAGAGTTGTATTTTGTGGAAAATTCTTTTCAATGAAGCTTCGCTCCATAGCAGACTGCTACATTCATTATGGAAAACTAGGCAAAGAAATTGTAGGTATATGTGCCAAAAAACATTTAAATGTATTAATTATTAAGTTTTCTTTTATCATATTAAAGCAAAATAAGATACATATTTTTTAAAGATTGCATAGTGCAACAATATGCAATGCATTTTCTTTTACTGTAGTAAAGTGTGGACTTTGAAAATCACAGTTTTGTATTGTAAATTTATCATGAAATTGTCAAGGGCTGTAAAACCTGTCTGTTGACCAGGGACTTGGTGAAATTGAGCTCACGTATCTCAGAGGTGTATCTAATGTGATGTCTGTTCCCCTTTTATTAATCTTCTCTTAAGATCCCCAGTTCACCTTTAATTCTGGCTTTCTGTTGGTTAAATGGATCACATCCATGTGACACAAAGACACATGCCTTGTGCTTCAAATCTGCAACTTTCAAATTTGTAAGCACATTGTTTCTATGCAAATAATGAAGCACTGAAGGAGTGAATATAAAGTATTTTATCTGACATACAAAAAACCTTGATGTGCAAAGTCCTCTGGCTGGGTATTTCTAGACTTTTTTCACCTCTGTGTCCTCTGCAAGCTGGACTGTTTCTGTAACCCACTTTCCTGTCTTACAGAACCTCAAGTAATCTTTTTCAACCTTAATTAATTAAGATAAACTGACTAATTGCTTTGCAGATGTGACACATTTTTAAATCAGTGCCTTCTAATCATGAATATTATTTCAACTGTATGTTTATTTTTGATTGAGTAAATAAATACATAATCCTCCAAATCCATTATGGCTGGTTTGTTCAGCAAGATTTTTAATAGTAAAATACTTCTGCAAGTAAAATAAAATTAATGTTCTACCTGTTTAGTTGCAGGTTGTTTCTTACTATAACTTAGATACGGAAATTTGGATATTTAAACTTTGAGAGTTGAGGCAAAATTCCAGTGTTGGTCTTAACTGAAGCTGGTGTAGGTGCAGAGTGAATTTGTTCTGGTGGGATTATTTCCTGTCTGGATTGAGTTGGCTCAGGCTGCCTGGGCACCTCTGTCTCCTCCCTTGAGAAAAGATGTACCTGGATTTCTGTATTTGTCTGAAATGTAAGTGGTATTTGAAGAAGCTTGTATTCCTTCAGCCTTTGTGATGTATGAAGGTGTCATTGGACATGAATGCCCTGGCTGTACATTTCTGCTCTCAGAACACCTGCTGTGGGCTGCTTTTCCTCTGGCTATTTCCACTTCTACTTGTGTTAGAATAGATAATTCTGTTGTTCTCCACTTGGTGTTTTTTTGGGCTGGATTCCCATCCATGTGACATGCAACAGTGTACAAAAATCAGATTTTTGTCTGACTTTTGATTTAGGTAGTGAAATTACAGTGAACCCTTTTTAAGCTGTTTTTTTTGCCAGTTGGTAATCTCATCATGTCTGGTATCTGGTCTCTGACTTGTTTGGAAAGAGCCTCAGAGATGTATGGGATGGGGTTGAGGAAGAGTTTTGTTTGCTGCTGCAGTGAAAAATTAATTCAAGACTTGGCAGCAGCTGCGGGTGACAATTTTGAGTTGCTGAATAAGTATTGTAATCAGCATTTATCACTGACATCACATGGGATTAAACACTTTGAGGTGATTCTTCTTGGGCACAGCCTTAGGGAGGGTTATTACCATGACACAACTAGTTGTCATGGCAATGCATGGAGAAGAGGGAGACTCTTCCTTCCCCTTTTGCATTCTGCACTACTCTTGTTAAAGGGAAGTCAGATCGTTGGCAAAGTTGCAGTCTTCTTTTTTAAAATATAACAGCAAATTGTACTATTGGTCTTTCATGTTCTGGTTGAGATCACAGCACATTACATGTTCCTTTTGTGGATTTGCCTTTTCTGTGTAAAACTGTCCTCAACTTTCTCATGTTTGGGTGGTTGTGTGGTGTGTTCCCTTGCTTCCCCTGAAGCTGGGCTTTTCCAAGGAGCCCAGTTGAGGTCCCAGAGTCTGCCAGCCAAGGTGAGAACAAGATGGCAGTGTGTGAGGATGCTTCTGTTTGAGCTGTGCAGGGCACTGGGGTAATGCTGTCTTAAAGGTTGCCCTGCCTGCTTTCCCTGTAACACTTTACCTTCATGCCCTGCAAGGTGATTAGAGAAAGTTGATACCAAAACAAAGAAAATATGGGGAAAATGATACAGTAAATTAGTCTCCCTGACTTGTTAATGGGTTTTATTTACTGAAATTACTATTGGTAGCATTTCTTTTCTGTGTGATTATCTGTGAGTCGTAACCCTGCATTTTGCTGGTCACCTTGGTGAAGCTCAGATAAGGTGAATGGGTCTCTGCACAAATGCTCAAATCACTGTTTTGGAGTCTAATTTATAATTAAAATTTATTTTTGAAGATCCAGTTTGCAGAAGTATGTTGTAAGCATCCCTTAATGGTTTACTTTATGCAGCTAATCCCCTTTCTGTTTCATGTCATGAAGTAATGAACCTCATAAACCTCTCCCTGCTTGGGTCTCATCAAAATGTGATTCTACCAGTGCTAAGTCCAGCCCACAAATGCTCATGTGGTAGCAAAGAGTTTTTATTATTAGGGGTAAGTCAGACAAATAACTTCGCAAAATAATGGGGTTTGTCTTAGAAGAGTTATTAAATAAGTTTGATCCTGGAAACTCTATAGTCTTAAAACATAAGGTTTGGTAAATGTTGTTCTTACAACAAAAAGCTATGCTAGG
>NW_008236209.1:6941477-6974924 GCF_000691975.1 Corvus brachyrhynchos
TCCAGTTACTTATTTAATAAAAGCGTCAGCAACCTCAAACAGAATTTTATGTATTTATTTCAGATCTTTATTTCTTCAGTTCAGCTCTACAGAGATTTTCTTAATGTGGAATGATTCTTTCTCACAGTTGCTGCAGCCCAAGCCATAGCAGAAGAAAGAAGAAGCCAAAGTGGCATTAGCCCTCTTGCAGTCCAGGCCTCAATAAAGACAGCAACTAAACCAGGTATAATTAGAGGTCATTGCTCTTAATGAAGTGCTGGATTCACAAGGGAGAGTTAGTAGGGATTGAAGAGAACATATCTAAAGAGAAGTTTGGTGCTCCTAAAGAGAAGTTTGGTGCTCTTTCTTCAGGGGGCATCAGAGCACAGAGCCACCTGGTAGATGGTTTGTAGGTCTGATTTTGATGACAGATTTCTGCTTTTGACTGGCTCAGATTTCAGTTGAAGTTGCCTGTCTTGTAAGCGAGGCATGATAGCAAAGATAAATGATTTGTGCTCTGGGCAAGTTACCAGCTCACTTCTTGCTGAAATTCAAGTTTTTATACCTGCAAAGACTGCTTAAGTCTTGGTTCTGCTTAGTCTGCAAATGAGCTGTCCTGCAGTGCTCTGAATTTGCATGACAGGTGAACTATCTGTTCCCAGATGACTTTTTCCTAAATTCCTGTCATTCTTGTTCATGGGAGTTAATATGTACAAAACTGAGGATCAGAGCTGAATTTGGAATAGGGTATGTTCTCACACGTCTGACTTCTTAGGCTTTCTTTTGACTGTACTTATTGAGCCTTTAATATGGTGTCTGCTTTCTCTTGCACCTATTAAAAATAGTGTTGTGAGGGAATGGAGAGGGGGGAAAAAGAGGATGTTCAGCTTTCTATGAATTTTTCAGATGGTATCTTTAATCTCTGTATAGAGTGTGCAGTGATTTGGTGGTGTGTGCCTCTCTCATGAAGTTTCATTCTCCTTTTGATAGTAAAGACTTGACTTCTTATTTAAATTTGAATGTTGAAAATCATTGACAATTATGTGTCTTAAATTTTTGTTTTGACAGTGATAGATGGTTCCATGCTAAGAACAGAAGAAAGGCAAAGACTGGCCAGGGAGCGTAGAGAAGAGCGGGAAAAGCAGCATGGTATTTTCATGTTTCACTTGAAATACAATATTCTAAAATGTTTGTGTTAAAGGAATTACTATCCCCCCTACCCATGTTCTTTTTGTCACCGTGCTGGGGACAAGAGACAAGGTCTGTTCTTGGTCTTGCATCAGTGTCCATCTGTGAACCTGAATGAAGAAGTTTTTGGTTTCAGAGGAAAACAACTGTAGAGAGTTTTAGCTTGTTGAAGCTCTGTGTCACTTCTGACCTTCCATTTCTTAGTGACCACCCAGCAAATTTAGCCAATTCCTTATTGAAAGCCTTAACAAAAACGCTTTGGAAAATAAAACTTACAGCTTAGAACTGCTTCCTATAGCTCTGAAGACTGAGGGTTGGAGAATGCTGATTCAGAGGAAACCAAAAAAGATTTAGCTACTTGAATGGCTTGTTTGCCTTGAACACTGCTTCCCTTGTTTCCCAGCATACTGAAATGACTCCTGCATTGAAGTGTCAGCAGTATACACTTTATCTTAGCCTGGAATCTGAGACTAGAGAACAGCAGAAAACTCTTGCCCGGCTTTATGCTGTTTGTGATGTGACACAGTGCATGTGTGTGTAGCAGGAGATGAAAGGGTCACAGTGTGCCCTGCAGTCCTGGGTCTTGGGCTGCCAGTTTGTGAGGAGAGTTGTCTCTCTGAGCTGTATGCTTGTTTCTTAACATAAAAGCAAAGGCCCACAACAACAGGAATTGTGTTACCCTAATACGGGAACAGGGTAGTATTATGATGCATATAAAATTCACAAATATTTTGGGGCCCTATGTGTAGATGCTGCCTGTGCACTGTTGGTGTAATTGTCTGGTCTCTTGGTTCATTTCATCTGTCTGGCCATGGAAAATACCCTGTGCATTTACCCACTAGCTTTGTGTCACAGGACCTGAGGCTTCCTGTTGAACTGCACACAGCTGTTCCTTGGTGGAGGCTGCAGAGAACAGTGATATAACTGTTTTGAACTCCAGTGCAGGAACTGTAGGGTCTTCTCATCTTGTCACTCAGTGCCTTAAATATTTTTATTATATTTTGGTCTTAAAAAGAAAAACATGACAGAAAATTCTGCTTTTTGATTCTTAATTTACTGCTTCCTTAAAGACATCACTATTATAAGGAAAGTGTATGCTTAACATAGCGAATATACATATCCTGGTATTCCTGTCTAGACAGTAAAGCCTAGTGGCAGGCAAGGTTCTTATTCCACTTCCAACCTGGGGACAGAATTAAAGATGAACCTGTTGTCATGTGTGATGTCATCCACCTCTGCAAGCTCATCTTCCTGTACATTTTCACTTCAAGTTGTACTAATTCTGCTTGGATAGTCTCTTGCTTGTAAGTTGCATTCCAATATCAATGAATGGCTAAGTTTGATTTTAATTTTTTCTTAAAAATATTCTCACAGCTGCCAAAGAGACACAAATTCTTGAAAAGGAGAGAAAAGCAAAACTCCAGTATGAAAAGCAGTTAGAAGAAAGGCAGAGAAAGCTAAAAGAAATGAAGCAGAAAGAGGAGCAACGGAGGGCAGCAGTAGAAGAAAAGAGGAAACAAAAAATAGAGGAGGAAAAGGTAACACACATCAAAGTTCAATAGTTTAAAAGAACTACATTGTTTTCCTACATTACCGTGCTCTGAAGTGGTGTGAATGAGAAACTTACGGAAATGATGAATGTATTAGAACATAAAAGTATTTTCCACATCTACAATGGGCTGTGTAGACACATGTCCACCTTCCCCCCAGAACTTTAGCTATAGCTGATGCACTCGGGACTTCAGGAGCTGTGGCTGTTGGAGTGCTGGCTATTTTTCACATGAGCAAAAACCCCACCCCATATTCCTAGATTTCCAGATGCCTTCAGAGCACTTTATAGAATCTGTCTGTAAATCAGCATGGATGACAGGTCTCAGACTTACTTCTCTTATTTCTGTGTCTTGCTTTCTTTTAGCCCTGCTGTGGCCTGAGACTCACATTCTCTTAGTTCTTCTAAATCAGAATTCATTCCCGTATGATGAAAGGTGGTGATGTTACCTGCGTATTTGTCATTTGCTGCTTTGAACTGTGTAGTGACTTCTCACTGGCCTTTGCTCTGACGGCACATGGGCAGGCAGAGCAGTGTTTGAGTTTGGGACTCACTGCAAATGAATAGAAGCTGGTAGCAGAAATAAATACATGAAGTTATTCCATCCTTTTAACAAGTGGCTCTGTTAGTGCATATTAAATGTGCAAGTTCTGAAAGAGTTCATTTCCAGGGTGTCAGCAGTGGAAGCATCACACATCTGTGCTTTCATAAGCTGGTTGTAAGAACTTGCTGTGGGTCATTGGTGAAGAGCCTGTAAACCTGGCTGGCTGCTCCTTTGGAGTCCAGCATTGTTACACTGTTCTGGCAATTCATCTTTTCTACCCTTTTTGACTGGCAGTATTTTACACTGGTATTTGGTTTTCTTTAATCAGCTCCTTGGTGTGATTGGATTGATATTTCATTTGAACTTCATGGAATAGTTAACATTGTTGGAGAACAGAAATATTTGGGTGGGCTCTGACTGCAGTCCAGTGCAGTGTCATTTCTTTAAGCAACTACTTTATGTGAAAAGCATCCCTTATGCTTCAAAAAGGTGTAACATTTACATTTATTACATTTATTCATGTAGTTTTGAAGATGGTAGATATGTTTTAAGTGACCTCCAGAGTGAATAATCAAGGAAGACAAGGACTAACAATGAGGTGTTAATCTTGTCTTTTACTCAGTCCCTGGACATGACCTTCTGCATGCAGAATCTGGAAGATGGAAAGACAGTATGAATTTGACCTGTAAAACCTTGCCTTCAATTAGAAAGTTGAAACAGATCTTGACTTTGGTACTCTGACAGGAGAAAAAGATACCAGCAAGATACCATCTACAGTTGTAAATTTGGTAGATAGAAGTGCATCAAAACACATGGATCCCAACGTTATTAACTAATTCAGCTAAGTGTCATTTAGTTAATCATCTAATAAGGTAGAAGCAGCACAATAGCAAATACTGTGGAAAAGGAAGTGATTTTAAGACCCTTGAAGACCACTGTCCATGGTGAGGATTCAGATACCTGTCTCCCCACAGCTCCTCAGTTATTCTGTACATCTGCAGCTCACTGTATTGAGGCCTTGAGCCCATGTCCGCCATTTGTAAAGTGAAGCCTGTGTCTTTAACTCTGACTGAAGAGTTACTGCACTGCAGATACCTCCATGGAAATACAATCTACAGATTACATAATGTCTGGGTACTTTGGCACCTTAGATAAACTCTAGTTCAGGTTTCTCTAACAGAGGGGAAGCTAAGGTTTATATTTCAAACAAAAACTTTCAGTTTTATCTTTTGTCGATGAGCAGAACCCTCATTTCCAAGTTTACATTGTGTATTTTTCACGGCAACTTTTTTTAGTTTGTGTTGTGAAATGGTGTTGAAAGAAGGTGAAAGTTTTGTGTCCTCAAGTGGGAGAAATGGCTGTATAATGAGTTCCCTTGACATCTTAACTGCAGTGTATTAGGAGCAAATACTGCTTCAAAAGATCACTTGGGATATAACTATTCCAGAAGAGAAATGTGTTCAAGAGCTAAAGCTCCCCTGTTAGCAGTTACTAGTTCTGGAGACAGCAGCAAAAGCTTCTTTCAGCCCCCTTTGTCCTATCAGCAGTGGTTGCTGAGGCCTGGAGTTGATTGGTGTTCTCTTGCAGTTTTGCCTTTATGTCTTGTTGTTTCTGGTTTCATCACATCTGTCTTAATGTCAGTGTCTGTTAAGATCTGGGTCATTGTTTTTATAGCTCTTTGAAAACAGAAATAACCTTATACTTAATATTTTATAATGGAGAATTTTTATCACCTTCTAGAAATAACTTCATCATACAAATAGTTTCATGGGTAATCGTTTACTTTTGCTCAGTTTGGAGTTCATCCCTATTTAGAAAATTAGTAGTGCTGTTTACTGAATAGGGAATCTGTTTGGTGGCTATTTTAAGTAAAGAGTAGAATAGATTATCTGTGCTTTAGCTCAATCTAATAATGTTTGCAGTGTTTTGAAGCCATTAATTGCCTTCAACATCCTTTGCATGATAATTTTTGTAACAAAAGCCTGGTAAAACAGATTATAGATCATCCTGGAGGTCTGTATTTTGTTTTCTGGTGTGGCTGTGTTTAACAGTTACAAGCTTCATGGAGATGTTGTTTGGTAGGAGCGCTATGAAGCAGTTCTACATCGTACCTTGGAACGGAATCAGCGGCTGGAAACACGACAGAAGAGATGGTCATGGGGGGGATCCGTCACTCCAGACTCAGAAGGCAAAACAGGTAAGCAGAACCGTTTTGTAGCAGGACTAAAATCACAGAATGTTATGTGTGAACACTGGCAGATGCAGCCCCACTCATAGAGACCTGGGCATCCTTTCCTATCTTGGATCTTAAAGCAGGATCTGTGGGTAGCTCATGGGAAAAGTGTCATATCTGTATTGCCCTGGAATGCTGCTCAGACTTACAGCTATTTTCAACCTTGGGAAGAGCTGGAGAGAAGCTCCATGGGACACGGGACAACACGTGACAGCACTGCCAGCCCGCAAACATCAGATAAGGAGAACTACAATGTGTAATGTTAAGATAATTCAGAGTCCTCCAAATGCAGTTCATGTAATGGAGTGCTAAGACTGGTGATACAAACAAAAATACCCAGTTGTACTCTGATATCACATCTAAAATGTTTTAAACACACCCTTGGAGTTGTGGAATGCTGACTGATTATTTGAATGCCCAGTAAGGGGTAAGGAGATGCAGTGGACAGTCCAAGCTTGTTGGAGCATGGGTTCCATTCTGGATTAGGTGATGTATTTTAACATTCTTTAATTTGAACTGAGATCATTTCATGTTTAACAGTGACCTGTTTCTGTTTGTAAACATTCTGAAATCAGACCAACAAATAAGGATTGCAGTGGAAGGGATCTTTTCATGCACTACCTAACTACCAAGAAATAACATAAGTTATTGGGCAGGAATAAAATTATTCAAAAATGCTTCAATTCAGCCTGTCTTCTGTATTGGTGGAATTGTACTGAGTGTGTTTTAGTACTGTCATTTTCTGTCAGATTGAGTGTGTGTTTGTAACATGTTTCAAAGTGCTGGGATGTAAGTTGTCATGATATGCAGCATCCCCATTTTTTGGTTAACTTGCATTTTTTGCTATTTGACCTCGTGACTTAGCTTACAAACCTTCTTCTTCTACAGAGCAACGGAACACAGATGAAGGTGGAACTGGTGGTATTGATTTCTAAAATTTTATTTTTCTGTTGTTTTGCACTCACTACTAACCTTTTAAACTTCAGTTCTTCTCAAACTAAGGAAAACCATCTCCTTATAGGTCTTTTCCTGGATCTTGGACAGCTGTGCAACAAATGTGATCCCTAAGTAGAAAGTAGCTCCCCTCATTTTGGCTATCCCTCCCAGCTAATTCAACTACAGCATAAGTCATGGCATCCTGAGGGAATTTTCAGGGAAAGGCTATGTGCATTTGGGTTTTTAAAGATGTCTGGATACAGCACAGGGAGAAGAGAAATTCTTAGTGGCAAGTATTTGAATATAAATTAGTTCAGTAGTCTAAGATTTGGGGGTTTTAAGGGTAATTTCAGACCCTTTCATTGCTTCCTAATTTGCTAAAAGTATATGGTAGGGCTTGGTTTATTTCCTTTTTGCTTTGTTTTACCAGCAGTTGAAGTAACATTTGCAAAATCAAATTATATATTGCTGAAACTTTGTGAAAGGGAATGGGTCTCTTGTGCAGTTTGTTACTTTTTCCGTGAAGGGTTTTGCAAAATCAGGGCTGTCCCAATTATCTAAAGATAATTCCATACATTAAGTGTGTTTTCATTAGATTTCTGGCACTTTCCAGTGCACAGACTGAGCCATTCATAGAAATGCTTTGGATCACTGATACATCTGTTTAATAAGCGAAATTATTTCTTGCAGCTAGTCTGAGATGAAAACTCTCAGCTGAGACCCAGCTGAATCTGAATCCTGACAGTCTGTGCATGCCCACAGCATTACTAATGCAGTGCAGCTGTCTGTGACACAGACAAGTGAGACTTGAAAATGCAGTGAAGGTCTGACTATGATTTAACTGCTCTGGCAACACAGCAGAAGCATATGTATTTTAGTTAACTTTTCTCTTCCCTTCTGCTGCACATCATGAGCCCCTAATTTTCTCCAAAATCAGCCAGTTTGGCTGGGTTGGTTTACTTGCTTTATATGTGTTCCTTGGATACATATATAAATCCATTTACTGTATCTCACACTACCAAATACTGTTTAACCTTGAAAGTGGAAAATCACGTTTGACTTATGTGTTTAAGGAAGTGCTGGGTTTTATTCTACTGACAAACACAAAGTAATGTTCTTTGCACTCTCCTGATTTATATGAGGAAATGAGCGTTGTCTGTCCTTTTTGTTGTGGAGGAAGGTCTTCAGTGCTGCTGAAGCACATTTAAGATAAAAGATTTTCCAACACAAATGCTCCTGATATAATAATAGGTGCTTAAACTGTGACTTATGCATCATAAAGCAGCTATGCAGATAGTTCAGCAACAGTAGATCAATTTGGATAACTTGGCAGCAATCTGGAAGAAAATTGCCATGGTGATAAACAGATAATACAATGTCCTAGTCAAACCCTTGTGCACCCACATTGTTTTAAAATTGTGTTTGATTTTATGCTAATGTTTCAAACATGAAACTATGATGTGTGGGGTGGATCATGTGGAACCATGACTGGTTTTACATGTCTTGTATTTATTCCTATTTCAGGGCAATTCTTTTTAACTTTGAGAGCTCATTACTTAATTATTATTAAAAATCTACCCAAGCCATGTGGGATACTTAAGTCCAGCTGGCTTTCTAAAAAATACTTATTGGTCCATTTTGTCCTATATTTGTATAATTTCTGGAAAGACAACTACCTTTTTTTTTTTTTTTCCCACTTAAAAATGACACCAGATGAGCTTTGCTCCATTACATCATGGTGGCTGAATAGTGCACCTTTTCTAACTGCACATCTAGAGCAAATTTCAATGCAATATTATATTTCCACCATCAAATTCTGTGGCAGATTTGGGATTAAAGCCCCATTTCTTAAAATGAGAACTATTTGGGGAACTGATTTCAAATATTCTTTAATTATTTTATGACAAAAGGCATTCTTGTCTATTGTATGGCTGTGCAAAATGCAGAATCGGGTATGGCTCCCATGAACTGGGTCTGTTAACAGTAATATTTAGGAGCATTGAGCGGCAGAGCAGTTTTGGGTGATAGTGTGCTCTGGAAAGTGAAGCCCATGTAATGGAACGTTTCCCTGACCATCAGCAGTTCTGTGGGATGTTGAGTGTGATTCATGAGACCACACCAGGGATCCTGCTGATGGTGAAATGTAAAAATTGATGAAAGCTTCAGAGTCAAGTGTTACATTAATGACATTGCTGTCAGTGCTAAGATGAAACAGGCAGGATGTGGGTCTCCCAAGAGAAATGGCCAGGCTGTGCAATAAAGCATCCTTGATGACAGCCCTGGTAAAGGGGGTGTTTTAGTGGTGCCTGCTGAGTAGAACCAGAGATTCAGGTGCAACAGGACTGGAGATGTGCTATTAGAATAGAAATGGGGCTGCCAGAGTCACTCCTTGCTAAATGAAGAGCTTCCTTGTCCTAGTAGAAATTTGGAAGGAAGTGAAAGATAGCTAATCTTACTTTATGTAGCCTAATGTTATCCAGCCTCTGGCAGTGCTGCAGCACCCTCTCTCAGTGAAACCCTGTGAGGATTGAAAGCTCCTCACTCTGAGTGATTTTCTTAAGATCCCATGTTTCCCAGCTTCTTGCCCAGTTCCAAGCCCTGCTGCATGGCAGACATGCTTTCTTTAGCTCTGCTGCTGCAGCTTGCTTCCCCCCTTCCGTTAGAAAAATAGAGACGTTGGTGTCACATGGGCTGTGTGCTTCTTCCATTTCAAACCCCCTCGATGAAGGTTTTCTAGCTTTCCCCCAAAAAAGGTACTTGAGGTACTTTTTCAAATGATGTTTTGTAAATAGCTACATAACCAGACTGACTGGCTCAGGAATATCCTGTCTCTCTTCTAAAGCATTTTTTTCTAGTGAAAAGAGCTTTAAAATTTGCAGAAACTGTACTGTAGATGAGGTAGGGAAAAAAGTTGAGGCCATCTGATCATGCAAATGTATTGATCAAAAAAGCATTGACCTCTTTACCAGGGTCCCAGTAGGTGATAGACCAAATCTCAGGTTTCATGCAGGTGCTGAAGTGCTAAATTGAACCAAGAGAAATTTGTGTGAAGTGTCTCTGTGATGTTTGGAGGCCTTGGACTCAGTTGAGTTCAGGCAGGAGGCAGGATTTCCTTATAAGAGCAGACACTAGAGGGTAGCCTTCCCCTTCCAAAAACATCCGAATATATGAATTACGAGTTTCCTGATTTTTGTATATAAAACCTCTTAAGGCTGTTTAGTTATCCCAGTTCTCAGGCTCCATTCATAAAATGCCCCCTTTTTTTTCCTTCTTTTTGATGTTGGGAAAGCATCCACTAAGCTCAGTTCTTCATTCTTAACTAGATTCAGTAGATCTCCCTCTTATCCCATGGTGACTTTGCTCTTGTTCAGTGTCACAAGAGCTTCCCATGAGGCTGTCCATAGGAATCCTGATGTCCTGGCTCTGGCTATAAGGGGCTGTTGTAGCATGCTGGCAAAGGGAAAAGATGCTGCCTCTGTGGTGAGTAGTGCTACTGTGTCCTTTGGTACTTACTCACTAATGAGTTCAGTTTAATCATCTTTGCTGTCCAGTATGTCAGTAAAATCGATTACTTGTGTTAGATGTATAGAATTTCGTGTGTTTGTTATGCTGGTCCGCACCACTCTGTGTACATTAATGTTTTCTGCTTACTGAGTTTCTATAGCAACAGGTACATGCTTTTCCAAGGCTTTCACACTCTGGAGTAGTGTTCATCCTGAAAGTACATTATTTGAAATTAAAATGCAGGTATTTATGTGCCTTGTAATAAACTTGCAATTCTGCCACACGAGATGTGATTTTTGTGTGTGTACGTGTCTGTATACACATACAAAAAAAAAATTAATGCCTCTTGTGGCAGTTTTTTTTTTCCCGGAAGAATTGCAGATTTCATAGGAAACATTAACTTAAGAGTAGCTTTTAGAGAAAAATAGGCAATTTCTGAAGTACAGCAACCTTTGCGAAGCAATCAGAAATAGGAATGCTTTCTTGCCTTTCCTCAGGACTTGGTTTTATCTCTCCAAGATAATTTGTTTTGGTTTGGATTTATTAACTAGTGATTAAAAAACTGTTTTGACATACCTATGTGACAGGAATGAAGAAAGAAATTTTCCAGATTTTGTTGTTATTTTCTCTGTCTTGCCAGTCTGATAACAACACACAACCTCAGTAGCTGTTGTCTTTACATGTTAGGGGCACAGGGTTTAAAAATCCCTTGTTTGCACACATATGCATAAATCCTAGCATGACTCCACTAAACTCTACCTTTTCTGTGCCTGTCCCAGCTGGTGCTAATGGTGTCAAGCCTGTTTGAAGGAAAACAAAATCATTTGTGTTTCTCATTGAACGAAAGTGGAAATAGCTTTCAGGATGTAATGCTTGGAGAGTGAGCTCTCAGCAAGATGTGAAAGGCTCAGTATGAAGGCGAGTTCTAAAGTTATCACTTCTCTCTCCACAGCCAGCAAACGCTCGCCCTCCACAGCCAACCTCAAACAGGCAGAGGCTGCCGTGAGCAAACGCCTCTCGTCATCTGCAGCACTTTTAAACGCCTCAGATCGAAGTAAGTGTGGGTTTGTGGCTGCTGGGAGCAGGGCACTGCTGAACTGGGGCCGGGGAGGAGACAGGAGGTGGAATGAAATCCTCCCTCCTCCCCTGCTGTGTGACTCACTTCATATTTTGATCTCAGATGCATTTCATGTAATTTGTTAATCCAGCTTGACTGTTCAGGGCTTTGACCCAGTTGATGTGATCTCTGTTAGAGGAGAAGAGCAACGGTAAAATTGCTGGTTTTTTATTTTTTATTTCTGTAATTCTGTTACTAAAGTCAAATCTTGGTGAATGATCCACAGATAATTTCCCATCGTCTCTATGGATTTGCATGCCTTAATTCACACCCTAAAATTCCAGCACAATAGAAATAGTACAAAAATTAAGTTTGCCTTGTTCTGTTAGACAGCTTCAGTCATTTGATTGCCAGTGGGAAGGGAAAAAATAAACTTAATTTTTGACAAGGAGTTGTCCTAATCTACTTGTTAAGATAAATAAGAGCTATTTGTCAGTGCACATATTTTGGCTTGTTTTAGCGTGAGATTTCATTATGCAGAATCTTCCCAGAGTTTCATAGGAACCTGCCTGTATCGCAGTTAGGGAGGTTTTTGCTCTCGGTGGTTCTTTTTGTTTTTTCTAAAATGATGAATAAGCTAAAAGCTGTTTAATACAAAGCAGATTCAGCTAGGTCTGTGCTCCAGTGTTCTGCCAGTCTGCAGCCTCTGATCAAGCAAACTCTGCTAGAGGAATCCCTGACACAGACACAGCTAAAGGTGGTTTTGCTGGTTTTTGTTGGAAGGTGATGCAGCAGAAAAATTTGTGCTCATGCACTGTATGCCTGGTGGGGAAATCAGTGACTATATCTATACTGGCAGGGGCTCTGAGTCACTGGAGGCTGCTTGTGATTTTAAATTATATTTATATATTATGTGTCTGCAGGGTTCAGCTCTGTGTGAGTCAGAAGCAGGGCTGTAAAGTACAAATTAAACAGCTTACAAAGGAAGTCACTAATTATCAACTAATTGGGATTGCTTTCAAACTTACTGTCATACCTTGAAATCCTTTGTGAACCTGTAGTTGTTTTGGAGAAAATACTCTTAGGTGGCCTGAAATATAACATATTTGGACGGGACTCCAAGTGATCTACGTGGTCAGGATGTCGAGGTTGACTTAGAGTGATCCTGTGCGCTCCATCTGACACTCGGGGAGAAATGTCTGGTAAAAAGATGGGTAAATTCAGAGGACACTAAATACAGTCACAGAATGAACCAGATTGTTTCTGTCATGCATGTTTGCCTGGGAGGGTGAAGGAGCAGAATGTGGAAATGAGAAGATGATGCTTACCCTGGATCAGTGGAGTATCTCCACTTAACACTGTGTTCTGTGTTAATTCTAGGCTCACTCATACTCATAGAGAATGTGAGCAATAGCCTTTTAAAATTTTCGTGTATTTTAAAAGGTGTACAAGTATGGCCTCAGTAGGTCAAACAAGAATCTGTTGTGACTGACATCCTGCTGCTGTGATCAGAAACATGCAGAAATGTAAGAAGTAATGCTTTATATAAAGTGATTCTTCCCTGATCCAGTTTTTCTGCTTCTGAAGAATTCAATATTATAAAGTGACTTAATCATTCTTCTCTCTCTTAGGGAAGTGGGGCAGGTGTTGGAGGGGACCTCTGGGCTTTTCAGCATAATTAATCCATGCACTTTCACTTCCAGGTACCACAAAGAGAAGTGCCTCATTAAACAGACTGAATAACACAGTTCCTCTACATTCCCAGCAGTCAGCACCCAAAGGTTCGCAGGTGGAACAGAAAGGTGCTAGAAACCTGTTTGTTTTGAGAACTGGGAGGCAGTAAATGGGATATTTGAAGATGACTTTAAACCATGTCCCAGTTCCATTATAAATGTTTTCACTCAGGCATTCATGCAGTCTGTGCACTGTGGCATAAATACCATTATGCACATTACAGTGCCAGATATTGGGTAACTGTCTCTAAACCAGCCTTATTCCTCTGAAAAGTGGAAGGGTGGGGGGAAAGCAGACAAATAGTAGCCAAACCATTTAACTCATGAGAAAACAGTGCTTCATAATGATACATTGATGGTTTTAGCTGATTAGGAAAAGCAAAGCATGGGATGGCAATTTAGAAAATCATACATAAGAATAACTTGTTAAAAATAATCTTCCTTACGCTTGGTCTCTAGGAGGAACAGAAAAGAAGAGGAGCACATCTTTGAGTAGAATGAGTAGTAAACTCCAATCCTCTCCAGAGCTAGAAAAAGTGAAAAAGGAAGAAAAACCAGGTGGTTGCTTCATAAAACTGATTTTTTTTTTAAAGCCTTTAAAGTTTGAATAGGCTTAATTTCACTAGTTTCCTAGGTTCTTAAATTTCTAGGACTTTTTAATGGCTTTTTAGTTACCCAGTGTAAAAGATAAAACAGTAGAAGTTAATTTTTTTAGTTTTGGACAAAAAAAGAAATCCTTTAAGAAGGATTATCATTAAATAACACTGCAAGCAGGTAGCAGCATGTCTCTCTGTGTAAGAGAACAATGTATTGGAGAGCTGGTAGGTTTACGTGTCAGAAATGGTAAAAATGTCACTGAGTTGCTCACTTCGTAAAGTTAAATCTTACCTTTGCTTTTTTAAGTTCCCTTTCATTATTCAGTTTAAAAGCAACTTCTCTGTTCCTGCTGTTGATGTAAACCATGTGCATGCAGAAGGAAGAAACCTGTTCTCATTTCAGTCTCTTTTGGTCTCTGTATTCTCCCCTAGGTTACAAATAACCTCTTTCCTAGGAACTCCTCCTAAACCTGAAGAATAGCACCTTCTCTAACATGTTTTATCCCTCTGAGTTAACAATTCTGAAACTTTCCTTTTTAGCAGCTGTTGCCAGCAGTTGAAATTATTTCTGCTTCAGAATCTTTCCTGTATGAGAGAATGATGGGTGCTGTCTATGTGAATCTGTGTGTGCAGGCAATGCTTGACCATAACTGCTCACTTTGACTTGAAAGTCTTGCGTTTATTTTGTCAAAACAGCCTTTCCTGCAATCTAGAGAATGTAGCTCTGAAGAGCTCAGTCAAAAACATCTCATACTTTGACTGGATTGAGCATTCACCTCTGTTGTACACGTGCCAGTCTCTGCACATTAAAATGACTTGTACTAAGCAAGGCAAGAACATGAAGTGCAACATAAGAGATTGCAGTGTTTAGTCCTTCTGTGCTTGTAGTTTGGATTTCCCTCTCCCTGACTTCAGTATTGTTCTTCCAAAACTGTAATGATTTGCAACAATGCTCTTCCTTTGCTTTGTACTGCTTGTCTTTTCCATGATATGATTTCATGTTGGATCCTTTTTCATTTGTTCCTGTCATCCAGCTCGTCGCTCCCAGCTCAGTCCCCTGGACAGTAGTGTAATCAGCCGCCTCCTCGCCCCCACACAGGCCTTCCTAGCTAGGAGTAAAAGTGCTGCTACCTTGTCGGCTGATGGACAGGACCCCTCAGGTAACAGGAGGGCAGCGAAGCCTCAAAGTCTTACGCAGTTGTTCTTCAAGCAAGAACTTAGATGATAGCTGCTAACTATGCTGCACTTTGGTCTGGATCAGATAGTTAATAGATGGTTCTGTGTAATATTACTTACCTAGTATTTTCTGTGGTCATTAATACCAATTCATATGCTGTGCTGCATGTTTACTTTACAAAAACATAGAATAATACTGGCTTTTAAACTCCAATGCTGGTTTACTTGCTCTGCAGAGAACCAGATGCTGGTATTCGTTCTGGGGCTTTTTTGTGTGGATTTTTTAACTGACAGAGATCTGCGTTTGTACCCTCAAATCAATATGAGACATTCTGGTTAGAGCAGTACTAGGTAATAAAAGGAAAAAAAAGCCCCAAACCTATAATTTCAAAGTGCAAAACCTAAATTTCTGTAGGGGAAGAAACTCTTGCAGGAACATGACAATAGTCAATGACAAATATCTTAAGATAAGTACAGGAAACCCTGAGCTGGCTTTGTTCAACTGATAGTAGAATTCAAGGTCTAATAGGAGAAGAGAGATATCCTGGCTTACTCAAGCAGTTTTATATTGGTCCAGACTGAGCTGATACGTCCACACTGGGACTCAGTTTGGTACTAGAGCAGGCATTTGCCTTGTGGGCAAGCCCCCCTAGCTGCATCCCACATGTCCTGGAATTGCTACTAGTTAATTAATAATGTCCCAGTAAATGCATCTCTGGAACCAATGTGGAGTCCTTTCTCCTCTTTTACCTTACAACTTGAGCTCCCAGTTTTGCTTGTTTCCTCTTAAGTATGTTATCCCATCTTTATTTTTTTATCTTACACCACTTCACTTGGTCCTTGTCGGTGATGGTGACATTTCCACACTGTTCCCCTTGTCTAATAATCAGTTTTTATTTTTTGGTTTGTAGTCAGTAGTCATATTTTTACACACCTCTGTATGTGCTGCTTTTATTTTACCATGAATACTTCAGTTTGTGTCATTTGGGGAAATACCATCTTTTTTTCTGTTACTGTTAGCATGTGGCACTCACTATTGCTGAATTAAAGATACGTTTTTATAAGTTTACTTAGAGGTACTTTTTTCATTTCAGTAGAAAAGTACCTGTGCTTTAGCACAACCTGTGCACAAACAGAATGCAGGTCTCCTTGCACAAATGCTGCAAATACAAAAATAAAATGTATTTTCCATAAAGTTACAAAACTAAGTGCTGGCATTTGTCACAATTTATTTGAATAATAGAAGAATCCAATATCTAGTTTTAGAATATTTTTGCATTATGTGTGCTTATCTGTCTATGATCATGTTAGTGAAAAAAGTAGTAAGATAAAATTAATTTCAATATCTTATATGTGAAGAGATTGACACTTCAGGTAGGAAAGGTATCGTAGTTAAATAGTTGACCTTTTCCTCTTGATAGATTCCTTTTACACCATCTTTGAGAAGAAGGAAGGTTTCCTCCTTGAGTATAGAGGAAACATGCTTAAAATCTGAACCTGTCATGAAGAATTTGTCAGGAAATATGCTAAGCCATTAAAACTGAAGCATTTGTGATCAAATGCAACTTGACTAAAATAAAAGTAATGCTGGTGTACTGCAAATTTGGTCCATTTTTGGAAAAGCATTTTATTTTTATCTACTCCAGACTGCTGCTTTCAGAGTGATTTTATTCTTGGTGCTGTTGCTTCCCAAGTACTAATTGTGTGGTGGTGGTGTCTGTCTGTGACCCACTGCACTGTGCACTGCCTGCGGTGTTTCCCTGTATGGTTTCTAACACACACAATCTCTCTTTCTCTTTTTCTCCCTCTTCCTTCTCTCCTGTTCTTATGCTGTGCACTTGGTTCTCGTTTTGTCTTGTCAAATTCCTAACTTTTATAGACTCTCACCTCTGTCCTCGTTCAGCTTCAGCCAATTCCATCAATTCCCCAGTCCCAGCTCCTAAAGTGCCGGTGCGCAGCCGTAGCATCGACAGGTTGAAGTCCTCTGTATCTTCATCTGATGCAAGTTCACCTGATTCAACCCAGGTTTGTTGAAAACCCACAGGAATTAAGTTTCTATTAATCCGGGGGGTTGGGACAGCTCAGGATGGGATCCTGTTTTACCTCTTTGCTGCTGCTTTCAATAAGCATTAATGAAATGTACAATAGCATTTGCCTAAAAAATATACAGTATTAAAATCAAATTGGAATTTTATGGTACTTGATCTCTCTTGTATCTTGAAGGCATACTGTTTGCTGCTTGTGGTTCCCAAAGTTTAATTTATGTAAAAATTAAACACTGACCAGGTTTGTATTTTGGAACACAAAGGAAATTCAAAGTGCATCTTGTTGAGAACTTGTTTGTTGGAATCACAGCTCCTCTGTCTGCAATGTATCCTAGAGAGTCAGCAGTATTTTGGTTTTGTGTATCTTCTAGAAATCAGAGACAGAAAAACCATCCCCAGGTTCTGGTTTGAGGCGCCCTCCCTCACCATCTGTGTCTGCCCGTAGAAGATCCCCCTCTCCTGCTAATTTGGTGAAGCGTCCTCCGTCCCCTTCTGCAGTCAGGTATGTGTCCCAATTAAACCCCTTCTGCAGTCAGGTATGTGCAAACACCTTTTATTCAGCACAAAATGAAGGCTGCTCCCTGTCTCAAGACAGCTGAGCTGTTAGTTTGGATGACCTATGCTATGCCTTGTTTGTTCAGAAAAGACTTCATTTGGGTCCAATTTTCCTTTCCCACAGTAGGGATGCAGCTTTTACTTCAATCTTCGTTGTGCAGACAAAACACACCCTGATTTTCTGTTCAGTCTGTGCTCTAAAACCAACAGGAGGCCTGCAAGCTTTTGAATAAACTGATCCACCTGTATTAGTGTAGGAAGTTTCTTGGATTGGAATCATGAGGTTTATCCTAGATGTGGAGTAAAATGGCTATCTGGGCTAGCAGTCCTGTTTTGATGTTAGCCCACTAGTAGCAAGTCTTGGTAACTTGGATGTTTTGGAATCCTGGCTTGAATTTTATGGGGAAGGCACCAATAGTTTGAGGGTGGATTTATTTTTAAAAGTGAGGTATGTAATCTAAACAAAGGAGACTGCTGTCCTCAGATTCGTGGTTGAGGTTTTCATTGTTAGCTCTGAAAAATAATCTTTATTTCAACAGACAGAAGACTCGCCCACCTTCACCTGGCATGTCGAAACAAAGACCACCATCTCCTACTCCAGTCTCTAAATCAGCACCCATCCAGCGTCCATCTCTCACACCAGGTGTTATAAACATTACCAAAAAGAAAACTGAAGCAGAGAGCAAACCAAAGGATAAGAGCACAGAAGGAACAGGACAAGAACAAGGTGCTTCCCCAGGCTTGGAGAGAGATCCAGGAGCAGCTAGCACAAAGACCAAAGAAGGTGGGTGTTTTCTCAGTGTCTGACTCACTCCTGCTCAAGGCCTCTCCAGTGTGTGCTAGGATGGGGGAAACAACTGGCTTGTGAGGCACAGCACTGGAGGGTAGGATGCTTTAAGGCAGAAGCTGTTCATTGCTGATTATATAATAATTTTACATGGTATGACTTTGGGATGTGAATTTCAATGCAGTAGCTGGTTTATTTTACTTGGAGATTTAAGTCAGGGGCTTTCAATATTACTACTTGTACTGTAATTTTAAGAAAAGCAGAAATCCTCTTTGCCTTCTGGGCTTTAGCTGCTCTAGATGAGGGATCTACTAGCTTAGGTTTATAAAGTCAGTAGTTAAACTACACAAAGGTCTTTCGGTTCAGTTGGTAGTTCTCAAAATGCTCCTGTAGAGACCTGCTTGGAGGACAAAATCAGCTCCTGTTCATCACAGGCTGAGAGAGAGTTTTCACAATGCTCGAAGGCTGCCTCGGCCTAAGTTCCAGTGAATGTGTAGTCATTGCTGCCTTAAGAAGAGTGATCAGTTCACAAGTCACATGGAGAAGTTACCCTGGTAGATTAAGGAGAGCCATATACCGCATAAGCAATTAGTGTCCTAGTCCTCTTCATTGTGCCACATGAGCCCAGCCTCTGTCGCTTGCTGGGAAAAATACCAGCTGCCATCTCCAACAGAATCTGGGAGAGCCTTCTGGTGAGATCTGGCAGGCAGTTCACTCTGGAGAAGGACTATGGGGACCCTTGGCAGGAAAAGGAGGGATCTTTAGAATGTAAGTTACAGCCAGTGAGCAGTACTGGGAGTGAATCCCCCAGACGCGAGGTAAGTGGGACTATGTGCTTGCTGCACGTTAATGCATGTGCAGTTCCTGTGTGCATTCCTCGGCTGCTGCTGTTCTCTGCTGCCACTTCTGAGGCTCCTCCTGACACTGCTCATGTTGGATGTGAAGAAGTGTCATTCAGCTGAAGAACTCATGGTACAGCTCTCTGGGCATGTGTTCCTGTGGAAGGAAGCCTGGCTGTCAGAGGTGGATGTTTGTACAAAGTCGCACATCCGTCTTTGGTGTCACGTCCTTTGTCTTCACTGTCAGAACGTCCATCCCTTGATGTGCTGCCATACTATTGATAGATGTCTTGTGTGCCTCAGAGCATCATTACTTCTGATCAGTGTCATCAGTTGGTTGTCATCAGTAATTCTCCATAACAATGTGTCCTAGTCCTGTATCTTCCAGTTACTTTGGAACAAGAATGTCTGTCCTTGTTCCTTGGATGCCTGATCTGTCTCCTCTCTACACTGACTTCTGAAACTGTATTAACCCAGTTTATCTGTTTCCCTTTTCATTTATTTCTAATCTCAAGATACTCATCTTCATAGTGATTCTTACTGAGGCTGAGCAAAGCTCTTTTTCTTTGACACAGAACAGAAGGAAATAGTGGGCATGTTCTTCAACATAAGAGATTATTTAATTTCTCTCTTTGAATTTTTGGTACACTGCAATATTGCTATGTGAGGCAAATTTTTTTTTCTTGAAAAGTTTCTTTCAGTTTTCAAGGCAATTTTCATTTTACACATCTGTGTCAGCAGTTACCCTGTAGGTTGGTGCAATTCCCTATCCCAGACAGCTTCTGAAGTCAGAGCGCACCAGCGAATGGCATGTGGCAAATCAGTCTCTAAGTCTTGTAGGTTTAGCCTAATTTCAGCTTTGTGCACTTGTATCTTCATCCCATCTCTTCTCCTTCAAACTGAACTTGTTTGCCTGTTGCTGACAGCAATCAAGTTTTTGTCTTGTTTTTTGTGTCTTCCTACTGCAATATACTGTTCTGCAGTAAAACACTTTTTATTTTTCAGTGACTTGGAGCAGTTGTCATTTCTGGCAGCAGTCTCTCGCAGCTTCTCTGAGAATTAAAAGGCTTGTTCAACTTAAGGCATAAGAAGTGCTCCTTCATGAGCTCTCACCTTATGCATGATGATAGGTAATAAACTATCATGGAGCCTCACATTTTGTATCTGAGTATTGAAGACTTTGAAATATGATTCCCAAATTAAATGTGAGTTAATTATTTACCTTGAAATCTGTTGGAATCTTCCCTCCAATCCAGAACATTTTGCAAGTGTTCAGAGATTGTTTCTCTTGTCTATTTCTCTCTTTCCCCTTCCCTTCCAAAAAGGTCCTTTTGATAAAAAGGCTGTTCTTACCAGTAATGACTAGGAGTACAAGGAAAAGGAAGCTGAGTGTAAAAGAGTGTCAGAATTTTCTTAGGGTGTGCAAGCAATCATATTGAGAAGTCTCATGTCCTGCCCTATGGAAACAGGCTCTACAGGGGTACATGGAGATGAAAACAATATTGAAGTATCCATATGGAAAGCATCAATAAAACAGCAGAAGTGAAAATGCAGCGGGAACCCCAGCCTTTTCTTTCGGGTTTTTTCCCCCCCTCTGTTCTTTCCATATCTGCAGTGTTCTGAACTGTTGTGACTAATTTTCTTCTGTCAATACCAGATAATCGTATTTAAGCTGTCATTATCACGTTGTAAACCTAGAACTTAAAAGTCTACAACCTTTAGGCTTCTTGCTGAGCATTAGGTTGTCTTATTTAGGTTCAGTTTTGAGGAGGAGAAATAGGTTAAACCTGACATTAAATGTTAACCAGATTTGATACAACTGGGAGAGATTGCAAATGTGCAACAAAAAATGGCCTCTGCTGTAAAAATTGAGTAATCTGAACAGAAAGTACACTCATACAGCAGAGGAAGAGAGAGACGTTTTGACTTCTTCATGGCTGTACACTGACAACAGTAAATGAAACAGAATATAGGAAGAAAAGCATCTGCCTTTCTTGAATAGGCAGATCTGCTAATGGTTTTTGCAAATGCAAAATGGTCTTGCTTGCTCAGGAGGAGGAGGACCCCTTTTGACTGAGTTCAAATTCAGAACAGTCCTGGCTGGTTTTTGTTAGTATGAATATGACTGCAACTTCTTCCCAAATCAGAAGCAATGTGTTGTCTGGGGAGGTGGTGTTTTCTCAGCTTTGGATAAATCTAAATGCTAGAACTCTCTCTGTGCCTGCACTCCGTCAGTGCTGAAATGCTTTTCCTAGGACTGCAAGAGCAATTTTTATGCACAAAAGACAGCCATGATTCAGCTGCTGAGAGTTTGCTCTATTTAATTATACCCTGCAGCTGCAGGTAGTGATTACGTGTCCATGGGGGCCTAAGCAGCTTTTCAGGTGTTAAAGTTCCTATTGATGACATTGTGTTTTGAATGATTTGTCTTCAGGTGAGAAGCAAAACAAGAGGTCAAACCCTGATGTCATAGTTCATTAAAATTACCTTGACTTGAAGGCTTTATGAATGTTAAGCAAACATGTATGTGCTGATTTGTGAAATGTTCAGGAGAATGGCAGGTCCTCACCAACATTATGATGCTGCTGCTCTACTGACATCAAGAGCTAATTTTCTGAATATTCAGATGATGAGTTCTTAAATCACATTCAAACAGAAATATTTCTAGAGAATGGGAATAACTGATACAAATCAGAGTTCTTTCAATATATATATTGAGAGCAGCTGGATGGCAAGATGGTTCTGTCTTTTTTCCTAATGTTAATTTATATTAGTGTCTCTGATGTTCAGACACCATAACACCAATCAGGTCATGAAGAAACATAAACAGCAGGACCTGCAAAGATCTACTCGCCAGGTGGTTGAAGCTGTTTTGATCTCCATGTAAATGGGAAATTGATTTGTTGCTAATGTATAGAAATACGGTATTACTGAAGTCATTAGTATGTGCCTTTGGGGCCAGATAAAATGATGATTATTTGCACCCTAAGATACTCTATAAATATAAAGGCATGAATGTTAATGTTATGAAACAAGAAAAATAAAAGAATGAGAATTTCTTCTTTAGGGTCATGTGCATTCATTCAGTTTTATTAGAAGGAAGTTAAAGATATTTCCTAAAGCAGTATTTTTTTCAGTTTTCTTTTCAGTGTTCAAGCGTTACAGAAATAAAGGTGTCTTGTCAGAGACATGTTTTTAAGTGCTGTGATAATTGGAGAGTATCTTTAAGTGCATCATATGGAATATGGCTGGAACATTGTCGAAGTCAGCTGTTACTATATCAGTGTCAGTGCAATATCATGGCTCTGCATCTTCAGGGCTCCCCTTTGGCTCTTGCAGGCCTTTAGATAATGATGCACTTGCTGTGTGATGAGCAGTGATTGAAAAGATACTGAATCAGTTGGCCATAAGATCTCATCTCACAGCGATAACATCTTCCTTAATTTTAAGTTACTGGAGCTTTCTAACAGCAGATTATTTTAACTTCTGCAGAATCAGGTAGCAAAACAGTAGCAGGGACCACCACAGCTGAAGAAGCTGCTAAAATCTTGACAGAGAAGCGACGTCTGGCACGGGAGCAAAGAGAGCGTGAAGACCAAGAAAGAATTCAGAGACAGGAAGAAGAAAGGTAACAATTGTGGGGAAGGAAGGGATGCTTTCAGTGGTGGGGTGTGATTGGAAGGGGCACTCCAGCCATGTATGTTTTCTAAGTTTTAATTTAAGTCTCTGCAAATATTAATCCGGTTACTGAAGCTGAGAGGCACTGGCAACAATCTGGGACAGGTTGCTGTGTGTAACATCAGTTTGTATATCAGTATATATGTAATGCACAGTCCCTGTGAAATCACTGCTTCTTTTTCCTTCCAGTCACCAGTGGGGCTTTTGTTTCAAAATTAGAATGTGCTTTTTGCACCACTTGTGTTTGGTTTGTTTGTATTTGGTTTGAAAGAGTTGACCTCTCTGTATTAAACTTTCCTTTGATCAGCTTAGGCTGTGGTTTGATGGTACCTTAAATCTCACTTTAGTGATATGAAATAGTAGTCAGGAATGTTGCAGGCAAGTAATTCAACATGTTAAATCAGTGTGCATTTGGTTCACTGCATAGAAGTTGTTAGAAATAAATTGCTAAGTTAGTGCTAGTCAGCACTTTAGTCCAGATCAGGGGTCACCTCTCTGCTTCTGTGAGCATGGTGGAACATCAGATTTTGTCTGTTGCCCAGTTGTGGATATGAAGCCGTCAGAAACTTGCATATAATCTGCTCTAGGTGTTTTATCAGAAATATGTCATCAGATCTGCTCTGTATGTCTGCAAGAGCTGGCAGTGTACACCTTTACTGTATCTCTGAATTCAGGCTGTAGAAGAAACAGTCTTTTAGGAAATCTCACTAAATTTATGTTTGATGGTGATTAAAAGCTTCATTCGTGTCATGGTTGCAGATGGTTTTTATTAAATGGTCGTTGCTTAATCCAGCTCTCAGTCAAACATTCCGTTATTGGAACAACCTGCTTTGACTTAATCAGCAAGGAGCATTTACTCACAGATAATTTCTTCCAAGTTAATTCTCATTTTACCTTTGACAAGTCTGGATGGTGGCATTTGTAAATCCATACCAGAAAGTGTCTTTATGCAGTTATTTTTTGACTGGAGTGCATAGAACTTTCTTGCTTTCCCACTCTGTCTCTTGTGCATGCACACTTTTAAAGAAATAAATACCCAGTAATCTGTACCTTGGAAACTCTAGAATCAGAGAAGAAGAAATGGCCAGGAGAGCCACTGAGGAAAAAGCAAGATGGGAGGAGGAGCTCCGGAAGCAGGAGGAGGAGAAGAGACTGACTTATGAAGAACAGCAAAGACAAGCTGAGGAGGAGAGGATCCGCCGGGAACAGGAAGAGCAGGAAAAACTCGCAGAGCTTCAACAGCAGGTCTGTGGCTCCAGCTGCGTTCCTGGAAGAAGTTGCTGCTGTGGTTTTTCTTTTACAGAATGGTTTTGACAAATCTCTGTCAGGCATGATGTAAAGCTGAGTTCATCCTGTCTGAGATGGATTTGAGAATGTCCGTAGGTCCTTTCCTTGCCCTGGTCTCTGTGATTTATATTTTTTTTTCCTATCATTTAATAAATTCAAGTGTGGGTGGAAGCAGCTATTTTGGAATATGTTTTTTAGCCATCAGGGATGCTCTTTTGCATATGTAAAATACTTGTACTGAGCCCACTTTACCAGTGGACTGCTAGATTTACAAGGAGATGGTCTGTCTGGAAAGTAATCTCATTTACTCTTGATTCCTCACAAAGAAAGATTGGTAGTGTTTCCAAGTCTGCTTTTCCTGTTGCTGAATAGTCTTCCACAGCAAGTATCCATGTACCTTTACAAAGGCATCCTTTGAACTGAAGGGAGCTGTTCTGCAGAAAGTGGACTTCTCTTAAATTAGATTAATTCTGAAAACTAAAGCAGTTTTACATTGAAATTATTTGTGTTCAAAGACCTGTGTTTTATGAATGGCTTTGCCATGTGTCTGGATATTTCTTTAAACGTTTGTTTACAACAATTATTCAGAGTGTTAACTATGTTTCTATTTTCTTTCCAGTCATGCTGGAAAAGATTTTCCAGTATAGAAGGAACAGAAGATGTTCAGTACCAAGTGTCTTTGTAGCAATACCTGACTGCCAAGATTTTTAAGTTAACCTGGACACATTCAGAATTTAATTGCTGTCTTGTTACTTTATATAGATTGTCCTCGTTAGCCAAATGTTCATCCCGAAGCATAGTTTGAACAACAACATTCAGTAGCTCAGCAACATTCAGAACATTTGCATTACCTCAGTATAGTTGAGTTTCAGTTTCTGAATGTCACAGTAATATATATTTCATGTCAATAGCGGGGTAATTGACATTTAGTTGTAATATGTGGTCATATTAAATAGTGATTGTCTGATGTTCCTGTCTGTGTTGAACCAGAATCTGTAACTGCTTTGCTTTTGACTGTTGGTAATGAGTTATGCACTGGGTGCTTTCTTCTTTTTGTTTTATTTTCAGAGAGAAGAAGCTGAAGCAAAAGCTCAAGAAGAGGCCGAAAGACAGCGACTAGAAAGGGAGAGAATTATGCAGCAAAATATGCAGGAAAGGCTTGAAAGAAAAAAGGTAGCCTGTTTTGAATTCTCAGCCTAAAATGAACAGGCAAATGGTCTCAGATGCAATTAAATAGAAATGTGGTTTTTTAAAGACTGCCAACTCTGTGAACTTTAAAAACAGTGATTAAAATAGTACACTCATGAAATACAAAAATATATTATGACTGATGAGCATTTAACCAGAATGCTGAAATATAAAGCTCTGTATCATTGCAAATGTTTTCCATGTTTTAACAGAGAATCGAAGAAATAATGAAGAGAACACGAAAATCAGATCAAAATGAATCCAAGGTACTTTTTTGTTCGGGTCTGTATAATGACAGAATAGGACTTTTTGCCTTGTATCCTGTCTTCCTCTGTTATCCTTACACAAATTGACTTCCACGGGAGTTGCAAAGTTCTGGTGCACCAGAATAATTCCCAGTAGCTTCCCATTGCACACATTCTTCTGCTTTGCTTGCTCTGGTGAGGAGTCTTTGTTGTATTTTTGTTCAAGGCCTGTAGACACAATGTTATCTGGTGTTAGCACTTCCAGATTGGTTTTAAACAAACATTGGTTAGTAATTGATTTTTTTTTTTTAACTGTGTGCATTCCGCCAGGACTGTTTTTCCCCAAAAAACTTAGATTCCTGGCATCATCTGTTTGCTTAAAGCAAGTCTTGGATTCTCTTTGGATTGCTAGTGCTACAGTAACTGGATGTATTTTTGTTAATGCAGTGACCTAAGTTTTGTGGGAAATTGTGCATATTGAGGAATAATTGTTCTTCTTTGAACATTCAAATAAATGTTCTCAAACATTCAAGTCTTCAAATAGCTGAAAATCAATAAAAATTTAGCACACACCTTGGAGAAATGAGGGGAAAAGGAACTCAGGAATAATAGCCAGGAGGTGGAAGTGGATCCCACAGGCTCTGGCTCAGCAGAGCTGAGTGTTGCTGGGTGACCTGGTTGTCTATGAGCCTTTCAACTCATGTGGCCTCACTTTTGGGCACAGAATGGTCTTGTGTGGGAGCTGTGACTGCATTTGTGAAACTTTAGAGGATAGGGAGTTCCAAGTAACACTCTGGCAATTCAGTTGCAGGATGAAGGGAAGTCTGCCTCGGAGGTGATGGAGGGAGAGGATATTGAAGAGGAGGAAGAGTTGGGTCTTGAGAAGACTGATCAACCAGGTAAGGAAGCTGGATGAGTCAGGCTTGGGTGGCAGTGAGTGTCTCAGTGATGTTTGAGCTCTGTTGAAAAGGTCACTCCTAACAGCACTGGGATGGTCTGAGACACCAGTCCCAGAGATGCCAGAGGGACTCCCTTCTTGAATGCAGAATCAGACAAAATTATTTGAGAGTGAAATGCAGGCAGCATGCTTTCATTTTACAAGTGGATTTTTAAAGATGAAAAACAAATTTCATGTTGGTATAGGCAGCTTGTCTATAGACAAATGAATCTGTTGAAGCCAAGTGCCTCAGGTTTTGGCTAGGAAAGGTTATTTTGGCACTTGTGTTTTATTCATTTAGAATAGCAATTCTGCCACTCAAGTTCTTTTTTTCCTTGTATTTCATTTTTTCTACCCCCTCAATGTTCAGGAAAGCTAAATGGTGTTGATTTGGTCCAGAAAGTCAAGGAGGAGGCAGAGGATTGTTTAGAGACTGCACAAAGCATGATCTCTGCAGAATCTGAGGAACAAGATGAGTCAGAGTTGAAGGCCAGTGAAGTGCTCATGAATGGAAGTGACTTGAAAAGTGACGAGGAGTCTCTGTCTGTTACTGAACTGAAGGATTCCAGGTGAGTCTGCTGTACTGTGGGAGCACTTAGCTATGTGCTCTCTCTCTATGTTTAAATGAAATGCAATGCTGTCTGCAGCACCTTGCTGGCTTTGTGGTGTCTGTATGCCTTTCTCCAGGCATGTGGTGTGTGCTGTCAGCTCACAGCCTCACACAGAGCGGTTAACTCAGGATAATTGTTTGTTTAGATGGCACCATGTTAACAGTGCTTCCTTTGTTGAGAAGTGAGACACACAGCCAAAAACATGGCAGTGTTGATTATAAAAACTGACTTTGGCTTTTCCATTGAAATGCCTTGCAGTTCTTCTCATTAACAAAACATTAAACAAGAGGGAGGAGGATGACACTGAAAAGGAAGAATAACCTACAGAAAGCTCTAGAACGCTTTCAGTTGTGCTGAAACAGCAGATACAATGCAGAAGCCTCCCTTAGTGAGGAATTTGGTTTTTTTAGTATTTCAGATTTTATTTTTTGAGCGTAAAGCATTTTTATCTGCTACTGGAAAATCTGTCCTCTGATGCCTGTTCCATTTGCTCATCTAAATGCTAATGATTTAGAAATGACATTGTGAACACTTTCTTAAAGTGATGATAAACTAATGTCATTCCTCCAATGATGGAATATAAAGATGTTTTCCTGGTTGTCCTAAGAATGAATGAAAATTGATCAGTAATTTGGGTTTAGATTTTGAATCTGCTTTAAATATTGTTGGTCTTCTGAGACTTCGTTTTGTGTTCAAAAAGTCTTAGCTGGAGAAAAAAAAGGAAAAATGTGCGTTACAAAAATCAAGACTTAATGATCAAAAACTTGTTGCATTCTTATATCAAATTTCTAGAGCCAGACCTTACCTGAGAGCTGTTAGTATAGTAAAAAGTGGATATATATTGCTGAGTTGTTCTTCCCTGTTGGCTCTTGGAGGGGAGATCCTGTGTGGAAGCTGGAGCATATCTGGGAATGCCCTTTGGGATATTCAGCACTTTGCAGAGTATGCAGACTGTTAATTGTCTGGCCTGGAATCAATGTAAAGGTTAAACATGTGGAAACTGCAATACAAGTACCCATTCTCTTTTTTTTCTAGCCGTCCTGCAAAAGAAATGGTTATCGATGACTCGGGGAAGTTGGGTGTTCATGAAACTGATCATACAATTGGACTTATTCAGAATCTTAATGGAAAATCTGGTTCATGGACTTTTGAGGAGTTCATTGACATTGGAGTGCATTCCAAGTCAACCAAACTGAGCTCAGACAGCATCTCTGCTGGTAACTGTAATCAAAACTTGAATGATGCTGCTACAATACCTTCTAGTCCCAAATTGGCTTTTGAGGAAGATGGTGCAGTGAATTCATTGACCAAACCAATAGATGCTTCATCAGGTAATCCAAGCTGACTTCCTTGTCTGTGTCTTCCCCTGGCTAGGCAATTCACCTCCTTGCGTTTTGCTCTCCTTGCCTTAACTACAGCTTCTTATCTTCAAGGCACTTTTTCCCATGTGTAGACTGGAGGGAAGGCTCTTTAGTGTTTTTAACTTGAATTCTGTCAAAAGGAGTCACCAACTGATGCCTTTTTAGGGACTTGCTGAGGCCCAGCATTAAGGCTCTTCCAAAGACACAGCTGAGCCCTTGTGAAGTTCCAAGCAGCATTGAAGCTCATCTGTTGTACTTTAAAGTTTTTCTAAGATATGTTAAATGGCACGTTACTTTTGAAGATACTAACAGTTTAGTAGGTGTCTGATGTAACTCTACACACCAGAGCTTTCCACTCCTAGGCATGTTCTGTAACTTTTTGATGCAGACCTGTGTGGTCTTACAAGGTCTCTTCAGACTCTTAGCAGTGTATTAGTCCTCTCTACTTAGTGTAGAATAGTCTTTCACTTCACTGAGGCAGGTAACAGTGACCTGAAGTTCCACAGATGGTTGTGTTACATTTTGGGAGGAGTAATAAAGCTGTACACACACAAAATATTCTGAATTTTCTGAAAGAGGCAGGGCTGTATCTCAAGCCACATGTACTTGAGAAGCCAAGCCCTGATGCAGTACAGCATGGTGTGTCAGAGAAGCTTCAGGAAGCCAGTTTATGTAAGACTGGACTTCTCTAGTGTTGGAGCCAAACCCCAAAGGGCCGTTTTCACAGGAGATCTCTTTTCATGGGATAAATGACTGTGTGATCAGTTGAAGTGAATGCTAGTGGAAAAACAAGCCTTGCTATCCACATTTCCTTCCAGTGATGTGTAGCACTTACTTTGATTAAAGTGTAGCGCTTCTCCAGACTGGACTGTTCCCCGAGTCTTCTCTGTCACTCTGCGTCTTGTGAATTTTAGTCCCATGGGCACACCCTGATGGAGGCTTCCCTTGAGGCCGTGACGAACTGGGCCACGGGAATAGACAGATTTATTGTGGTTCTGCTGATCACATTCTGTTGTGATCAGAATCACTAACTTTTTAGTGAAGGAAGTGTGGCCTTTTAATTTTGGACTTGAAAATATTTAGACATAATACAGTTTAAGAATTCTGTACATAACTTTGAAAACCAATATTCCTGTAAAAGAAAAGGTACTGTGCTGGTTTTGGACTGTAAGTGACCAAGTGGTTCTGTGCTCACTCCTGGATGTAGACTGACAGTGATGATGGGTGCATGTGGCATACACACAGTTACGATGGTTAAATGTTTTCTTCTCTTTGCTCTTTGGACAGAACTGTGAACACTAGAGACCTGGAAATAATCTGATTGCACTTCAGTAATCCAGTGTTTTCTCAAGTACCGAAGGCCTTGTTTTGAAAAGCCGCTTGTTTACCTTTATCCGTCTTCAAGCTTGCAAAAACACCAGGGGAGGGATGACAAACTTCTAATTTGCACCTTGAAACATTTCAGGGAAACTGTTGTGCTAATTTTTTTTCCATTCATTTAGCTAATTGTTAGATAAGGTTTCCTAGTTCAATTATTCCTTGTTTTCCCTTTACAGACTTTACAGTAACCTGATTGAGTCTTTTTTTTTTTTTTTTCATATCAGTATCATGTAGAACAACATGTCACTGGAGGCTCCCCACTTAGCTGCAGACTTTGCATATTTCTAAAATGACCTTGGTGAAATAAAAGACTCACTCAGTGTATGTTAAAGCTGAACTCTCTTTTTATGTCCAGAAAAATGTTGTTGCTTGTTGGTTCATGTGCTATTTAAAAATGCAAAATTGAATATCTTCAATTTTGAATGGAGAAGAAAAATTCCTTATTATCTAATGTGAAAATATTGGCAGTTTCAAAATGCTGTGCTGTACCATCACTGATATGTTTTAATCTATTGGCAAACATCAAAACATTTTACAGCATGTGCTCTAATATATTACAAAAATGTCGAGTCCCTAGATTTGTCTGTCAGTGCAGTTTAAGGTGTCATGCTTTTAAAAAATGTTTTCCTTTTGAATTGCTTATTTATCTACACTTATGGAAGTATTATTTTATTGTGTACATAACAGTATTAGACCATTGAAGTCATGTTTTGTTCATGTTAATTATTCTAAGTGTTTCAGTTCCAGCTTTATAACAGTGGCTGCAAGCTGCATATATATTTCCCTTCTCCTAAAGCCTGCATTAAATAATCTATTTAACCTGAACTTGCCTGCTTTTTTCAGCATGAAGAGATTAACGAAGCATCTTCTGAAAATTGCTACTTAAAGTAATAATGCAGCCTTCTTCTGATGTCTCCTGTAACAGATAGACCGGATAGGTGATTACTTTAAAGGGTAGCTGTCTCAAATCCTCTACAACCCATTGGCTGATCCCTCAATTCCAGTGATGGATCCAGGAAGCAGCTGTGTTTGCAGTGGATTTGTTGGAACTACACCTGTTCTTTCCTCCACACCTCAGTTGCAGCAGGAGCCCTCAGCCTTCTCCCTCTTGCTGTTCAGAAATACTGTAGAACTGTTTTAGACTTTAGAGCAGTGCCTTAGGTAAAAGGAAAACTGTATTTTTGTATGATAGCTGTTTTGTTCTGGCAGAGACAATCATTCTAACAAAGACGCCGATATATTTTCGTTGCTGAGATTTGTTGGATGGTCTGATCCAGCCCTGTGTAAATACACGCGCACTGTTAAATAAATAAACTTTGCAGTTGAACAATGCTTTATTTCTGTAATGTTAAATATGACCTTACTAGGCCTCTCCACCCCTTGCCATGCTGACCTTTGGATGCATTCTGGTGCTGTTCTAACTGCTCTAGCTGCAGATTCCCAAACTAGCAGCCTCTGGCAGTTGCATCTGTGTGATTGGGAGGGGATTTGCACTAACACCTTCAGCTCTTGCTGATAGTGTGTTCTGAACTGAGGAATTCTTTAACCTGCTTTTCCCTGCCAGCCTTTACCTTTCCACTGCAGCAGCAGCATCTCTGTGTTGTGAGGGTGAGTCCGGCAGTGGAGCAGTGACCAGCAAGATGCTGCCTTTTCATTTTCTTGCTAGGGTTCTTTGTCAGTAGTTGAAAGGGAATGGCTGTAGCAGATCCAGTTGATAAAGTATTTCACTACTGTGGAAAAACCTCCTTAAATCAGCGTTCAGGTTGCTGAAGGGTGGTAGATCTGTGCATGAACAGTGGCTGTACATATGCTCTCCAAGGGGCTTTTTCACACAGGCTGTTTCTGGCAGATGGTCCAGTGTCAGTTATATATTTTAAAAATTAATTAGTTTATGGAAATGGTTGCTTTAGTCCTCAGATATTTAAGGGTGCAATGACAGCACAGCTGACTCCTACTTTGCCAATATCAGTGTAGTAGACTTGGTTTCAGTAGCTCAGCCCTAAGACACATCAGTCATGTAAGATGGCAGAATGAAAAAATAAAAAATTTCCAGACTATAGATTCCAAGCAGGCACTAGTCTCACTTTTATTCAGTCACTGAACATACACTGACATGATAGGAGAGCTAGTGTTGTCTGAGCTATTTTTAAGGCACTTGTAAATGCATGTGCATGTTGTAGGTGAAAGATTTACTACTTGTTAGTAGATTAATAATTGTACACAGCCTTGTTTAAACAATGATATAAAAAAAACTGATAAGGAAAACTTGCAGGCAAACCATGCGTAAATCAAGACTAAAACAAGTTTATGGAAACTTAACTAAGCTAAGTATCACTGCCAAAAACATTGTTATCTGTAAGATGAAGCCATTCCGTACATGTGCTGCAATGTGGTGTGGTAGGGTAAGCTAAGGTTTTTATTACTTATTAATGGTGTGGTGTATGTTGTGTATGTACTTGTAAAAGCATAATAATGGTTCCCTCTGATCCAGGTGCAATCTTTGCATCTCTGTGTCCGAGTGCATGCCTTGTCAAACCCACTTCAGTTAAGTGCCAAGCTTAATCATATACCAGATGAGTTTAAAACTAGATTTGTTTTTGTTTAAGGCACACACAGGTGATGCAGTGTGTGGATCTCTAAATCTAACAGCATTTCAAGCCTTTATACTAGGAGTTACTTGGAGATGAGGTTAGATTTTTGCAAGGCTACATGCTTTTGTATTGCAGGAGCTTCAAAAGTCAAACCCAGTATATTGAGGCTAGTTTAGTTCTTACACTAAAATGGAAATAGTTAAAATTCTCAACATGCAAAAACCTGCTCCTTTACCAGGACTGTTTGGGAAAGCAGGGCTTTAAAATCCATCTTACATCTGCTCATTACAGTCGTTTGGGACACTCAGCACAATAAATTTTTCCATTATGGCAAACAAAGCGCTTGTTGGCCAGACCACGGGCACACTTTGTGCATTTGAAACAGTAATCATGCCAGGATTCATCTTCGTAGTTAACCACACTGGTTCCTCTTCCAAATCCTGCTAGGAGAGAACACAATTATAGGACGGCGATAGTAGCTTTGCCTTGGCTGGGTTATCCCACCAAACAGCCCAGCCTGTTCCTGCTGCCCCAGTGCTTCCCTACGCTTGTGGGCCACAGGGGCTGCCTGATATACCAAAGTGACAACTGAGGCATGGTTTTTTTGCATCTTCTGATGTTTCTTGGAGAAAGAAGTATCTTAGCATAAGGCTTGCATGTCTCTGCAATAAGCTTTTCCCCTTGGCTTCTTTCTCCAGCAAACAGTCAAGGAGGGACATGGAGCAAGGACAGGTTGGGCTAAACACTTCTGGGCTCAGATCCCTGCAGGATAGAATGTGAGCCTCATGGGACTGGCAGGGCAGTGCCCACATTTCAGGGCTGAGCTCTGTAATCCAGTGAGTTTTAAGTAAACTACATCAGAAGGGGTACAAATGTCCCTTTGGGACAATAAAACACCACTTGTTTTAGACTTCAGGGTCCCAAACGAAGATATGGGTGGAAACAGTTCTGGTTAGGGGTGTTTTGAAGGAGGTAAATTTGAGACATGCAAAGGCTGAAGAGCTCAGTTACTAGCTCAGCCTCCATCCAGCACGAGCACGTGGCTTAGAGTCAGATCACATGTAAAATGCTGGGATTGGGCTTGGGTTACCAGACCTGCTTCTGATGTTACTCATCCCTGGGCTCCCTGTCTTTGGGGGATCACTGTCCTGACCTTCAGCACCCACTGCCCTCAAGCTGCATTTAACCCAACATACCTGTAATAGGATTCTTGCAGCCAGCACACTTCTTGGCAACACATTCCTTGTAGCATTCAACACAGTAAAACTGATCCTCCACAGCTGTGAAGCGCTTCCCACCCAGTTGCTTCTTGCAGTTGGAGCAAATGAAACACTCGGAATGCCAAGGCTGTTCCTGGTAAGTGAGGCCTCCAGAAGTGATGGGCTGCAAGAGAAAGAGCAGAGGTGTGGTTTAGAATCAGCAGGGGAGAAGAGAGGTGACAGAGGCTG
>NW_008236209.1:6974936-6995264 GCF_000691975.1 Corvus brachyrhynchos
GGAAAGCTTTGTCATGGAGAGGATCTTTCCAAAAAGTTTACAAGAAAATTTAATTGTGCAGTGCCCTTAAGTCCCTCTAATCTGAAATCCCACATACCTGGCACTTTCATAATACTTTCGTTTACCTGCAGTAACTGAAACTCCACACTAATCAGTTGCAGAAGTTGTAAAACAGCTACTGTTTCACTATTTGAATATTCAGTACGGCTACAGAGCTTAAACTATCCTCAAGGCAAGACTGGTTTCTGCAGTGTTGCCATTAGCTAACACAACAACCCCTGCCCAGATCCTGTAGAGCACGGGGACCGTCAGCTCTCCCATCATTCCACCAGCTGCTGGCACCAATATCTCAAGGAAAGAACATCAGCATTGGTACAGCTTCAGCATGGTCTGCCTGCTGGTTCACTCTTCCAGTTCCCAAAAGGCACACGAGGGCTGGTTCTGGCAGCTGCCTCTGCAGAGGGGAAGGACTTACATTCTTGCACTTAGCACAAGTCTTGGCAAACTTGTGCTCATGGCAGGAGACACAGTAGAATTCATCACCCTTGGGGAAGAAGCTCCCAGATCCAATCACTTGCTTGCACTGGCTGCAGGTGAAGCAGTCCTTGTGCCAGACCATCTTCTTGTACTCAACATTTTGGTCTCCTATGACAGACAAAAATAACTTGTCATATAGGATTTCAGGCCTGTGGCAAACCCCTCCTCCTGTGCAGTGTAATATCTGTGGGCAAGACCTGTCCTTCGCTATGCCCAAGATTCCACTGGAATGCAGACAAGGGATGAGCTGGTAATTTCTGTATCTGTTTTTAGCCAGGGCCTGCTAGATTTTCTTAAAATAGTTATCAGACCAGATGCCTGAGCCTTTGAGGACCTTGATTTACAGAGCAAAGCTTCTGGTAAAAATTGTTTAAGACTGACATTAGGGTTAATTATCCACATGAGGGTTAACTGCAAAGCAGCCTTTCAACACTTGAATAAAATGGACAGGTGACAGCAACAGTCAAAAGTTACTATGCTGAGGTTCTCCAGCCCTCCACTGTGATGCCCAAACCCCTAACTGCAGCCTCTACAGCCTGATAAACCACCCTGGTTATGGCCTAGAGCAGAATGTGGCCCTTGGACACCTGTCACTGGTACCAGTACCTGCAATAATGGGCTTGAAGCAGCCCTTACACCTGGGTGCATCCTCAGCAGCAGTGCAATTGCTGCACCAAACCTTGTTGTTCTCCCGCAGCATGAAGGGCTCGTTCACCAGGGATGTGTAGCACTTGAAGCAGCGGAAGCAGTTGTCGTGCCAGTAGCGGTTCTTGAAATGCAGCTCCTAGAATGAACAGAAAGTGAGTGAGGGAGTGAGAAGCTTTTCTCTCCCCCTGAGCAGCCCAAAAGCCAAGCTCCTGTCTCATCAGCCTGGGCAGTAAAGGATAGATTTGTTGTTCCTAAGTGTGTCTGATTCAGTGCATAGAGCTACAGCTCCTCTGCAATCAGTTAAGGGAAGGACATTTAACCAAACTCATTGAACACAATCACATACATTTTGAGTGGGGCAGAAGATGCATCAAACCAGCTGCTTGGAGATTTGCAGTTCTGCAAATCTGTTCTTGGGTTCTTACATTCCCTCTAGTTCAGGTGTATGTTATTATTGCTATAAACATTTATCTGACCCTGAAGGTACATGCTAAAGACTTCAGTAATATCATATTTCTATACTGAAGCAACAAACCAATTTCCAATTTTCATGGAGATCAACACGGTTTCAACCAGCACGCTTGCAGATATTTTCAGGTCCTGCAGTTTATGTTTCTTCATGTCCTGCCTGGTGTTATGGTGTCTGAACATCAGAGATAGTATTATAAATTAATATGAGGAAAAAAACCCAACAGAACCATCTTGCGGTCCAACTGCTCTCAATAGATATACATATTGAAAGAACTCTTGATTTCCATCATGAAGCAATAAGCCTCTGACAAACTGACAAAAATCAGACCTCAGTGATTTGCCCAAAGATGAGTTTTGCAGGCCCTGTGCAGGCTGGCTCCCTGCAGTTCTCCCTCCAGGGCAATTCAGCATTTGCAGCAGTTCATGTGGCTGAATCTAGACCCTGAAATGAGGCTCTCTGCCAAAGCAGCCGACCATGAACATTCTCTGTGCACACCCCAGAACTGCTCTTTGCCCAAGGAGCACACTGCTGGCAGCCCGAAGACTCGCAAAGAACTTGCTCTTTCACAGTAGCTCAGTGCCAGACCAGAGGAGGGCGATCAGCATCTGCCTCTCCTCATCACCCGCTGAGGTGCTCGGCACTGACCTTGGAGTCGGCCCCGATGGGTTTCTTGCACTCCATGCAGGTGTTGGCGCAGAACTTCTCGAAGCACTTGACGCAGCAGTGCCGCCCCTCCTTCTGCACGTACTTCTTGCCGTGCAGGGGGTCACGGCAGTAGTGGCAGTCGAAGCGCTCCGACATCGTGCCCACGGTGTAGCTGCCAGGCCCTCCTGCAAGAGCACAGTGGGTGAGGAGACAGCACTGAGGCCCTGAAAACTCCAGGGCTTCAGCTTCTTGGGACTGTGCAGATCAGTAGGAGGAAGATGGCTCAGGAATGAGCATGTGGTGGTGGTATCACACTCCTCGAAGGCTCCTTGGTAGAGAAAGCAGCTCCAGTCGAGGAGAGCAGAGTCCTAAACCAGCCTTTCCCCATCCCCTGGTTAAGTGGAAGGATGCTAGATTGCTTTATTTGCATACTGAGAATCAAGCAAGGTTAATGACACCTGATCACTCCCTGAGAGTCCCTTAGTTCATTACTGCAGGCCTCAGTGAGGTCCTGTGTGCAGAAATCATCAACAAACATGAGCAGAGTGGAATTGTTTCCATGTTTCCAGTCTGAACTCGCAGCAAGCTGCAGCCCTCCAAGGCCTTTTGTGCTGGATTGTTGTGCAGCTTCCAGCTGCCTCTTTTCACCAGGCTTTCACATATAAAATCATAAGGGGAAAAAAACCCAAAACCTAAACCAAGAAAAAATCTGCCTCCATGGAGAGGTACTTCTTCAGTTCATGCCAGCAAGTCTCTGCCAAGGTCTGATGTTCCACCATGGCCAGGGAGCTGTCAGTGGGTGTGGGGGATCTTGATTGGAGGGTTTTCTACTTTGGCTCACACTTTCTCCCTTAACGCCCATCTGTTCCTGCACTCCCAGTCTCCTGCTAAGGGCTCCCTCCATTCCATGCACCCTTCCTCAGCAGAAGCCACCAACACTCCCGCGAGGGGCCTATGAGGGCTCTGTCAGGATTCAGAGAATCCTGGAATGGTTTGGGTTTGAAGGAACTTTAAAGATCATCTTGTTCCAACCCCCCTGCTATGGACAGGGGTGCCAGCCACTAGATCAGGTTGCTCAAAGTCCCATCCAACCTAGCTTGGCACACTTCCAGGGAGGGGGCATAGGAGTTACAGAAGCCTGTGGAGTCCCACAGAGGCGGCTCCATCCCTGCCCCTGCTGCTCGAGCCCCCACAGCCCCAGAGCTGCAGAGCTCTGTTTCCCTGCACGGCCGACACCCCAGGACACAGCCTTGAACTTCCTGCATCATCACCAACCGGATGGGAGACGTGGCCATGGTCTGGCAACAGGAACTGCCAAGAGGAAATGTCCTGTCTTTCTGATAGAGCAGCAGCGTCAGCACAGAGCAAGGAAGGGAGAAGACATCATCAGGCCATACAAATTGCTGCTGCCTCCATCACATGGCCTCACCTTGCATCACTCCACCCAGCCCTGGGGGCTACCTTGGAGCCTGTTCCTCACCGAGCTCAGTGTTACAACAGTGCTTATTCCAGACGTGCTGCTCCAAGCCCAATACAATGTGCCTTTGTAAACCAAACCAGTAGGGGGTTTGGGGTGCAGAGACAGTGTGTCACTCCTGGCTGTGCCCTCACAACAAAGGAGGGTCAGTGGGACCCCGCTGGGCTAGCCCTTGGCTGCAGGATACTCTTGGTCTGCCCTATTGTTATGGCCTGTTCACACAGATTTTTATGAACCGTTGCCCACTCCAGTAATTCCAGACTTACCATCAGCTACAGGGCCTAACCTCACCAGACCATTGCAGCACACCAGGAACAGACCAGCATAGCTGGGTACAAAGCCAGAGGAGCCTGTATATGAACATTTTGCCATCATAGCAGAGCACCTACCTCATCTGGGCCCAGGAAGAGTGGGACTCACACTTACCTCACTCACCTTGCAGGTTTTAAAATCCAAGAGTCATCACACTGTCTCCTCTTTGTCACCCTCTCAGTAATACAGGGCCAGAACAAGTTGAAGGATTTATATTTCAGAAAGCAGGACAGAGAGTCCTAAAGAAAAGTATCACATGGGGAGGCTGCAGCAGAGGGGGAGGCTGTGTTCACACCCTATTCCTTCCCCTAAAACTGACAAAATCAGGCTGGAGGCCAAGCTGGTAGGAATTGTACTCTATGGGGGAACCAAGGTCTGGAAATGCTGCCTTGGCAGGGCCAGGAGAGGTCACGTCCTGCTGACAACTACACCAAGGGCTATGAGGTACCTGTTCAAGCAAATGAAACAGATAAACAGCTGGGAAACATGAAAACTATGTGAGCCACTGCCAGCTCTGCAGAACTCTAGCAAGCAGGTGGGTTTTATTTGGAAGAAATGCAACTGCAGAGTCCCGGGCAAATGGTATTGAAACCTTCCTGACCTCAGGTTTAGAGTTGTTTTCAACCTGAATACATAATCTTGAAAGTATGGCTCAGGGAGCAACATAATCCCGTGTTCCCATGTAGCACATCATGCGCTAATGTGAGACGCATTTATCACAACAGCTCTGGAGCTCCACAGGCAAATTAACACTGGGCCCTGGCAGCCCCCAGACTGGGCTGTGCATGCAGCTTCTGCCTGCCTTGTGCCATCTCACACACCAGAAAGCCACTCTCATACACAGGTAGGGGCATGAATTTGCTTCCAGCTTTTCCAGAAGCTTTCTGCCCTCAGTACTATCATTCCTGAATTCCCAGTCTAGAGCCAGGAAAGGTGCAGTGGTGGCATTGCCCCTGCAAATGTGCTGGCTGCTCATGGGCTCTGCTCACCTGTGCCATGTCAAGAGCCCACATTAGCTAGACCATCTCCCATGACCCTCCCACAGGAGCAGCCCACCCAGGGTATGGTGCACAAGAGCCCTGAAAGCCACCAGTGTGTGGCATAGTGGAGCCCCAGGCCAGTAGCTGCTGTGCTGGGACCACCAGATTATTTTCACCAAATGGAGCAAACATCTGTGGGCACTTTAGAGCTCAGCTTTATTTAGTATCCTACAGCTGCTCCCCTCAGCAGTCCTGTCCCCTCTCATGGAAGGTAAACAGCAGATATTTCTTGTGCTCTGTATAAAAATAAATGTATTTCTAAAGCCTGCTTGGCACCAGGTTGTGGGTTTGGAGTTGTTTATCTCCTGTTCTCCCTCCAGCTGCACCAGGTCCCCACAGCTTAACTTTCTAGAGCTTCCAGGTATATTAACCCTGGCCTGTCTTTACTCTCTGAAAAGTAGGCAAGTTATGAAACTAAAGGCACAGTGGGTGTATGGAAAAAATCATTACTTCCTCGGGGTCTTTATTTACTGCGCTCTTCATCACTTCCCAAATGTGCGGTGCAGCAGCTGCCGAGCACAGGGTAGGGATTCACACCAGGGGTACAGCAGTGCTACAGCAACCCAAAACCAGGGTAAGCACTCACCAAAATACCACTAAAACCCAGAGCACTGAACCTCTGTGCTTCTTTTCACAGTGCTGTGAAAAGAGAGTGGTACATGCAGATGTTTTAGCTTGGAAGTTACTTGAACACAAGTTTCTGTGGCTGTACCTTTACACCAGACCGGCATCTCTGAGGTGACAGCCTGGTCAAGTGTCTCTTGTTTAGCCCCAGGAGAATCACATGCCCTGAGGACATGCACGGATCCAAACCCCATGTCAGCTTGATACTGAGGCCACAGAATGGGATTTAGAAAGCAAAGGAAAAGTATGGACAGGCTGGAACTATTCTCCTGCCCAGGCATGTGCAGAGGATTGTTCTGCTGGAGAGAAGCAGGTGAAAACAGAGAGCACAGGCAGCTAGGGAGAGGGGTGAATGCAGAATGTGCCCATCCTTAAATAGCCTAGAGAATCCTCAATAAGAGATGAAGAAAAATACAGCTATACATCCAGAAACTAATCCCCCTCTAAGCAAGGTGTCCCTGTCCCACCAGCCCTGGCAGGGTGTTCTCTAAATGTAGCTCCCTGAAGGATCTGACTACAGCTGGAGGGTGCAAGGCCAGGCCAGTGGCCTTCTCGGGTATCAGGGCATTTGGCAGAAAGACCCACTGGAATACAACCCTAACATTTACCTGACCACAGAGGTGCCGCTTCACCACTTGTCCCCTGAAAGCATCTTCTACTTTTCAGAAACAGCACCTCAGCCCTTGGACAACCACACCTTCCATCCTTCAGAAATCTCAGACACTTGGGCCCCAGGAGCCTCCATGCACCTCAAGTGGTACCAACACCAAGCAGTCACAGGGCTGACTGATGGTCAGGGCCACATCTGCACCCTGCAGCATGGCCAGCTTTGGGAGGGGAAGGGTACAGACCTAAGAAGAGTGCCCCACCAAAGCTACTGCATCCACACAACCCCTGCCTCCCCCTGGGTTCCTGCCATCACCCCCGGCTGGTTCATCTCAGTTCAGCCATACACCCAAAGCAGCATCACGGTGGTTTGCACAACAAACGGAACCAAAGCATTCAGCAACGGGAGCTGAAGCACAGCTGATAAGCAATGCACTTAGCACAGGATATGTGTTAATGTCTCTGGGGAGTATGTTTAAATGTGATAAACCACCAAGGAAGAACTTGAAGTGTGGTCTCTAAACACAACCAGAGAAACTGTACTTACACTTTACAGATTATTCTGCTACTTAAGAAAGAAGAAAAGGTTGAATTTGTTAACCTTCTGCCCTGCACACAGTTGCATATGGACGAAAAAGAGCAATTGCTTTTTGACTCTCCATTAATTTTATTTTTCTCAGTAGACTGAGCACACAGCCTCACACTGCCAGGCACTGGCTGCTCCTGCCTGTTTCAGCTCAGTTCTGGCAGCCCTGGTCTGTCACCTGAGTTACTATTCTCAGCATTCCTCTATGCAATGTTGCATGGTTTGCTATAAATACCAGAGAAACCCTTAGAAGAAGGGTCCTGTTAATCCCAAATGCAAAGTGACACTCAGGACTGCACTGGCACAGTGCCCTGGGCAACAAACATTTGTAAAGCCCAAGGAAAGAACAAAAGCAAGAGAAAGGGAAGGAAGGAGGGAAGGAGGGAAGGAGGGAAGGAGGGAAGGAGGGAAGGAGGGAAGGAAGGAAGGAAGGAAGGAAGGAAGGAAGGAAGGAAGGAAGGAAGGAAGGAAGGAAGGAAGGAAGGAAGGAAGGAAGGAAATCTCTTGTAGGTCGTTTTTTCTGGGAGGGCAGAAAATACCAGAGATGTGCTCCCCCATTGCCAGGCTGGGGCACGTGCGAGTCTCGTACTCTATAATTCAAAAATTAGTCTGTTGATAAAATGGAAGCTTCTTTATTTAGAGCAAGAACAGCTCCAAGTTCCTCAGGCGGTTGCCAAAAACATTCCCTACGGTCCTTTTGCCACTATGTCTGAGCACATCTCAGTCATTAACTAAATCTTCACAGTTCCCCAGGGACGTAGGGACATGCTATTTATTAAAAACACTGGCCTAGCCATGCAAATGCTTCCTCCAGGGATTACTTTGGCACTCAATGCAGAGCTCAGTAAAGGCTAACAAGGCACCACTGCCTCGAGTAAGGCTGAACACTTTAGGCAGAGTTTAAGCAACAAAGCCCAAACCTTTCAAAACTAACCAAATCCTGTTCAGTAACTAACTCTGTGGCTGCATTAAGTTTTGTCCTTTGACACTCCCCTATTATGTTCCCAGCTATGCCGTGGTCTGCCCTACCTCAGCAGCTGGATGCCCTTCTCACACCCAGGTCCTCCCAGGTGCCAAAATGAGATTTCCTCCTGCACTGGAGGATTCAGCCCCACGGTACCCCCACAGCTACCCTGGGATTCCCAGTGGTCTGCAGGATTGGACACCATGCTGTGACTTTTTGGTGGCAGCACTCCAACCTCAGCATCTGCTCAGAACACTCTGCAGCATTTTATAATACAGCATAGCATCAAGTCTGGGAGTTCTTGCCCCAGGGGACATCCCCTGAAGAAGAGAAAGAAAAAAAATATATAGCTGGGAATATAATGGAAGGATGCTACAGCATCAATCAGTCTTGTGGGCTGAAGTTAAACATCTTCTTACATCAAATGATACCACAAAAGTCAGATTTTACTCACAACGGTGCCCTGCATAACATGTGTGTGCATCCCTGTACAAGCGAATCCTGAGCAGTTACGTGCTGTGCAAGCAGCCTCATGTGTTTGCCTTATCCTGGGAAGCTGAGCAGGGAGCTGAGCAGAAAACTGTGCCTTTTCTCCCCAGTTTTGAGGAGGGTCTATGTTCCCAAGTCTCATGAGCACCCCTGGCTCCTGGTGTGCAGCAGCTCAGTTTGGTGCCCACAGGAGCTGTGCCCCAAACCAACACCCTCTCCCCAGGCACATCCACCCTCAGGGCTGTGTCTCACCAAGAGATGCAATGCCACTGCCACTGTACTGTGGTGTAGGGCTGTGAATACACCCTGGGCAAAAACAGCTTCTAAGAGTCAGATAGGCTTTCAAAAATCCCAAAGATCTGATTTTCTTCAGCTGCAGGGCTAGAGGAATTAGGCAGGATAGGAAGACACAACAGAGCTGCATGCCATGGAGACATGTAAAATATGATCTCAAGATTCCTGTCACTGTTAATGGAAACATTAACATTTTCCTGTCACTGGTGAGGGTCAGCCCATCTGAACTAAAAGACAAGCGGAGAAGAGTAAGTAACCACAAACTTCCCACCAGAGCAGAGCCATCTGTAAACCATCTGGGTTTACACACTGGTCTCCCCTCTGCTGTGGGTTTCTCTGCTCACTGCAATAAACTTGCAGCAAGGAGGAGCATTGCTCCCCATTTTCACCAATTCTTCCTCAAATAATGGCTGAGCCCTAGCCTTCCCACAGCAGCAGATACAAAAACATTTACCATCCAATGCATTTTACAAAATAAATGAGACCACCACCACCACTCTGCTCCAGCACCAGTCTCCCACACTGGTTATCAGCCCATTTGCCATCAGGAGTTTGAGCTGCAGATTGCTGAGGTTTAAGACTGCATTAAGTTATTTCTCTGGCACAGGAGCCTGTTAGCAAAACCTGCCTCCCCATTTACCAGGTGTACTCCCACAACACCTGGCAGCACATCCACTTTACCTGTGTGCCTGTGGAAAGCCATGGTCAGCAGCCCAAAGTCACCAGCTGCCCCTCAGGTAATGGAGTTCACAGTCTCTAGGCTGATAAGGAGCTGCCCCATTTGATAACATACATTTAAACGGAGGCTATTAATATGGACAGGACTCCTACCAGATGTCCACTCCCCTCCCTAGAGATCACAACCTTAATCCCCCTTGGAAATTCTTACCATTTTAGGTGATCGGAGGGAGAAGAATAGGATCCTGAGACCTCTAGGTCTCTGCAGGCAACAGTCAAATACCTGCCCAGCTACTCAGCACCCAAATTAGTCCCAAAGGCAGAATGAACTCATGAACTTGACCCCATGCTGGTATTATTTGGCCTTGGCGTTAGAGTGAGATTGTGTCTCGTAACAGTCCTGAGCTAAACTACAGACCCAACATTAATTATGTTCCACCATGGCTGAAGGGAAGAGGTGGGTCAGAGCCCTGTGGGACTGGAGGGGCTGCAGTCCCAGGAGACAGCAAGGGGCTGTCTTCTGGTTGTAGGGCCTGGGAAGGATGTGGCTGTACCCCTGGGGACTGAGTTGACAGCCCACAGAAGTACCAGCACATACATTCATGGGTGGGTTGGATTTGCTCTCAACATGGAGATCATGCTGAAGTTTTACTTCCAGTAAAACTGCCATTCCTGGTCCTTCCCCAGCTTTTTCCCCTAAGGAAGCTCACAGCATTAACTGTTCAAAGGGTCCTAGTCCCTGAAGAGCAGCACTTAGAAAGATGGGTGTCATGATATGGGGCTTCTCTAGCATCTAGCGTGGCTTTAGAGGGTACTGGCTCATGCCTCTGTCCTCTTTATTCAGGTGTCCACAAAGCTCTCAGGAAGATCCCAGCTCCATGGCTCCAGCCAACCTGTTTCCACCCAAGTCAGAGCAGGAGGGGAGGGAACTCTGGCTTGGGATTCACTCCTGTGGGGACCCCAGGCTGCAGCAGCTCTGCAGCCCCATACTCACTCTGGGTTATGCAACCTCTGCCGGCAACGCTCAGGGCCAGGGGCCAGGGACGCCCAGCTGCTAATTCTGCCTCCCCACTGACGCACTGCACGGCCGTGGGAAAGTCACTGAACCTCCCTGACAGCCACTGGGAAGAGCCAATGTTTATCATTCCTTCCCGGGAGCCCATTGTGGTGGTGTCTGGCCTATGAAGAGCAACCCTGCTACAGCCAGGAACATATCTGCTTCCTGCTTGCAGAGGTCCCAAGAGCTCCTCAGCCACAAACACATGCACAGTCTCCAGCCTCTGTACTGGGCTTGGTGAACCCCTGAGCCTTCACACCCATCTTAGTCCCCCAGGCAGCACATGCACAAGCTCAGCATCTCACCAGCATCCCGACATCTCCAAGTTTCCAACATGGCCTGGAAAAGGCCACTCTTGACAGCATGCCATTCCAAAAAAGCACAGCAAGGATCCACTGGTGTAGCAGATTGAGGCTGGGAAACGTGCTAAAGTACTAATGCACTGAAACACTTTGGCAAGGAAAAACCCAATGTTATTCTGCCCCAGCTCAACTATAAACTCTAGCAAATTGTTTGCATAATTCAGATGGCAACAGAAACCCTAACAACTGGTATTTTCCTGTGCTAATCTTGCTGTATGCAGTGTAATATTTACAGACATGAGTTCATTTTTGGCAATGCACGTAGAGTTTGCACCATTAACCATTTTCATTCCTTCCTAGTTCCCTATACAAAGCTCTGGCACCCTCCCACCTGGCAGTCATTTCCTACTTCCCCCAGAATGCCCTGGTATTTCCATTAGAAGCCTTTGCTCCCATCCTGAGCGGTGTCTCTGCACGGTGCTAGTGGCTGCCACGTCCCGACCGGAGGTGGCTGCAATCAGCAGTGGTTTGGCAGCTGCAGAGGGGTGTGGAGAGCAGGGATGGACACTTGGATGTCACATTTCATGCGCACAAGTACACGTGTGTTCACAGCACCACAACAGACTCGGGCTGGAGGAGAGAGGAGAGGGAGAAACCTTGCCCAAGAAACAGGAGGAAGACCCAGACCTGCAGATGCCTATGGAGCTCCCTGGCACAACTCACTCTGCAAAGCCCCTGCTGATCCCCCACAGCAGATTATAATAAAGAGGCCATTTTTTAAAATTTGTGGCCTCCTGGTCCCAGGCAGAAATGGGCTGGGGAACAACCTTGCTGCTGCTCTTGGTTTCTTGCCTGGTTTTAGCCAGATGACTTTGGCCAATTCCCATTTCCTTCCCAAGCCCCTCTTCATCCACAAAAGCCCAGATGATTAAACACAGCAGTGGTGCAGGTGTAGCACAAGTGACAAGGAGGGACATCAATGCCCTGTGAAATGTGTCAGGGAGCAGACACCTCCAGGAAAGAGAGGGTGCCCCAGAATGGAGCTGTGCCAGCCCTGTCTGAACCCTTGTCTGTGCACCACGCACCCACAGGCCCCAGAGGGAACAGTGCTACAAATACAGCAGTGAGTGCGCAGCAGGGCATAGCAGGCTTGGGATGTCATATTTTTAACATTAAACCTGTCCTGTAGGTTTTCCAGGGAGCTGCCCTGGACACACTGATCCCACCCAACAGGTCTGACTGCAGAGCAGCATGGCTGGGGCATAGTGTCATCCACTCGGATAAATAAATGATTCACGTTGTGATTTCCAGAGTATTTTCTTGCCCTAAGAATCCTGCCAGAAAAGGTCTGGGTCTCTCAGCTTGCTCACACATCCTGCTGTCACTCAACAGGCAGAAACTCCTAAAGAGACCTGTTCTAACCCAGGCATTGATGAACTATTAGTCACCATCATCAAAGAAAGCAGCAGTAAATACCAGCAGCAGAGCACCTGTGCACCTCTTAAAGTAATGCTGTGCCTCCTGCTTCCCTACATGCTGTTGGCAATGCACAGTGCACCTGCACAGAAGAGCACACTGCCATTCACCAGGCTCCCCATAAAATGACAGTCCCACATTTCTCCCTACCCTTCCTGAGGGCAGATCCATTTTTAAAAAAATTTATTTTAAATGTCTCAGGTTGCATGCGTCCTCCCACAGCAGAGCACTCCTGCCCAACAGATCTCAGTTACTAACTTCCTTGGCTCTTCCTAGGCAGAAACAAAACAATTTTTTTTAGATGCTTCTTTGTTTTAATATGAAGACAAAGTTTGCAGGAAGACAACCAAAAAGAGCTTTGGGTTTGAGAGGAGAGAGGACACAGATACAGCTCTCTTGAAGGAAAAGCTCTTTGCAGTTGTGGCAGATCTGTCAGGGAGACATAAGAGGCAGCAGTCCCCAATGCCACAGAAATGCTGGACAGGTCTGGCACCAGGACTGACACTGGGGGCTAATCCAGCGCTCCAAGCACTCACTATCCAACATGCTTCCTGCTCCCAGCACTGGCAGAAGGCACTGCAGAGCAGTGCTTGCAGATCATCTTGAGAAGACTGCCAGGGGATGATGGCCCCTAGTGCCCCCCAGCCAGAGACCCTGCATAACATGATCACACCTGAACCAGAACGGGGATTTTCCACCTAAGTCCTTTCAAAGCTGGACAGTTTCTCTTTGAAGTATCCCAAAAATGCCCCAGAAGTCTCAAATCCAGCTCTGTGTACAAGGATGTGCCTCTGCACTCCTGAAGTATCCCACAGACACTCACAGGAACACAAGGCAGAGACAGCCAGGATGTACACACCTCCAGAGCAAAACCAGCAAGGACATCACTGCAGTGACAGGGGAATGAACACACTGGGCACCAGGGGAGCCCCTGCTGTTCTCAGGGAACCAGCTCAGAGGGGACAGTAGAGAAGGAAAGCAGCAAGACATGGCAAAGGCACAATTCCTCCATGCTGAACTCCAGCTCACAGCTGGGTCAGAGAGGTATACTGAGCCTTTCAGTGCCAAGGGAAGCTTCTGGATCAGCTGTGGAGGTAGGGGTAGAGGAACTGGGAATAGATTTATGAGGAAGCAGATGCAGGGCAGGCAACCTTCAGGAGCTCAGATATAGGGTGAGTAGAAACAAAAGGCGGAAAAGAAGGCAGGATAAGAAGAGACAAAATTAAGGGATAAGGCTGTAGTAATAGACAGGAAGGAATGGTCAAGAGATAACAGAGCTGGAAATAAAGGCACCTGAAAAAAAACAAAACCAGGAAGAGATATAAACCAAGTTTTTCCCCATCTGCCTCCATCCACAGGCTGGACTGTTTCCAGGATTATTCCCATGGCAGCTCCAAATTTATTTCCCTGCTGCCATCTGCTCTGTGGCTCCCCTCCACACACGCTCCCTACTGGCACTTCTTCCCATCACCTGTTGCTGACATGGCAGACCTCTCGCTGCTGCTGAGAGCCAAATGACACTGAGGCCTGGGGGGAGCGTCTGCACATAAATCAGGAGCTGCTTTGTAGTCCCAAAGCTTTGTTCAGCTTCTGTTCCCTGTCCTGGCTATGGTGGTATGGTGGGATGCAGGCAACGAACAGCCCCATGGCAGCAGCCCCAGGATCCAGAGAGGACAGGGGAGAGGAGAGGCTGCAGCAGGTGCTAGGCAGAGCTGGCTTTGAATCAACTTCACAAGAAAGTCCATTTCCTCCTGTCCCTGCTTCTCATTCACGCATTACAAATAAGATGCCAAGACTGTATGTCCCAGCAGCAAGGATGTTGAGTGCCTGCTGTAGTCCCAGCAGTTAGAGTGAGACCTTCAATGCAATCTCAAAAAAGGACAGCCCCAAAAGACTGAAGATTTTTAAAAAATCTCTTGCAAAGTCCTTAAATGCACTTGCTTAAATGTGAGCCGTGTTTCTCTTCTCACCTCTGTCTCCCATGTCCTTCCACTGTGAGTGTGCAGGCAGTGGACTGGGAGGCTCAGCAGGCTGCCCACAGCTCCCTTCATGAGCTGCAAGATAAAAACCACAGGTCTGAACATACTAATGAATATCAGATAACCCTAAGAGGAGACAAAGACTTCCTCTGCTCCTCTTGGGGGAAAGATCCACCTGTGCTGCCAAGATTGATTCAGATGCCTCATAAGAGCACCAAGCCCATAACTCAGCTAAAAATCTTCAGTTACTGCATTTACCTCTTCCTCCCCAGCAGCCCTATAACTGGGTAACACACAGAACCACTTAGCAGTGCTATGGTGCCTCTCAGTCACTTCCACCAGGTGATGTGGAAGCCATGGGGAAGCTTGGGAGGAGACATGGGGCCAACCAGCTGCACCACAACTCAGTTATTCCCCAGTTTATTACCCCAAAGCTTCACACTTAGGACAGTGGAGCTCCTTAGGGCCGTCTTGGTCAACTTCAGGTCTTTCTTTGTTCAAGTTTAGTTGCACTCATGTGCAGGAGGAATGACCAGTGGAGCCAGATGAGAGGCAAATATTTGCCAGTCACAGCTTTCCCCTCATGGCTTAGCCCTGGCTTCAGAGCTGAGAAAAGTAACTCAAGTCCCTGTCAAATAAATACCACAGTGATCCAGCCAGGCAGCATGGCAGTCTTTCCCAGCACAGATGAGGTGTGAGGAACAGGCACAGCAATATAATCCTGCCATACCCACACAATAAATGCTCATGTCAGGGCTTCACCAAGCAGTGAGTGAGCCATCACTGAAATAATATTCCACAGTGTCCATCAGGCTCTCTGCACTTCTAATAGCTCCCAATTCCTTCTTGTGGGCACAGCAGCTGGCTGGGCAATGCTCTGCCCCAGTGAGGTTAAACAGCTCACTGTGGAGCACATGGAAGGAAGTTCAGCTACTAGTTTGCTCTTCTGCTCGAAAGCTGTGTCATTCCTTGGAAATCTACCCACTAGGAGTCAGAAATTAGCAATTACCCGGACATCAGCTACAACACACACTCTCTCCAGCATCTCCTGACACCCTCCTGTGTTCATTAACAGGACCTGGAAACAAGGAAGACTCACAAGGTGGGTGCTGCAGGCTCTGCCCAAGCTCTTCCTCTGTAGGCTGGGAATGCTTTCCATGTGATGTTTTCTAGCAAAATACCATGTTCCCAGGAAGCTGCTGGGCAGATGGTTCTGCAGACTTCCATCCTCTTCCCACACAGGGCAGTGGGCAAGCCAAATCTTCACACCAGCAGTGCTCTGTGGCACCAAGGAGCATTGGTGTTTCCCCTTAGAGATCTTGATTTTCAGGGGAGGAGAAGAAAGGGCTGTTTGTGGATGGACTGTGATCCTGGCAAAATATCTCCAGAAATTCAGCATGTGAGAGACACTGAGGATAGAAAACTTCAGCTCAGGTGGTCAGAGAAGGGCAAAGCAAAAGCTCTCAGAAAGGGCTGCCTGGCTAAGGGTGAAGACAGGCCACTTCTTTGATGAGGACGTGCCTTTCCAAGCATTGGCATGCCAGTTGGGAAGACTCCCTGGCATCCAGTACACCATCAAAGTACTGCCTGAACTTGGCACAGGCCACAAGGCCATGCCCTCAGAACTGATTTAGAGCTGACAGAGCCAGCCCTGGCACATGATTTTAGCAGGAGAAGCAGCCCAATACCCTGGGCAGGACAGTCGCCTCGAGCAAGATTAACATTTGGCTGTCTGCATCCTCAGTTGTCAGACAGAGCTGGTGGCTGGAAGGACCAAATCACCCTTGTTATGTGGCCATTTTAAAAATAACCTTTCCCAGAGCCCCACAGTGCATAACCCTGTGTCAGTCTGAGCTCCAAGAGCTGAAGGGGATCAGCTTGCAGGGCTAACGGGTATTTTTGGGCACTCTGACTAATTGTCAGGACATATGCTGAGCATTCTTTACAAGGAAAAACAAAGCTGCAAAGTCTCCTCCAGTGAGGCCTAAGGGGTTGGATTAGTCACAAAAGTTATTTTCATAAACCTCTGCTTTAGGAAGGTTTGATTTAACTTCCAGCTTCAGATAAGTGCAGTTTAAAAATGGAAGAAGAGGTCAACTTCCTTGTACCCCAACACTCACCACAAAGGCTGGGCCAGGCTGGGCCACATTGCACCAACAAGGGCAAGAGAAGTGGAAACTCTTCACCTTGGAGTGGCTTCAGATTCACAAGTGCTTCTTTGCCACCACATAGAGTATTTTGCCAGTTGTCTCCCTCTTCCTCCCTCCACTCTCGGGAGCAAGAGCTCCCAGCTCAGAGGCTCCAGAGCCTTGATGTCCTGCAGCCCTGTGTGAAGTGCTCCTTGAAGACCACATCCTTAGAGAGGAACAGAGATCAGCCAGTTCTTGCAAGTTTAGTTACCATTGAAAAGATTTTATTCTAAAAGCAACCTGTTTTGAGTGGATTTTCTTGTTGCAGTTCCTTGCTTCTTCTCCTCCAAAGGGCATCTTTCATCAACATGAGCACCTCAGCAACACTTCACTCACATGCCAGGTTTAAGCCAGCACTCATTCAGTTCACTTTCTCTACACTTACTAAGACAGTAAATAAAGAACCCATGTGCAAAACCTCCACAACACCCTGGGACACACAAGCCAGAGCAGCCCATGTTTCCCCACCACTTTGCTCTCCCTTTCATCCCAGAAGCTCTTTCATATGCTTTAAGCCCCGCTGCTGTCTCAGCCCATGCTGTTGGCCTATGGAGTTTTTCTTTCTCCTTTCTCTGGTGCATATCAAGCCTTGCTCTTCTCATTCAGCAGACACACTGCACCAGAAGCACACACATCTCAAGATGACAAGAGCTCTCCAAAGTCTCCAACAGTGCTCTCTGTACATTTTCCCCCCAAGCTGCAGAGCAATTTCCACTGAGGATAAGTGTTGTCAATTCAATTTCTAATAACTACATTAAAATGTATGAGCCATTTCTCTGGAGTCAGGGATAATATTTTCAAAGTGCCTGTGTGATACAGGAATGTAAATCTCATTTTTCATAAAGTGATAAGGATCCTGAGTCTCTGTGGAAATATGTCAGATCAGAGCTGGGCAAGGACTACACAGGAAAACATTCCCAGTGGAGTTGGGTAGAAAACAGCTTCAAATGTTAAAGAAAAGGAACAAATATCTTTAAACCTTTCATCAGGGTTAGTTTTCAATTTCAGCCAAAACCAGAGAGTCCCAGCCCAGAATGGTTTTCAGAGCCCTGCCCTGGTTTGTGGTATCCCAGCTGAGTGTCATCCACAGGACAGAGGCTGTTTTGGAGAGGGAAGCAGGGGAATTCTTCACCCCCAACATACTCCCACTCTAGTTTTTTTGTAACCTAGCAAAATTTGAGTTCCTTTAGTGTCTTGGAAATGTTAAGATCAGTAGACTAATATTTGGCAAGAGACAGTTCAGGCCAAAAGAGGGTGGGGAGGTGAGGTTACTGACACTGCTAAATTTCATCCCCCTCCTCCGCAAGGCCAGGGCATTCTGAGTCAAAGGAAGATCTCTCCTCTCCCATGCTCCTCCAAGGGTCTCAGAGCAGCTCTGCGTGTTACAGCATTTCTATCAGTGCTGACTCTTGGAGCAATGGCAAGTTCTGTGTGTGGATACATTCATTAAACACAAACTTGAGAATAAGAAAAGTGAGATACTTAGAAGAGTGTTTGATTTTAAACACAGAAATAAACCAACTGGAGTTGGTAAAAGCACTTGAGTGTTTGATTAAGCCATCCCCTGCTCTGGGGCTGGATTCAGGCCCAAAAAATTATTTTGTTTTCTTTTTCAAGTAGCAGAAAGACAATAAATTCAGACACAACGAGCAACACAGTCTGCAGAGATACAATCTCTTTGCAATACAATATCTTCTCAATACAATCACTGCAAGCTCTGCAACTACTGCCCACATCCAGCTATTAGAGGATGGGCTCCATGCGACAGAAAGCGATGCTAATTGCACGCAAATGCTGGAGAAAGCTGTCAAAAAGCTAAACCAGATGTGAAACAGCAATTTTCTTTCTTTTAAAACCAGGTTGTGCAACCACATTGCATAAGAGCCCACAAGCACCATGTACCTCTGGGAATACTGCAGGACAATGGGGAAAGGGTGAGGTTTCTAAGTAGTCATTGAGGGCTTTTCCTGCAACTGCATGGACTCTGCTGTCCCTTTGCTAAAGTTATACCCCTTGAGAAAAATTCTCAACCGTGCTAGAAGGAAGCCTGGTAGGAAGCCTTGCCTGCTTTGTGCCAGTGCTGAGCAAGGTTAGGCTTGGTCCTGGATCTACAAAGCACAGCAGTGGATTTAGTCACCCAGAGACAGCCTTAAGGGAAACACACCTTGATACCAAGAAGGTGAAACACTGGGGGACGACACAGGGAAGACCTGCAGGGATACCTGTCCTGCTCTCAAACATTAACACCCAGTGCTGCACCCCACAGGAAAGAGATGACGCAAAGGAACATCAGACACCACGTGTAAACAATTCACATTAGACCAGCAGTGTCTCATCTCCAAGGAGCTGCTGAAAACAGAAGATAAAATGCTTTAATGGCAATTGTAGGTTTTAAAGCTTTTTAGCACCCTGCCCAGCTCAGTTACAGGCAGTTTGGGGTCACGGTGGCTGGGGCACAGGGCTGTGCTACGCAGCAGGGTCACATGGACTCAACCCCAGCCGCTGCAACAGCCCAGGCGCACCAGAGCACTGCCCACCTTGCAGCTATAAAAGGTGAACTCACATCTGTCTCACCCTGGGGCACAGGCTGTGCTACGCAGCAGGGTCACATGGACTCAACCCCAGCCGCTGCAACAGCCCAGGCGCACCAGAGCACTGCCCACCTTGCAGCTATAAAAGGTGAACTCACATCTGTCTCACCCAGATCTCACTCAGCTGTATGTCCTCACATGAAAATCACCTTCTTTCAAATGCCAACTGCTCCAAGAACCAGAAAGGCTTTCCTGAAGCCTTTTCCTGAAGCTGATGGCTGAATGCACAGGTGGCACCGAGAGCTGCCCGTGATTCTGAGGGACTTGGTTATGTCACCAAAGCATTTCCCACATGGCTCCAGAAAGCAGCTGGAAAAAATCCACCCACAGTCCTGGAAGGGACTTGCAAGAACACACAATTTTACAGATCTCTCCATGATTATAAAATTATAATAAAAGACTTCCAAAATACCCCTGCTGAAACCAGTCTCTTTTTATAGACACAACCTTCATCCCTTGCTTCAAAAAGCTATGAAGTTAATCCAAAAAAAGGATTGTGTGTTTGCATCACGTGAGTAGGTTCACAGATCACTTTTCAGGGCTCAGCTTTCGTTTGCATTTGTGCTGTGGATAACTGTTCCCTGTTTTCACTCACTGGCAACTATGTCTTAAAAGATACACTGAAATCCATCAGTGCGCCTCTGGTAAGGGGCTCATGCATTGCTTCATCGACACAGCTGCCAGGTGATGTTCTCTTGTATTTCTACGTAACATCATGAATTTGGTAATTCAGCAATGGGGAGCAAAACCCAAGTAGAGACCACTGCCACAACTTTGTCAGCCTCTCCCCTGCAGTACTGTGGTGCAGAGGTTCAGGCAGTACTTCCTCCTACAGACAGACCTTTTCAGTTAAAAGCTGTAATTCAGAAAATGCGAGTTCATTGAATGAAGTGTATCTGGAAACATCTATGTCTTAGCAGAGAAAGGTGCAGGGTGCTACAGGAGCCCCGCCTAGGCTGCCAAGAGACTGAGTGCATCACAGCCTCCTTATCCTGCCTTTCTCAGGCACAGCTGGCACCCCACAAGAGCCCACTCCAACCCCAGCTCCATCAGCCTAGAAAAGATATCTCAGCTGGCAGCAGCCACTCTCACAGTGCCCACTGTGCCCTGGCAGGAGGTGACTCCAAAAGTCCAGTCTTGACCTACTTAAACTGGGGACACTTCAGGGTAAAATAACGCCAGAGTCCAAATTTTCAAGCTCCTGCTCCAGCCGGGTATGTTGCAGAGGAGGGTGAGGTTTTTCCAAGCTCCTGCTCTAGCACAGGGAGCAGCAGTAGAGAGAGGCTCTGCCTCTCAGTACTCCTGTCTAATCAGGTGCTTAGAACCAACCGTTATTTACAAGTCAAGCATCTCAGTGTTCCC
>NW_008236209.1:6995276-7027064 GCF_000691975.1 Corvus brachyrhynchos
AGAAGTTTCGAGGATAGGGGAGATGGCAGAGAAGGCCACCTTTGCAGCATCTTAACCACCCCCTGGGCTCTCAAGCCCACAGTCCCACGAGGAATGTCATTGCCACACTTGCAGGAATTGTAAAAGCCCTGTCTCAGCAGCCAGCTTCACCCACCATCCCCTGCACAATCTCATTTACAAGGCAAAAGCTGCTTGGCAAAACAGCTCACACAGCATCCAAATGTCGGTGGAGCAGACAGAGTTCCTGGCGCTGGCTCCCTTTTCATCCGGCTGCTCCGGCTCAGGCACCGATGCTGCTCCAAGGATGAGCTCATCGCTATTTCAGGTTGAATTTGCACTTGGCAATCTCCCTGGTAACCAAAACAAGATACTCCTTGGTTTATAAGAGATTTATTGGTTGTTTGGTTCAGTGTCTAGTGGAGCACACAGAGACTTCCCCGCATTACAGCACCACCACAGGCTGGAGGAAGAGCTGGAGGGCAGGAGGTGCTCACAGCAGTGCTCAGGGATTGGGCAGCGTTAGCACTGCAGGGCGAAGGGAAGCTGCCTTAGGGCTCACCCCAGCGACATGAGACTGAGGAAAGGAGGTGTGAGGCACGGCTTTCACTCATACACACCACAGGTGAGCCTTTATGGCAGCCCCCTGCCACCCCAAACAAGTGTTACAGCCTGTCCAGCACATCAGAGTAACCACAGAAATGCTGTTTGCAGTCCTCTCCAGCCAAAAATCTGCACATCTTTCCCCAAACAGGAATGGTGTGTTCCCCACCCACTGCAAGAAACCCATCCCACCACAGGAACAGAACCAGAGTTGAAGTTTCCACCTTTGGCTATAAATCATTATGGAGATAATGGCATAAGAGAGAGGGGAATATTATGGCAAGGGGTGGATGACGTGTTCTAGCATCCACCAAAGCAAATCCAGACAGAATTTAACAGATTTGCATCCCCACCAGGTGCCCTTGTGCTGCTGCGAAGTGATCGTGGGCTGCTCTCCAGCCCTGATACCATACTGTCATCCTGGCCATTTCCAGAGGCAGCACTGAAATATGTTATACATCAAGTGGCATTCACCTGGCAGGCTGTCCCATGGGGAAGCATGACTGGCTCTCAACGGGCAGAGCAAAGGTAGACAGGAAACTGTATTTGCATGTGTTGAGTGAAAAACGTAGCTCTGTGTATTTTTAAAGTGAGATGAGACCAGAGAGAGAGAGACAAATGCTTGCACCCTGGGCTGTTTATTACTGCCTCTCCACAGTACTGTCAGGAGCAAGATCACATCAGGACAATGCTTAGAGATCACCAGGGAATTTCTAAGTGGAAGCAAAGCCACTCAATCTCCAGATTACTTTCTCCAATTACCCAATCCAGATGAGGACCTGTGTTCTGGAGGTGCTGTCTGTGTTTGCATTCCCTCAAACCACTGACTGCCCTGTGGTTAATGCTGCACCAGGCACCTGGAATGCTCTCAGGATCCTGACACTGCCTCCACGGGCTCTTCAACTGAATAGGTATCAGTCAGAAACTCATCAAACATCCACTGGATGAGGTAAGTCAAACTAGAAAAATCTCTGTAGCACACAGCAAGAGCATTGTGAGTGCACACAGCTGTCCCAAGGCACCAGTTTCCTGGGATGCTGCAGCCCTGTGGATGACACACCTACCAGGAATTTTAAAGAGCTCTTTGCTGTCTCAGTGCAATGAGAAGAGGCACAAAATGGCAATTCTGTGCCAAGAGGCACAGAATGAAGTGGAAAAGGCTCAAGAGTCCTAAAACGAGACCATAAGACAGAAGCTGGAAAGGGAGGCAGGCAGTGCCTCAGAAGTGGCTAATTCCAAACCTTTGCTCCAGTGTTTATTATAGAAAAGAACAGATAAGAAAGGCTGATGGTAACAACTGCCAGGGGCAGTCAGTCCCAAGGTAAACAAACAGCAAATGCCTTGGGAGCAGCCTGCCAAGTCCAGAGGGTTCTCACATCTTGGGGCATTTCTTTAAAAGAAAGAATCCTATTTTCTCCCACCCAGCATCCTCCCAGGAGTGGGGGGGCTGTATTTAGGGTAGTGTCATAGTTAAGTGGATCTTTGGTCAGAGACCACTGGAAGCACATGAAAACTGAATATTCCCAAATGAAGGCTCTGAGGAAGAGCTGGGAGCCAACTCCGTGCAGGAAAGTCAACTAACAACCAGTGTGGGCTGGACCAGCCATGGCTTTAGTGTGATGAACCATTTCTATTTTTCTTAGCACAAGAAAGGCACGTCCAGCACTCTGGTTCATATGAGAGAGTTTTGGAGGATTGAGGGGATTTTTCGCTCTGTCCAAGCAAAACAGCAAGAGCAATTCTTGCTCTGCCAGAAGCTTTGAACTCCTCTGCAGCTGGAAGCTGGTGTAACACAAGAATCCTCACACTCTGGGACAGCTGCTGCAGTGCTAAAGGGATCTTGAAGCAAAATAGGTGGATTATAGATCCCTGTACCAACTGTGCCTCCCTTCAGGAGTCCCTTGGCATATGGAGCACACGTGATTTCTTGTGAACAGGGGTCTCTTAAACACGTCATTTCAGCAGACAGACACCACTGGGGCCAGCCAGTATTTGATTTGAAGCTCCCTCATATGTCAAAGCAGATCACAAATGCAGCCATATCCCACCACTTTCAATCCCTCACAGTCCATGACTGTTGGCTGCCAGCTCACACCACAGACAGCTCTGCTGAGCAGCAGGAGGAGGGATGCATCCCAAATGACACCAATCACTGGGTGACCCCAAGGAACAGAAAAAAGATGAGGCACATATGTGGAACAAGTGGGTCTTCTAAAAACATCAGTCCAAAATCAAAAGGGTTTGAATTTCTTATTTACAAAAATAATGCAACTGTGTAACAGCATCCAAACCAAAATTGTAACTCTGCCTGAAAGTTTCTGACACTGAACCGTGCCATAAATCAAATCCCTCTTGATGGGAGAGAATCTTCTAAAAGTCCTTGCAAGGAGTTTCAAAGATAAACCAAGACTTTTCCTGGAGTTTCAATGCTGCTGGATAGTTGTTTATTAAGTCTTATCAGAGGAACAGAGCCACTAGCGTGACCCAGGTACAGCATAGAGCACAGAAAGCAGGAGTGAAGTCTCTAATTATCAAGATTTACGCAGCCTTTTAAAGATAATTTAACCAATACTTACTAAAAACGTACATTATTTTCACTTTCCTAACAATTATTCAGTAACATGGGCAGGAACTGCGGAATTCTCTATCCAATCATTTCAAACTACTTTTATTGCAGAACATGGTGTAGTAGAAGAAGGAAAAGAAGGTTTAGAGAACAACAACCCTCCATTTTGCTATTTACTCTTATCTATTTACTACAAAGAGAAACCCAAAACCTCTAAATTTTTCACCCTGTGACAATCTTACATAGTAGTCTATCACCTAATTCACACCACTGTATTTTCTAGTTCTTGTCTGATCGTTGGTAATTTTTTTCCAAGGTTGGAGGTTAAAACAGTGTTGTTCAGGGGGGTAAGAGCCCTTAAAAACAGGCAGAGAAATATTCTCGGCACTCTGGGTTCCTACAGTTTCCAGTCAGGCACACAGCAAAATAGCTGCCCTTCCACCCTGGATTGCAGCTCCATCACTGCTGGGAACCCTGCCCTAGCTCTCCAACTTCTTCCAGGGAACTCTAGTTCAGCCTATTTTGAAAAAAGTGCTTCCAACCCTGTCTATCCCATTACAGCATAGCTATAATGCAATCCTTGCCCTACTTTGATTTTCTCCAAAGCCTTAAACGTAATTTTAGCCCTGTCTTGACATAGGACACAAACCCCATTTCCCATCTATTCTGATGGAGATGAAAAAGCTGGAGAAGCAGAAGAGCATCCATCCATCCATCCCTTTGTTCCACAGAAAATGCCATGCTCTCTTGCTGTGAGAGTAGGAAGTTGCTCTGGCAGCATTCTTGGCACTACACGTGCCTGAATCACTCTGGAGGTATCAAGGTCTAGCTCCTGCCTCAGTGTGTGTTGCAGGGAGGGGTGAGCATTGGCCCGTCAAGGGTTTTTCTGTCGCTTTCCAGCAGCATCTTGGAGCAGAGCAAAGCCTTTGCAGGAAATACTCTGAGCAGCAAGATGAGCCATTTCTGGTAGGAGAGTTTTGCCTACAGGCCTGGGGAGGTTTTGCAGAGAGAAAAGCTCATCACACACCAGCCTCGGCCTCTTGGCTCCAATTCATTCCTACAGAAGCCACCTGGGGTGATATGCCCAGAGCTGGCTCTGGGCTGCTCATTTACAGAAAGTCCCAGTTAAAGCCCATCGGGGAGAGGAACATGCTGGGCTATATCCTGTCTCTGAACCCCAGGGAAGCCCCAGTCCTTTGGTCCTACACCCAGCCAAGTGGCTGCAAACAGGGTTTTTACTGGACCGAAGAATAAAAGAACTGAAGCCAGAATATATGGCACAGTCCTTCCAAAACCACACTGCAGAAGTGGAAGCATGGATTTATCTAAATAACATTTAATTCTTTAGAGTCCCAGTGTCTGAAGAGCCATCTGCTTAAAACTCCTCTCCAGAGTATCTAAAAGAAATACGAGGTCTCTTTCTTCCTCCCACACTCCCTCTGCCAAAATCAGACATGAAACGACTGATCTCAGACTTTCTTGTTACTTTCCCTGTCTGCATTTCTATAACAGAGAAATGAAATAAAAAGAGATCCCAATGAATCAAGCTGTAGTATTTTGACTTACAATGCATTTTGGTTTTTATGAAATTGCAGGTCAGTTCTGGGAAGGTTTATTGCATAGACATGATTTCTGCTACCGTTTCAAGCAAAAGTGAGTCCACCCTGCTCAAGGTATAGAATTGAACCTGAAATCTCAGCTTTTCTACCTTTGCTCTCCTACCAGCAGGGCACAAGGTGACAGTGGCTGGGGACTGCGAGGGTGACAGGCAGGCATTGACTGCTTGGCTCAGCCCTCCATACACCTGCATCTCTGACCCTTGCGGAAGCCTGGCACCAGAGCCTGCCCACGGCTGTACGGGGAGCTGTTCTGATTTAGGAGCAATCAACACCAATCAAAAGCATGAGCAAACTTTGCACATCACTGATGGTGAGGCTTGTCTTCTTGAATTTAATGCCCCTGGGACTTCAGGGCCAAGCGAACCACAAAAAGGGAAGTGCCAAACACAGGCTTGTGTGATCCTTGTCTCGTCAGCAAAGATCAGAGGAATTTTCCACCTAAATCCCCCAATGCATCCACTGGATGCTGAGCAAACTTAACATAATTCACACAGGCTACTGCTGAGGGGTCGGTATCATTCCTGGCTCACATCTGCCTCTCTGCTCCACTTTGTGAGACCTCACCTGCAGAGCTGCATCCAGCCCTGGGGTCCCAGCACAGGAAGGACATGGTGGAGCTGTTGGAGCGAGTCCAGAGGAGACAATGATGATGTGCTCTGAGGGATGGAGTATCTCTCCTATGGAGACAGGCTGAGAGGGCTGGGATTGTTCAGCCTGAGGAAAAGAAGGCTCCAGGAAGACCTTACAGCAATATTGTATTTCAATACTTCAGGGGGGCTCACAAGAAAGATGGGAACAAACTTTTTATCAGGGCCTGATGCAACAGGACAAGGGGCAAAGGTTTTAAACTGGAACAGGTTAGATTTAGACTATATACAAGGAAGGAGATTTTTACACTGGCAAAACCAGTAAAACACAGGCACAGGTTGCCCAGAGAGGTGGTAGATGCCCCATTCCTGGAAGTGCTCACGGCCAGGTTGGACAGGGCTCTGAGCAAGCTGGTCTAGTTGAAGATGTCCCTGTGGACTAAATGACCTCTAAAGGTCCCTTCCAACCAAACTATTCTGTGATACAAAAGGAAGTAAGTTACTTCTTGGGGGCAAGGAGGTCAGTTCCTTAAACTTTTTGTTACATCCTGGTGCAATGGGTGTGGGCTGTCATATTCATGTGATAAGGATTTAGATTACAGATGAAGTGCATCCTACAGCATCACTCCCCTATCCATGGACATGAACAGGGACCTGACCAGGCTCCCACCAGCTGCTTAGTACCATATGTCTGGATTTTCCATTCATGGTACAGTTCGACGGAAAAGCTGCTTCTGAAATAAAGGCCAGCCAAGATAGGCTGGAGAGTTTTTATTTTCAAGTGTTTGAGTACCTAAATGTTGCCTCCTTTTGAACAGCTGCCATTGTTTATGTTCAAGCAGAGAATTATACCAGCATACAGGGAGACAAGCCATCACTCACAGCAGGGAATAACTTCTGTTAGAAACAGTTCAAGAGCCCAATCCTAAATACCTTCCCCAGCCAAAATTCCCAAAGAGCAGTACATATCAGAAGCCAGCTGTAAAGTCCCAGCCCTGAACTCGTTCCTCAGAGCCACAGTCCAAAATCTGAGAAACTGGCTTTCTGCTGTACTGAGATCTGGAGGGACTGGGGGTTTTTTGCACTTGTGGTGCCAGCTCTGAAACACCTATCCACATTTTTCTCTCAGGTATTAGTCAAGAAGGAATTTTTATATACTGAGCTCCTTAAGGAAAAATTAGGAACTGGTTTGTATTCAAGAATGCTGTATTTGGAAAAAAAAAAAAGGGTGTTGTCACTGAAGTATGTGGGTGCTTTTATCATTACAAAAGAAAGCTGAAGTTTCAAAGCCATATTTGGTTGCTTGATCAGCTATTTGCTTTGTACATCATGGCTTAAGAATTTAGTCAGTTTCCTCTTGGAAGTTTTTTTTTTGTTATTTGTAAAAAGAACACTCTTCCTCTCAAAACAGGGTAAAAGACTAATTGGTAGGTGGATTGTTTTATTAATTTTCCCCATTCCATGTGCTAGATTTCAGTGGTTTAAAAAATAGTCACATCCCTTTCTCAACCACAGACTGGCTCCTGCTTACACAACACAAATGGGACCAGAGTCACATGCATTAACTTTTCTTTAGTAATTGGTCAAAAGATAAGATTAATGACAGAAACACCCGTCTTGCAAACACATGGTGAATACAACTTCACTCATGCAAGTGACTTCCCAAATCTATATTGATACAGGGGTGCAGCATTTGTGCAAAACTCAAGGTGTTTGCATTCACGTGGGTACAGCTGCAGGAACTCTGCAACTGCCTGATATTCTGTAATACAGAAGGAAAGAGGAAAGTGTGATAATTATTAGGTAAAAGCTTGCATTTCCATATTCCCCAATTCTGTTACTGCCAGCCTGCTCCCAGGATTGCTCCTCACATCACCTGAGACCCCACAAAACAGCCTCCGCTTTAGCTATTTCCTCCCCAGCTCTCATTATAAAAGCCTCAAAGAGGCACATCTGATCACCTGCCCAGGAAAGCACAGAGCTGACAGCTCTTACACAACTCGGTACCACAGCAAATTCTCCCTAAGCAGCAGCTCAGCTTGGAAGCAAAGGGAAAAGTTGTATTTATACCCCAGGGTCTGCCTGCACTTTAAAAGCAACCACCTTCCAGGAGGGAATATGTATATCAGAAAAAGAGGATGCAAGAGAAATCAGAAGCAAGAACGTAGATAAATCCCATTTCCAAAACAACCCATAAAACAGGCAGTTTCTGAGGCTAACTCAGTGAACCACGGAGAAATTGCTTGCTAGAGAGTGTTTCAGAAGTACATTACACACCCACAGGCTTCCCACTCCCCATCCCTATTCTCACAAACCCTTCTCCGGCAGAGCAGTCACAAGGCAGAGAAAAGACCAGCACCAGCCCCGAAATCCGAAGATCTGCGAAGCGTGGGATGCTGAAATGCTCCCTGCCCTGCTCAGCGAGACGATGCTCGAGAGGGAGAGAGGGAGGCATGTGCTTACTGGCTGCCGGAGATCCCGGGAATGCTGCGAGGCGGCTGCTGCCGGGAGGAGGGAAGGGATGGACCGAGCACTGCGAGCGGCTGCGGGACGGACACGGGAGCGCTCTGGTCCAGGGCTGGGCTGGGGTGTCCAGCTGGAGAGACGCGGCTTCCACTCTTATAGCAGGGAGGTGAATGGCCAGCCCATAGCAGCGATCCTGCCCGGGGAGGCATGCTCCTCCCAGGGTCACTGCACCGTCCATGGTGAGGGGGAACCCCAACCAGCGATGGCACTTTGCCTGCAGAGCTGTTCCGTGCCTCCCCACAACAGCACCGGGCTGTCATGGGAACCCTGGGACGCAGCAGGCTGGGAAAAGCCCTGCTACCCCCAAAGTGCCAGCAGCTGCACTCCCAGACAAGGAAAATGAGGCACAGAATCTTTGCAGGAGGATGCGTGGCCAGGTTCCTGTCCTGTCCAAATAACCCTCTCTCAATGCTAAAGCCTTTCCTGGAAGGTCAGTTACACATCACATTCAGGTTCATAGACAGAGTTTGCAGGACACAAAACAAACAGCAGGGATGTATTTCAGGTGAGAAGTCTGCAGGGAGGGAGGGGACCCAACTGAAGAGAGCACAGAAAAAATTATGCCAAAAGGGGAGCCTTTTCTTCAAAGCAGGCATGAAATATAGTACTGTCAGGTAGCAATTCATTCCTGTTTTAAATAAATCTGCCTGCCTGTGCTGCATCACACCAGAAAAATCTCACAACGTTCACATTGTTTTCTTTTCTCCCTTTCTCCATCCCTTATACTTTCTTTATTCTTCTGAGTTATGCCACTTTCTTCCATTCTTGTTGCTGTTGGACACATGGTCCAGCAAGTAGCTAAGTTTGTTTTTCAACAAGAGGTGCTTGTGTTGGAGCTCTTTCTCTACAAACAGGCTTTTGTGGTGCCTTGGAGAACCACCACAGAGCTCTTGACTAATGGCAGGAGAGGCTGGTAGGTGTGCTGGACACAGCACCAGTATCCCTGGAAAGCAGATCACTATATTTGGGCCAAGGAATTTTTCTTTGTTAGTAAAACAAAAAACATTGTGTAAGAGCAAACACTCTCTCTTTACAGAAACATTCATATTTTTCTGTGTGTCTGTTCATTCAACAGGTAAGTCCCACAGATTCCTCCAACACTGCATCATCCACATTAACATCCCTAGCAGGGACAAGAACACTGGGCTGCCCTGAGGTTCAAGACTCAGACGGCCACAACTTGCCAAGAACAACTCCAGGAATACATGAAACACAGATGTGAAACACCAACATCATTTATCATTACGGACTGAAGTTTATATTTGATTTTCAAAGGAATCCAAATACCCGTTTCCAGCTCATTTTTTCAACAGCTCTCCCAGCAAGCATAAAACTTAGTCACCATTAGCGAGAGCTTTTCTCTAATGGCTGTAACCAACCATCAGACCTACAAGACCACTAGCAAAACCCCCCTGCCCCTAAGGTGTGATGTGTGTTACATGTTTGCAGCTGCAGAGCTCCAAGATTCATAAGAAGTTGCAGAGATGAGACCCTTCAAGGATGGGACATTCAGACAGAACATTCCCAGGTAGATAAATCAAGCCAAGATCTCCAGGAGAAACCAGGGTTGTAGAATGTGAGTATACAAAGACAAACCAGGTGTTGCACAGTTGTAGGAGAATGGCACCAGGGAAAAGTTACCCTGCAGGCAGCTCCTGTGGGATTTCTACTTTCAAAGGAAGGAGCCTTCCTGCCTCTGGCCATAAACAGAAAGAGGAGGAGAGAGGAATAGGAAGGGCACTGGTCCAGGAGCATCTGTACCAATGGAGTCCCTTTACTAGAGACCAGTCACTGCCCCTGCCCCATAGGAATACCTGGGACTAATTCTGCACCTCTGCAGTTGCATCTTGGAAGATCCCAACCAGATGATGCACCCTGGAGAAGCACAAGTGCTCTAATAAGTGCCTGACATCTTGCAGCATAACAAGCATCCCATATCTGCAGGGAATGTCATCAGGCTGCTATCAGGATCCTCTGCCCTTTATTTAAGGTATTAGATGCCTTCCACATACAACACAAACTAGGGATTTCATGGCCAAATCCTAAACCTCAGCTACCATCAAAGCAACTGCCAGGCAGCATGTCTGTCAGCTTAAGAGAGTAGCAGATAAATAATAAATTCATCTATATAACGTGGCTCTCACTGATTACAGCAGAGCAGGTTGTTATTTGAGTAATTCATTGCTCTCACCAGATTGCAGATCAAGGCCTCATCCTGCAGTTGCTGCATCCTTTAGATCCCTGTTGGATTCACCATCCAGTCCCATGTGCACAATGCCACATCCAGAAAAAAAAAGCAAAATAAAGGTCTGCGAAGGCACATGGCACAGAGCAAGTGCTTTACCCAATCTTCAGTATTGCTACTCCTGCCAGAAAGTGTGTGCAGGATCAGACCTTAAATCAGACCTTAAAATGACCAGTATACCTGACAGAGAAGAATTTAAGCACTCCAGAGCTTGCACTAATCACAGCAGCAGTTCTATTCTGTTTGGAAAAGAGCAGTGGATGATTTAGAGAGCAAGGACAGCACACAACCAGAGTCAAGGAACAGGCACTGGGGCACTGCCATATTACAGATACAAAAGAGCACTATAAAAATCTCTGCCAAAGCATTGGATTAAACAAGAATAAAGTGCAAGAATGACACAACTCATTGCAAAGGACTGAGTCAACTCTGAGTCAATCCCCTACTACCACCAGTGCTTGCTGAGGAAGATAATCAGTTACCCTGCAAATTGATTTTTGGCAAACACAGTAAGTAAATCTAAAAAAGAAGGACTCCAATGATCCAATATATCCTTGACTAGTTATCCAAACAAAATGAACTATAAGCAGAAGCACTTAAAACTGAGTTGGTTGAATTAGTCACTCAAATCTATCTGCTAAGAAACTTTATTTGGAAATGGTAGAGCTTGCAGAGGGTGTGGGGAGGCTAATGTACAGCCAAGTGCTCTCCAAGAAACCCCAAGGGCAGGACACCCCCAAAGTCAAGGGCTCACCCCAAAGCAGGAATCATCTGCACTGGTAGAGAAAGATGTGCTTTGATTCATCCTTTGGGTCTCCATTCTGATTCCATTACATCCCCCTCTAGCCACAGAGGGGAAAAGTCTTTCACACCACGAGGCCTGGTTTTGCCAGTGGAAGGAAGCCACTGCATCTTGGGGTGAACCCAAGCAGAATGCCATTCACATACCCCATGGGTTGGTTTGGCTGTCCTGGTTCCCACATGCCAAACTGCGGCTGGGTGTGACATGTCCCATCCATGGTGTCCCCTAGTCAGGGCTGATAGTGGTGACAATCACCCTGTGTGAGATGGGGCTGCCCCACTCACCTGCCCTCTGTGAGACACCATGACCACACAGAGCCACAGCAGCAGAGATAATTTCCACACACAAACCCTTCAGAGCCCTCCTCTCCTAATGAACACCTCAGCCCTTCCCTCAGCTGCAGGTGAAAATAATTACCAATCCCCTCATTAAAGTAATTACCACTCATTATCCCCTCTCGCCCTTTTGTCCAAAACAGCTGGGAAGGGTTCCTTCCCCCTTCCAAGTTGCAGTCTGAGGGATGCAGCTATTTTGGGCTTAAGGTACCATCACAAACCCTCTTGACTCCCTATCCACACTGACTCCTCAGGGTCACTGCCCTGTTAATTCCCTAATTGACTGGCTCCATCCTCCTTTCACCACACGGCCACCTGCTTTCACCAGCCTCTGAGAGCAGGAAGCTTTCCCAGCAGAGGCAGCCACACAGGCTGGATGCTCCTGTGACATCTATGTCCCTAACCACGTAGAAGTCAGTCGTGCCCTGTTTTGGATGGGTTCCCCACTGGAATATAAAGCACCCGTGGCCCACACAGGGCCTCCCAGCTGAAAGGAGAACTATCATGTTGGAAAGCTGATCCCTTGAGGCCCCAGTGCCGGCTCTGTCCTCGATCTGTCCTCTGACTTTTCCAAAGTCTGTTTTCAGCCCAAGGGGCACAGGAGAAGACAGCTTGTCCTGCAGTGAATCATTTCAAGAGGAAAAGGAAAGAGAGAGAGAGGAAAGAGGAAAAGAAATAGGGAAAAGAAATCCCTCAGTCTCCACACCCTCAACCATCCCACCATTCTGCCACCCTGGGGGATACTGGTGGCCAGATGGAGCCCCAGCCCTGCAGGCAGCTGGAACTCACCTGACACCAGCTAATTACCTCACAGCCATCAGCACATGGTCTCCAGGCGGGCAAAGTAATGGAAAAGCTGAAACACTTCAGAGTCATTCCTCTCTGGGAGTAAGTAAGGGAGGGGTTATGGAAGGTTTGGAATGGTGTGGTTAAAACATCAGTGATGCAAAGCCTTTTCCATGGAGTTTAAATACATAACATGCAGCTGTCCAAGTTGATGCAAAGAAGAGCATCACAACCTGTCGGCCACATACCGTGGGCTGTGATCCTCAGTGGGAGCAGCCAGGCTGCCAAAAAACAGACATCTCTCAGCTCTCTGGGCTTCTGCTGCAATTCTTCCTATCAGTGTGGTTTGGAAATCATACATATGCAAGTGAGTGAGGGTGAAATTGCTGAGGGACATCAGTGGGTTGTGCTTCATCACAGGTTGAGCAAACCGGAAAAGGACCAAGTTGTCCTGGCCTCAAGTTGAACCACAGGAGGTTTAGATTGAATATTAAGAAATATTTCTCCACTCAAAGGGTGGTCAAACATTGGAACAGGCTGCCCAGGAAGGTGGGGGAACTGCTGTCCCTGGGAGAGTTCAAAAAACATGGTGGTGCTCAGAGACATGGTTTAGAGCTGGGATTGGCAGTGCTGGGTTAATGGTGGTACTTGATCTTAGAAGCTTTTTCCAGTCTTTATGGTTCAATGATTCTTTCACTTTAGTGGGCAAAACAGCAAGCCACAAAAAAAGGATTATGGTTGTAATTAGGTGACATCCACAAGACTACTCAGCTTCCCCCAATTTAGTGTCAAAGTATTTCTGTAGCATAGCCCTAAGATACCATCAGCAAACCTGGATCAATGCATCAAGGTGATTTCCAAAAGCTGGGCAATCACCTGCTGAGAACCTGCTAGTGAGTAAGCCCATGAGTAATTACAGTGGCTGTGTTATTTGTGACATCACTGCTACTCAGATGTTCCTGAGTGACACCAGAATCTGCACATGGAGAAGGGATCTAGCTAAAGGTTGTTCCCACCTTTAAAAAGCAGCTGCAGGGATGGCTCAGCTATCAGATTAAGAGAAGCAGCCGTGTCAGCCCTCTTGGCGTCCTTTAGCAGAGTCCAAAATGCTTCTCCCAGTACAAGTTGCTCCTTCTGTGCATGGAAAATTACAAAGGTGACTCCCATTTATAAAAGATGATGCACCAGAGCCCTGCAGGAATGGACCCATCTGTTGACTGTAGCAAGGCTACCTTTGGAAAAGGCAAGAGAAACTAAGGTTTCCAGCAGTCTTTCCAGCAACAATTTAAGTTTTCAAGGAATGTTGGCAACAGTCACAGCTATTTATCTGCAGCCTGCAAGGGGCTATTCAACCACACCAGGTTTTCTGCCAAGGGTAGGGCTTGAGGTTTTCTGCTCTATGGTCATTTGAACTTCAGCATTTCCATCCACATTCATGTACTGGGTCCTGGTGTTTTTTCCTGCTGGATCACAAGCAGGGATGTGGGAGCAGCAGGCAGCTTGTGGCCCCAGGCATCAACTCACCTGGGCCCAGATCCCCGGGACAGCGTAGCCCTGTGAGTGCAGACCTCTGCCCCTGCATCCCCACACACCGACCTCATGGTCTGTGCAAACCCTGTCTAACCCTGAGCAGAGCCCACAAACTGAAGCATGGGGAATGGCCTGTGCAAAAAATAGCTTTTCTCCTTCACAACTACTCCTATCACTAGAACTTTTGAGCCACCCTCTGCTGAAGTCAAGTAAATTTCCATCGACTTCAACAACTGCTGGGGCACAGTTTGCTTAAGTGTTTCCAGACTTTGGCCCTTCCAGCAAACATCTTGGCCAGACATTAAACAATAACAGGAATCCATCAAATATTTGAGTATTTGCATAAGCCAAACAGATAAAATTTGAGAAAAGGTTTGGTTCTTGGTCCTTATCAGTTATCTATTCCTGGGTGGATACCTATTGAAAGAGGTTTAACAAAGGTTTCTAATAGCGACGAGGTAAAGTAGCAGTATAGTATCAGGTTTTCCTTCAAGCAGAGCAAAGGGATTTGTGATGATACGTATTATAGACACATGTATATCTTTATCTTACTATACGTAATTATCCTAAAGTTGGTCTTTTTCCTTGGTGCGAGGCTCACCAGGAGTTTCATGTTCCAGATTTGAAAAGATGGCTTCCAGGCATCAGACCAAAATTAAGCTTCTTTATTAATTTTAGCTTAGATTTTAGTCTAGGAAAAAATTCATTTAAGGTACCCACAGGCTAACATAAGTAAAAGACATGTTTTAATAGCAGAGGAGATTTTCAAAGCATGACAAATTTCATTTTGCTTGAGTCTGCAGCTAAAATCAAACCAATTAGAAAGCTGAGGACCATAAAGAAACACGTACAACTGGATTAGATCATTCCATGAACATGAGAAACAACAGGCACAGAATGGGCTGGGGCTCACAGTGTTCGCTACAGTTCAGGGGACCAAAATTAAATTCCTCATCATGGTACAAACTGCTTGCTTGACTTGGGCTGAGTCATAACATCAGCCCCTCAGGCAATGCCTGCCTGGCTCCAGGGCTGCTGGGAACACTGTGGGCACACTCCAGAAAGGAGCAGTGGTGCTCAGTTCCTGCAGTCCCTCGTTTGTGGCCACCTTCACCTGTCAGTATGACCACAATGGAGGGATTTGCTCAGCGTGCCTCAGGTTCCTGCATGCACACAAAGACATAATAGTATTTTTTGCTTCCATCCTAGGGAGGCAAAGATATGTGAAGGTTTAAAATGCAGGCTTTGAAACAACAGACAGGTAGTAAGAGGACAAGCTTTCAGACTCAAAAGCACCCCATGAAGAAGATTCCAGCTCCAGAGCAGAGCTGGAGACATGGAACCACTGCGATAGACTCACACAAACCTCTGCTGCCACAGTATCTTCCAGTCCATGGGATGGGATGCAGAGTCACACCCCAGTCCCCTCCAGCACCTGCCACCAGCACATCCTTGTCTCTCTGGATGCAAAGTCCTGAGCTTGGGAGTCTTAAATGCTCTGCTGGCTCCTACATAGTGATTTTGTGTGACTTACAATTAATGCCAGTGAAAGTCATATTTAGTGAGATAGTTAATGGCATCTGTATCTGTGCAGAGGCTTAAATTTGGTGTGCTCCAAGGTACCAACCCCAACAACCCATATGGTGCCCAGGGTTACACCAGCAGCAAAGTGGAGAAAGCAGCCACTTGTCCAAGGCTATGGATGAGATCTGTCCCAGGGGCTGGAACCGAACACCAGCCTGGCTCACCACACCCAAGTGCCTCTGCATAAATCAAAGGCTTTCACATAAAGGCATGGGGAATCATACTTACTGCTCAGACCTGCACTCATGGTGATGTGGAAAAGCCAGGTCACACCTTTCCGCCATTTCTGCTTTCTCCTTGCGTCCAACAGCTCTGGCTAGATGAGCATTTTGAATTTATGTATCAGATCAATTTTCCTTTTGTTAAAAAAAAGACTGTATTAAAATTGCAAGATTGTTGATGGAAAACTTAGTCACAAACAAGGTTGGGGTTTTTATTCGCTATGCCAAAAAAATCAAGTGAATGGTATCCCATTAAATTGTATACTTCATGTTAGCTTCATACTTGGGCGAAAAGTAAATTTGTGTAAGATTTCCAGAGGCTTTGTTTCACAAACAAAAAAAGAAATAGTCATGGGAAAATTACAAACCATTTGGCACTAAGGAAATTATGAATGCAATTTCCTGAGCTCAGTGTGCTGAAGGAGCTGCAGTAAATAGCTGTCAAGCAGCTTTCTCAAACAAAAGATTTTAGACTTGATACCCAGCTGTGAAGGAGATTTGTCTGTGCTGGACTTTTGTTCTCCTTCCAGTCAGATGGGATTTTCAACTGGCTTAGTTTAGCTGGCACAAAGGGAGCATGGGTGTGTTGCCTTTGGTTTAAACCAAATTTTCTGGGAATCATGTCTTAAGTAAAAATGACAGAACTCACTTCTTTGCTGAGTTCTGCTGAAGAAAAGTGATTTAAAGATGATTTAAGTCAAACTGAGAGACCCAAGAGAAAGATCTTAGACATATGCACAGCTACAGAGAAGCTGTCTTCCTGCCACTTCCAAACTGAAATAAATCTCTTCAGTAAAAGCAGATTGGGATTTTTTTTCTCTCAACAGCTCAAGTGAGGGTTGGGAGCAGAAGAAGAAACTGAACCAACAGCAGGGAAAAATATTTGGCATTAGATATTCTGGATCTGAGGAAGAACATGAGAATTCTGCACAGACTGCTTAGATTTTGACGAAGCAGCCGCTCAGGAGAGCAGCTCCCTAGCATGAGGGGTGACAGAGGCATGTCCCAAGACAAAAAGGGCTCTGCACATTCCCTTCCCCACTTCCCTCAGGCAAACCTGAGCCAGTCAGTGAAAAATGCTGCCAGATCAACTTTGGGGGGCTGGTCAGTGCCTCGTGTCCCCCTTCCCAAAGCTGCTGGCTGGGACGCAGGTGCTGGTGGGTGCAGTGGGTGCTGCTATGATGTGGCAGTGCAGCCAGAACCAGCTCTGGCTGCAGGAAGGGTCAGTCAGAGCCCTGGGTGCTTCTGGACAGCGCTGCTGCCTTGGAGAAGTGCCACAGCATTGCCCCTGGCTCCCTGCAGAGAGGATCCTGCCCCTGCCAGTGTCCTTGGCAACTCAGAGCCACAAACATCAAGTGGTAGGAGCCAGGAGGGACAGGGGATTGGCCAAATATGAAACCTGGTAACTGGCTATAAATATTTACATGCTGTGCCTCAGCTTTACTCGTTCCGCTGCATTAGAGGCATGGCCGGCCAGAGAGTCCAGGTATTAACTGTCCTGCTTGTCATGCTCCAGGACTTTCAGCTGGACCATAATTTCCACTCAGTGTCCTGAGTCAGATCCACTCCTGGGGAGGCCAGTGGATGCTCCTTTTTCCATCCTGAGGAGCCAGTGCATCCTTCTCTGATGGTGGTGTATCCACAGCAGAAGTTTTGCCCCTGCTCCCAGGACAGCCCAGCCAGCTCGTGCTGCTGCAAACAGAACTGCTCCAGTGCCATCTGGGCAGGACTGCCTGGCCCCCAGCTGGGCTCTTCTCCCTAGAGCAAAGGAATTCAGTCTTGCCAGCATTGCCGAGGCCAAATGCTAGTTATGGAATCTCAAACTAAATATCTGTAAAGCCAGGATGATCCGTTTTTTCCAGGGAGGTTTTTCACTCAACCCCTTCACCCTTGTCACGAGCACAATTGGTCTATTATCAGCTCTGTCATCGGAGCACAGGTTGCAGCTGAAGCAACAAGTCTCTGATGGAGCTGAGTTTAGGAATGTCACAGTGCCACTGGCTTGGCTTCTCTCTAGCAGGACAATAGCCCTGAGCCCTCTAAGGCATCTGACCAGAGCTGAGGTATTTTATCAACAGCAAATATCTCAGCAACAAAGCCCCAGCCCGTGCAGAGCAGAAACCAATCACAAGGGAAATTTGTTTGCCTTTTGTAAGAATTTGGACATTTTTGTGTGAGCAGCAGACACTGGTCGGGGTGGAAAATATAATCCAGCCATACCTGGTACAGCTGCAGAACTGTGTCTGAGGAGCCAGTGCATCCTTCTCTGATGGTGGTGTATCCACAGCAGAAGTTTTGCCCCTGCTCCCAGGACAGCCCAGCCAGCTCGTGCTGCTGCAAACAGAACTGCTCCAGTGCCATCTGGGCAGGACTGCCTGGCCCCCAGCTGGGCTCTTCTCCCTAGAGCAAAGGAATTCAGTCTTGCCAGCATTGCCGAGGCCAAATGCTAGTTATGGAATCTCAAACTAAATATCTGTAAAGCCAGGATGATCCGTTTTTTCCAGGGAGGTTTTTCACTCAACCCCTTCACCCTTGTCACGAGCACAATTGGTCTATTATCAGCTCTGTCATCGGAGCACAGGTTGCAGCTGAAGCAACAAGTCTCTGATGGAGCTGAGTTTAGGAATGTCACAGTGCCACTGGCTTGGCTTCTCTCTAGCAGGACAATAGCCCTGAGCCCTCTAAGGCATCTGACCAGAGCTGAGGTATTTTATCAACAGCAAATATCTCAGCAACAAAGCCCCAGCCCGTGCAGAGCAGAAACCAATCACAAGGGAAATTTGTTTGCCTTTTGTAAGAATTTGGACATTTTTGTGTGAGCAGCAGACACTGGTCGGGGTGGAAAATATAATCCAGCCATACCTGGTACAGCTGCAGAACTGTGTCACTTGACCTGCCTTGTCAGAGGAATCCTTGATTTTGCACTTTGAGAAATGTACACCAATGCAAATAGCGACCTCAGACCACTCAGATATCATTTAGATAAACAGCCTTAGGATGTTCAGGGCTATTTCAAAGCTAAAAAATAACAGCAGAGTACATGGAGAAGGGAAGAAATTTGTATTAAACCTGGCCCATCTGTCACAGAGATACACAGACATTTCCACTTCTCTCTTTTTGCAGATCTCCAAAGCTTCAGAACCTGGGAGAATTCACATAACATAACCAAAGCACCAGTGATTAATATTAACTACCTGAGAAAAGGGAAGAGTAAGTAATGCTGCATCTCTTGTTCTCCTTCCTCTTGTACCTCTGTGAATTCTAAGAGTGAACAGTATTACAGAAGAGCAGATTGAGCCATCCATCATCAAAGGGTGCAGAGGAGATACTTCAAGGCACTGCAGGGAATGAGGATGCTGTGAGGATGTGGAGACCTGCTGTCCTTAGCTGTCTTTAAGGTTGTACCCTTGGAGCTACTACCCAGAAAAGGTGTATTTTGGTTCAGACCAGCACTAGGTGGAGGAAGGGCAAGAGAAAATCTTTGCTGCTGTCTCAGCCCAGGCACATTTACATTGCCAAGTGTTTCCACACTCAGCCAGTTGGTGTTTTCCTATTCTCAAAGCATCCTTTCCCCTGCAGTGCCTGACCTGCCCAGCACAGCACCTGTGTGGGTAGGTTGGCATAACTACCCTAGCTGCTGCAGGTAGAAGGGCTGACACACTGTACAGAGCTGACAGCTTTAATTTATGCACATTTGTAATCTTTTTCCACATTCCTGGGAGTTTATGCACACAGGAAAGGGAGCAATGTTCACACATATCCTTAAAAGTAGTCACAACCACACTATTGTGGAACATGCAAGATTAGGAGATTGCAACCATATATGGGCTCCTTGGGGCTGGAGCATCCTTGGCACCCCTGGGAGGAGGAGAGCTGGTGGAATTTCCTATGAAAGGACAATTAATAAAGACCAAATCCTTTTGTATATACACATGTCTAAATATTGGACAACAGATTCAAGGCTTTGCTACCCCAGAGTCCTGAACCTTACAGGACTCCTGCACTCATTAAGAGTGCAGCCTCTGACCCACGTTCTAAGTGCAGGGACTATGAGGGCTGGAGAAAGGAAAAGCACCAAGAGGGGCTGTGTAAGGACTGCAGGTCCCAAAGGAACGTGCTCCAGAGTCGCTGCTCCCCAAACACTGTTCTGAGAGCAGACCTCCAGCAGCCCTGAGTGGTGACCGGCTGGAATCCTGCTTTCCCTGGCTTTGATCTCTCCAGTCACAGCCTCACCCTGACACCTCACCTCTGCAGCAGCCAACACACTGAGACTTTGCTGTACTTCTTATCTGAGGTTCAGGAGCTTTCAGGGACATCAGAGCCACTGTGCTGGTGTGCCATTTCCCACTTAGCCATGGCAGGGAGTAGGGTACCAGGAGCCAGACTGTCCCCAGCACTGCCCCTGCCAGCAAGGTGCAAAGCAGCCTCTGATGTTAATGTGGCTGAAGGTACCAGGTGTGTTGCAAATGCCTTTGGGATAAATGACACACACATGGCTCCCATCTGAGGAGGGAGGTGGAAAGCAGGGGGTATACACAGTGTTTGTGCCTGGCAGTGTTGCTACGCCTGCACTGGACACAGAGTACACAAACATTCCCAGTTCCTGGGTTCCTTCAACAGCTTGGCAGATTTTGTTAGGGGTGTCAGCAAGGACACCATTTCTCTGTTTCCATATTACTTGCCTTGTCTTCTAATTATTCTCCTATCACAGACATGTGGCCAAATGTTTTTTGCAATGTACTATTGTGAGATTATATTCGGGCCCTCTGGCATCTGAGAGGCACTTCCACCCCCACCTCCTCTCTTCACCTCACCAAGAAGTTTCCTCCACAAAACTCCTCACATCTGGTGAGATGCACTGTTTTGGAGTTGTGACAAGAGAAAGTCCTCTTGCAACAGTGCAAACAGACATGATGACCACAAACTGGCTGCAGATGTCAGCAAAGCCTAGTCCTAGGAGTGGCCCAGTGCCCAGGTGATATGAGACAAGCACCTGTGAGGCATGGGAGCACGTGGGGGAAGGTGCCCTTGCAGGCTCAGTGCTGGGGTACGGTTGGACCAGCTCTGAGATGCATCAGCAGTTCAGCAAGGACTGCAGCTCATCTCTGACCAAAACTCATCCTGCAATGAGCTTGTGGCCACTGACCTTAAACTTCTCATTCTGAAAGCTTAATAGGGAAAAAATTGGCCAACAAGCAGCTGGGCTTAAAGGGGAAAACAAGGTGCAGGGGAGATGTCTGTGAGTACCTCCAGACTCCCAGGTGTTTGGAAGGTGGTGGCTCCTGTGAAGGGGTTCAGGGTGTCAGAGCAGTGGGTCTTGCAACAGGGTCTCCTTTCCTTTGTGCTATAAGGACTCAGCTGGATGGTGCATGAGGTATGGTGAACATGGCAGGGGATGGGGAGGGTCTCTGGAGCTGGGGTGGGCCAGTGGGCTCTGCATGGCCCGCACCTGAAGGGACACCGTGGTGGTGGACAATTACTGTCCTTTCCAATATTGCCATCTAGAGGACCCAGCGAGGACCAGAGCTCCTTGCAGGCCATGATGAGATAAGGAAGAAGAATCAAAGCCTTGCTTTTAAAAAAATTTTTCCTCATATAAATGCTACCCCAGCATGATGTGGAGATGCAGAGCCAAGTGTGCGGAACTGTCTGTGGCTTTGGGCATGGCAATACAGGATTGCTCTAAAAGCAGCCCTGTGATTTTTTTGAGGCTGTAGATACCCAGTGTTGGCCCCTTTCCCAGCGCTTTACTGATCTCCACATAAAGGTGGACAGATGGTACTGACTGAAAACTGCCCCTCATCAGCCCAAACTGAGCAGAGCTAATAAAACAGGGACTAACCAGCAAATGGCAGCTCTGTGCACCTGCCTGCAGAGAAAGCCCCCCCTTCCCCAGACCATGCAGGGAACTGTCTTGTCCCTGCTTGCTGCGCCTCTGAACAGCACCTATTCAAAATATGTTTGCATGGCTGATAAAACATGCCAGCTCCTGGCACAGTGAGCCTATCCCAGTGGGTGCCCACCTGCAGCTGCCTGTGCTGTGGAGGGTGGATACACACCAGAGGTGGATACACACCAGCTATATTTTGGGTGCTGGGGATACCCCTCACCAATGGTGCAGGGCCTGAATCATACCTTGTTTCACGGAAACAATCCTTTTGAAAGGGTCTGCTACACTTCTTCTGAGGGTTTGGGAAGGTGAAGAGCTGCCAAAAGGCATTTTGTTCAATTGCTAAATGATGTCCTTGTTTGTTTTAGTTACATGCCCGAGTCCAACCCAAGCTGGGCTGGATGGCACGTATCCAGTGGGATTAGTGGTGTTTATTCCGACTGTCAGGATTTTGAGGTGTGAGCGTACAATGGAATTAGCATCGTTTCATAGCAAGAAAATAATATAACACCTTTGTCTCCTGTCCCACTGCTGTAACTTCCAGTAGCACAGGCCACCCACAACCAGTGTGATGCTGGGCAAGTCCCTCTCACTCACTTTGTGAGCTGCCATCTCAGTTTTAGGACAGCCCAGCAGGACAGCTCAGGATTCATCACCCCACACAAAGACCACAGTCCCTTTGGAAAACAGCACAGACAGCCCCTTGGCTGCCTGCTGCTATGGGTGGGAGATAAGTGTGTTTAAATAGGTGTCAGGGCTACCTTCCTGCAGTGAGGCAGAGCTGTAAAAACGTGGTTTCACACCATTCAAGGGATGAAAGTTGTCCTTTGTGAACCAAAGGCCTCAGAAAGAGATTCCTGAAAAGTTTCTGAGGTGCCCTCTGTACTGAAGGATTGTAAAGCATTTGAATATCTTGCCTTTTCAGCACAGGGCACCAAAAGAAATGGTACAGGCGGGAGTCAGTGGGCAGAATCACCAGCCAGGAGCCCAAATGCAAATTCAACAGACAGGGGATATAAAAGCCTGGGAAAGCTCAGGAACCCTGATTTTGCAAACACCCCATGGTGATGCCTCTATGCAGGTCCACTCTGCTCCAGGGCTGGGACTAAGCAGCGCTATCCCAGCTGGATTTGCTGCTCCTGGAGGAGCTTTTGGAAACCAGCATGGCTCTGCTCCCCAGCACCTGCTCCTGCAAGGAAGGTGTGTCCCAGGAGCTGGGGTGAAGGCAGAGTGTGCGCCCCAGCCCAGCTGCCCTCCAGTCCTTGCTGCCATGGCCATGAACAAACCGGTCTCAGAAGGTCAAGTGGCACGTCGTCACTTTGCTACAGATTTATTTCTGTGTGAATTAATGAAACAGTACACACAATTCCAAAAAAAAAAATAATAATCTTTTATAGGCCCATAATCCTTCTTTCACAGTACAATGCAACAGTAAAGGATTTAGTCAGTGTAAACAGAAGGTCCAATAGTGATCATCAGCTATCACAGATCAGCTGCACAAACATCATAGCTACAGGGTTAATGCCATTACCACACAAATTGACAGTACCAGTACAAATCATAACTTTACCTACAATGCTTTTTCATGTGCAAAAACCATGAAAATTCAATTTGCAGAAGAAGGGCACCTTCTCTAAATCTTTGTGGGGGCTGTAAACTGCCTTCTCAGGGCTGTTTTATCTATTTGGCAAAACGTCTCAGCCTGATTCTCCAAGGTACCCTTAACTCCATCTGCAGCACAAAGCATCAGGGCTCTGTCTCCACACACCAGGCATTCCTCTGTGCTCTGCTGCAGCCCAGCAAAGAAAACAATCAGCTGAGGATGAATCCCATTCATTTATGAAATCACTCTTGAATTTCATTCATTGATTAAGGCTATTCAAAACATCCTGATTATATTATATATGGATCATAAGGTAACCCATAAAATCATCATTGGTTAACTTTTTTTCCTTTGATGTACTAACTGAACTGTTATTGGTGCAAAAAGTTGAGACTTACGGGTAATGCCTTGGCAAGTTTACAGTGAGTGAACAAATTACTGAAGTCAAAGGGTCAGAGAAAGAGAGGAATGCTACCACAGCCATGGGAAAACATCACCTTGAGGCCACCTCGCAGCAAATTTGCACCTCAGCTGGGAATGCCTGGGAGGGAGCCCCAGGGCAGCAGAACTGTCCTGCACCTCCAGCTGCCCCAACTCTGTAAATTGAATTCATAGTCAGGCTATACAGGAAAAAACAAGAGGTAGTTATTTATCATACCTCTTCGAAAAGGCAGAACAAACAAAAAACAGGATGTAGAAGTGATGCAGTAAACCTAAAATCAACAGGTTCCTACTTTTTTTTTTTCTCCTTTTTTTGTTTTTTTTTTTAAACACACGAAGATAAGTTACAGACACCATATAAAATGCACACTCACTTTATGGAATTCCTGCATAGTAGGAAACAAAGGCCAGCACTAATCCAACAACTTTGTTAACAGCGGGATGCCATTTACAGGTGCAAGGAAGATGCCCCAAATATATCCAAATATAAACAGAGCATTACCCTGCTTCTAGGGAAGTCCTATGGCAACACTTGCACGTTTTGTTCAGAAGGAAAAAGAAAGCATTTTCTTGGGGATAAACTGCCAAAATAATTATTGTTTCACATCCATAAATTTAAGGCAATGTTACTTAGACCTGAGAAAATGAAAAAAAATAAAAAAGCATAGATTTATTTTCTCAACTATACATATACACTTGAAATGTCAGGATTTCCTGTCTCCTCCAATTCTCAGGTGATGCTGGGGAAAACAGCTGTGGGGACGCTGCTCTGAGGTCTCAGGGTCATCCTGAGACATGCAGAGTTTGTTCCAAAGACAGCTAATGAGTAGCTGTGAGTGCTCAGACTCACCTGGCTCTCTTTCATGTATTTTCATTTTAAATACCTCTGTTTAAGCCCTCTGGAGAGGGTTAGCTCCAGAATGGGCCTGTAGTGCACCAGTAACCCTGAAAGGTTTGTATAGAAAAACTGTAGATAAAATAGATAATAAAATTACATACAGTAAATTTCCATGATTCCCCCTTTCCAGGAGAAAAAAGATGTCAGGGTTAACAGTTTCACTGCACCTTTAGCCATTCCCATAACTACAGAATAAATCCTTTAACACTAGTATGAAATCGGAAATTGTTCTGTGCTCTTCCTTGGAAAATAAAAACGTAAATTAAAACCAAAAACCAACTTGCAAACATTTCTCATTAAATGATAAAGAGACACAAGAAAGGTCGGGTGGGGACTGCAGACACACAGCATGCTAAGGAGTTATCAAACAAAGTGCAATGGTTTTTGACTCTGTGGGAGGATGGACGGAGGGCTCCCCTTCAGTACCAGCTGGATGCCTCTGGAGAGCTCCGGAGGTACCGTGTGGATCTGCAGCCCTAAAGCTCGAGTTTGAGGTTGTCTGGGCTCCACAGCCCCAAGTGCAGCTGTGGCAGCTCTGCACACCTTGGCTACAACTGTGACTCCAGGACAGGGATTCGCCTGCGCAAAGACATGGCTACTTCCCAAATGTGAAATTTAGTTGCCAAAAGAGGATCTAACAGCTGGTTCTAGAAAGCTGCTTGAGCCACAGCTGAAAGATGGACTCAGACCTAAAATCTGTGCACACCTGGTGTAGTTTCTGTGGGATTGCCTCCTTCTCCTGAACACAACTACAGACACCAACCATCCCTCTCTCCTTCTCCCATCTGAGCAGCTGGACACCACCTGCTGTCAGCTTTGGCTGGAGTCTGCCATGAGCCCACTAAAGCAGGGCTTGGGCAGAGGGTCACTAAAAAGCAGAAGGTCTCCAGGTTCCCACAGTGAAACAAGTTTATCACCATCCACTGCCTGGCAAGAGGGTCTGTGGGCAGATTTTTTGCTGATATTTCAAACGTGACTATCCAAAGATCAGAGACCAAAAGAAACTCAACAATCCTCATTTGACTAGAAAGCAATTTCCACTGCTCACCAGCAACTCCCCACCCTCTTCTCCCAGGTTCAGAGGATGAACAGGGAGTCACAGCTCCTTTACTTACCCGCTGGGAACTAAACCCTTCATTAAATCACACACTAACGAAGCTCACTGTGTGCAAAAGACTCTTACGCTTAAAACAGTTCCACCCTACATAGTGCAGTCAACACAGTTTTTAACTTAAATTTGCAGCTTGTTCTTTGCAAGTGCTTGGCAGAGAATATTTATATTCTTCTGACACCATATAAATAATATTTATACAGCTTAGACATTTTGAGACATGCATTAGACTTTAGGTAGTACATACTTCTTTATCATATATGCAAATATTACTGTGAATTAAACCGAGCAACCTTATGCTGGACCGTGTCTTGCGTTATCCAGGACGTTTGACGGGGGCTCCGAATCATCCATGGGCAGGACCAGGCGTGTTCCCCGGATTACGAGTTCATGGTCCCCAAAAGCCAGCTCCCGGTCTAGGGCATCCTCTGAGCTGTTCCCCACGAACCGCCGGGATGCGCCGCCGGGCACCACCGAGTCGGTGTTCACCGTGGAGTCTCCATATGTCAGGCTGATGTCCCCGTCGTTCAGAATGAGGTCGGAGTCATCGTCTTTCAGCTGCTCTTGATTCTGAGGAACAAACAGGAGGAAAGTGCTGTTAAACTCTTCTGGAATAGCTATTTACAATCGCATGGTGATGGTGACTGAGCAGAGACACAGGCACCGAGTCACAGACTCTCCTGCCATGACCATGACCAGAACCGGACATGGCACACACACATCTCAGAGCCCAGGTAACTCACACCATGCAGAACTTCTCTGCAGACTGCCTAAAAGGGCCCTCCCAGCTCTCTTCTTTCTGGTGCCATAGCCAGGTACACAGGGAATGCAGCAGTGAGTGGCTGTGACAGGACCAAACACTCATGAGCACAGGACCTGCACTGCTGACCCATCACAGCCATTTCTGGTTTGTCAGGGAACCTGATGCTGATACTGTGCAGACAGGCCAAGAAGACTCCTGGCATGGACAGCTGCCACTGTGAGGGACCCCTGGGCATGACAATGCTGGCAACCTTTCTGGTTGTGAGTGATGCAGCTGAAAGGGCTGCAGGAATGGCTCAGCTGCAAGGCTGGAAGCAAGCAGGGGATAGGGAATTGTGTCTCCTCCCAACTGGGCCTGGGGAAGGACAGCTGTGACAACTTCACTGAGCCAGTCACTGAGGAACCACCATGAATACACCACAAACCCCTTCATGACCCAACAGTGAGCTGGAAAAGCAAAATGCTCATGGGAATTAGCTCACCCATCAGCCCCAAGGTCTCATTTCCCTCATGCTCCCAGCTTGATGCTGCAGCACAGCATCCAAAAGAGAAACATCAACATGTCAAACCCAAAACACTGTGACAGAAAGGACACTAAAGGACTTACCTCATACGCCTGTGGGCTTGTCAGGCACCGAGCAACAGGCCCACAGCACCCCGGGAGCGTGGTGGTCAGCGGGGGACCACTGTGTGTCAGGAGAGGCTTTAGATAGCTACGGAGAGGGTTAAGGAAAAAAGAGGAATGGAGCCATGCCAGTGAGTCAAGGAGTGAGATGGCAGCACTGAAGGACTCGGCACTGCAAGGAAAGCACAGAAAGCAAAGAGACACAAATGCGTAGAATCACAGAAGTTGTAATGGTGTGCAACAAGAATGCAATGAAACACAGCAGGCCACAGTCCTGGTAAGATGCTCAGCAGCATCGCTTGTCCCATCACCCTGTGCCCCTCAGCCTGACGTCACTCCTCCACTAACTCACAGCACAGCATCTGGAAGGGAGGAGAAGCACAGATCTACCAAGAGGGACTGCAAATAAGAAAACCCCCATCCCTTCCTGCCCGCCTGCCCCCGAGATTGAGGACCCCCATGATTGCAACCTTGGAGAGCCCAGCTTTGAATGGAACTCCTGCTGCATTCCCACTGACAGCAGGTGGGAATGGTCATTTCTTGCAGCCACAGACACAAGTAGGTGCAAACCAAAACACAGCAATGTCATGGGAAAGCAAACACTGGCTCCTCTGCCAAGCAGAGAGCAAGTCATGGTCCAAGTGAGAGGTGTCTGGGCAGTGGGATCTGACATGGCACATGCCAACTGGAGCTCAAGGATACTTGTGATCGAAGTTGTACCACATGCGGAAAAGCCAAGCGCTCTCAGCCTTCGTGCTCCTCCTCTCGCTCTCTGGGACACCCTGTGGGAGAGCAAAACATTAAAGAAGGGCAGGACAACAAGCCATGACCTGGATCAGGGCTAGGAGACCCCATGGGACACTGGATTATCCCCAGGGGACACAAAGAGACACAGACTTTCCCATCGCCTCTTCAGAAGAAGCCTTTGGGCTGCTGTGTGTATAAGGATGTTCACAACTGGCTGCATTGAGCAGCATTCAACCATCTTAGGGAGGTGGTATCAAAGCACAGTGACCATTTTGCTGCTAGAGCCTTCTGGTGTCTGGCCCCAAGGTTTAAAGTGCCTCAGAGCCAGCTGCACCCAGACGTCATATTTAACAGTGACTGACAGGTCCAACCTCCATCAGATCTCGCCTGATATTGCTGTATGCAAATAATTGTGCATTATGGGAACTCCAGGATTCCTTTTAGTCAGAGAAAAAAAGTATGAAACTGTTTGGAGGGGACTATGAATACAATTACGTATTTCATAGAAATCTGGCTTACAGATTTATGGCCCTGGGCTGCCTGTCACATTTGATGCTTCCTCTCCAGGACGTGAACAGCCCAATAAATGGCTCTGAATAAAATGAATCTCCAAGGTGCAGAATCCACACTGAAACCAAGGAGAGCCACAGCCACAGCATGACCAGGCTGCAGACACATGAATGAGACAGCTGGAACTACCAGGCAGGAAAACTCCCGAGGCTGTGGGGCTCCAGCATTTATCTCAGTGTGGTCAGTGGTTCTGAGGCTTCCATGTAACTATCCACAGGAAAAGGGCGTAAGCAGGGGCTGAGGGTACCCATGGGTAAAAGATGGGCAGAAGATGCTACACAAAATGAGTCAGTAAATGGTGTTTCTGTGCTGCCCTGGACGCCAGGATGAGGCAGAGCCTCCATGTCATGCTCACTTTGGGATTTATTTCAAACCCAGCAAGGGAGAGACTGAATCTATTGCAGCAGCAACGTGGACTGACTAAACAGTCCAGCATTACTTCTGAGCCCTTCTTTCCAGCTGAGTCAAAACAAGGCTCATGAAAACCAGAGACCACAGAAAAGCTGAGACTCCCACTGACTGCAAACTCTTTCACTTGGGGAGCTAAAAACTCCCGCAGCTGGAAGGAAGCAAAGTACAGAAAGGCATCCCCAGGGTCAGGATGTAAACCCTGCCCTGAGGGTGCAGTGCAGATTCCTCTGCAGAGGTGCCCAGCAGAGTACACTCACCACGTTCTCCTGATCCGCATCCACACCGACCCTGCGAGGAGAAAACAAGAAAGGTGTCACACACACAGTGCCAGGGAGTGCAGGTTGGGATCCAGGGGGAACGATGAGATCAGCCTCTGGTCTCTTAAAGCTGAGCACCCTGAGCTGAGGGCAGGCCGAGGGGGAGGATGTGCTGAGTCAGGGGAGCCCTGCACTCACCGGATGTTGAGGCAGGACAGCATGGCCGTGGTGCCCCCACCGAACACCCACACCGTGAAGAAGACGATGAGCAGGGTCGTGCTGAACATCATCTGCCGGGCGTACGTGGCCGTGTCACGGATGGCCAGGGCGAAGGCCATGGCTCCTCGCAGCCCTGCGGGAAGGGACAGCAGAGGAGCTGTGTCAGCCCAAGCACAGGCCACCCCCATGGCCAGCTTCCCATCTGGGGTTTACATCCTGCTGCCCCTCTGCTGGGGACATCCACCACCAAGGGAGAACAGTGATGATTTTATCACCCCTCTTTCCGAGCCCAGAAAGGCAAACACTCTTCCTGCCCTATGCCATGCATTCAAAGCAGGACAGGAGGAGCTCATTCCTACATCTCAAACCACTGAGCCCCTTCCTGCCCAGCCTCCCCTCCAGACATTGCCCATAAGAGATTTAGTGTTGAATAAGGAATATTTCCAGGTCCTCAGGGGCAAGGAAGTGCCAGCGGGCCACACGGTCAGAGGAAGGATGCAGTAACATACCAGCAAACATCATCATGTGCTGCAAATTCGTTCCAATCTTATTTCTTCTCCCCAAATTCAGTAAAAATGACAATGGGTAAATATTGGCAGCTCTTCCTAGGAAGATAGCAAGCTGTATTTGTACATGTTAAGGAAATTGCTCTTCCTGTGTCTCCCATCACATCCCACCCGCACACAGAGCCAGTTTCTACTGCCCAACAGAAACTGAGAGCTGCAGAAACACCAGTGCTCTGGCTGCAAAGATAATAACCCAGCTCTGAGTGCTACAGCACTGTGGGAAGAGCAGGCTACTGCCGCACTGAAACACAGCACACACTGCAATTCAGGAATATCATACAGAGACAAGTACAAATAAACAAGGGAAATGATGAAAGGACATGTTAGACAAGTGAGAGGAGAGAAAAACCACCATTTACCACAGTACGCTCTCTGCTACCAGGTCCATTTGGCACCCCAAGAATTATTTGTCTTCTGTGAAGCTCAAGTTATCACAGCTATGACAACCCCTCTGACATTCCCCAGCATGCCACACTTCACAGCTGGGTTTGAAGCTTTAAGCCAAGTCCCATTCCCAAAGATTATTCAGCAAAATGAAAGCAGCAGCCGTTGAGAAGGAAAAAAAAAATCTTAATACTCTCTCTGTTTTCATAGCCTGTGAGATACAAGAATCACCAGCTCCTTCATACTGCTTTTTATCTTTGAAGCTTTGTCTTTTAATACCAGCACCCAGATGGCAAAAATAATCTTGGAGCCAGTATTCCGCACAGCCTTGAATAATATGGAAAATGCTTCTAGATTTTATGTTCTTTCCTGAACATCACAATTTGCATAAGAGACATATTGCATGATCTCTCTCATGAATAAGCTATTTCATCAGCGAGTTAGCCAGTTCCCACTGAAGAGGCACAGCACAAAATTCCAATTTAACTGCCCAAATGGCATTTCTCTGCTCTCCACACCCTCTGCCCCACTGCAACCCCACAAAAGTTGATCAGAGAAATTCACCTGAGCCTGCTGCAAACCCATGGGTCAGCATTGGCAAAAATGTTTTATCAGTATAAACTTGCTTCAGTGCTGGCAAAGGGTGAAAATAATTCTGCACATTTAACTGGCTTCCCTGTGACATGAAAAAAATTCCTTCAAAATTCTTGTTTTTCTGAGACATACCAGGGCCCTTGTTCCTGTTAGCATCAGCCTGCAGAACGGGAAATCCTTTCTCATGACATCATTCAGAGGCACCTACTGTAGCTGTAACTGTGCTGTTTGACCAAAAAAAGGCTTTTTTCAGGGTTAACCAAGTGCACTAGCATAGAAAAGAGGAAATAAACAGCTAAACCAGGAAGCCCCCCCCTTTGCAAAGCCCCTCCTGGTGCCACATGACAACGCCTGGCATTGGCATCATGGTCACATTGAATGACAAGTCCCTGCAGCAGCTGATTCGGATGCCCGTGAGAGGAGAGAAGACGGGGAAGAAAAAAAAATTAACAGAAAAGCTGGAAAAAGAATCTCAGTGTTCTTAAAATAACCAGCAAAGGCACCACTACATGGCAGAAATCCCTTTTTAAAAATAAAGCCAGACTGATTGAAAAAAACAAACCCACTCATTTGAATGAAAAACACAAATTGGGAATGAGGCACCTCTCCCTTTCTTTCTTTGTCTTACAAATTGGGCTCCAAAGGATACGAAGGCCCCCACCACAAAGGTAGGGTTAAAGACATGATTCTGGAAGGTGAACAGTGCAAGTCCCATGTAGGAGAAGATGAAGTTTTCTGCCAAGAAATTCAGAAGCTCAAACAACTGAAAGAGAAAAACAAAAGTGAGTTAGACATAATATAGATTTAACAAGAAAAGCATGTTAGCCCATCGGTCATGCAATAAATACTTCTGCAGAAGCAACTCTAGTGAAATGCAGCTGTAAAAAGACAGATGCATGTAATTCTGGCCAGAGGGAAGGAAAAATATTGAAATTCAGAGAGACTGAAGGGGTCTGAGGAGTTCTCACCTGCTTAGTTCTGTGTTGGGACTCTGTAGATAAGTTGTTATAGGTATAATGGGCCTGTGTGATCCCACAGAAGAGCACAGCCACCACACCTGGGGAGCAGAGCATCACATTAGACTCCTAGTCAGGAAAACGGAGCTGAGCTGCACCCCAGGACTGTAGGGAACTTAATGCAGTAACCCCAGAACCCAGAATCATTAAACATCTGCAAGCAGAGGGAGAGCCATGGCTGCCATCAATACTGAGAAGCAAAACTCAGTGGCCCCATTAGCCCTGCAGATCTCCATCCCAGAGGCAGGGCTGTGCTGGAGCTTCCCTGCAAAGCCACACGCTTCAGCTAGCAG
>NW_008236209.1:7027457-7032403 GCF_000691975.1 Corvus brachyrhynchos
GAATGTGCTCCAGGACAACAAGAAGAAAAAGCCGGTCTCCAGCAATGGGAACTCCCGAAGTTTGGTGAACTTGGTGACGTGGCAGATGGTTAAGGACAATTTGGAGAGACACTGCAGGCTAGCAACCTATCAAATCCAATTGCGTATCATAGCTACACAGTCTGTCCCTAAAAAGGCTATGGCACCATCCTTCATTAATTTAGGAAAAAAAAATTAAACATCTGGGTGAAATGCAGTGCAGCAAAAAAAAAAGAAGCTGTTATGCAAACACTTGGAAAAAGAAACAAACATGAAAAGGATATTAAAGCTGTCACAACTCCAGTAGCTGCTCCCATTGCAAAAGATCCACTGAATATCCCCAGGAAGATCCCGATGGACTTGAACATCGCTGTGACATCAAATGTGTGGCTGTTGTCACCCGCTGGCTGATACGCAACTATTGAGCTGGAAGAGGAGGGAAAGCACAAGAACAAAACTGCTTAGTCTGGAGGGAGAGGCACCTCAGAGTGCTACATGAGCCTTTAAAAGTGCTACAACTGCTGCAAACACCGAGCCTGAGGAACCAGGGAGACACAGCACACTGCAATCCCCTGGGATCACGGTGTGCAGTGGCTGCACATGCTCCCTGTCCTGGGGAGTTTGGGATCAGCTACCCCACCTAGGCCTGGCTCTGCATTTGCTCCTGGACATTAGAGAGCAGCAGACCAAAGCCTGTGCCTCGTGTGATGTGTCATTTATGGTGGTATTTGTGAGGTTTGGCACCAGCTCTCTGTAATGCCAGGTGCTGTGGGGCCACAAAGCATTCAAGTGGGAAACCTGCATTTCTCCACTGAGGCGGCAGATGTGAACATCCCCTGGAGAGCTGTAACTTCTCCCATTCTGCCACAGTTAACATGCACTACATTTAGTTTGCACTGCTCTGAGTTCCAAAGTGCAACACCACAGGGTAGCAAGGGCAGGCAGTGCCATGCACGACAGCAACACCATTCTCTGCATCCACCAGACCTCAACAGACCTTTGTGATGAGATGGCAAACAGGTCTGCAGTGCTGATCCCATCTGCCAATCTGCTCCCTCCTAACTCCTGATGAGCTGAGCCTTGCATCAGCCGTTCCACAGTTCTACCTGGAAAGGCTGAGATACAGGGGGGCCCTTATCCAGCTCCTAAACCCCATTTATCAACTCCTTATATCACTTTCCTTGATGTAAACTTACCGCAAACATTAACCTCCTAGTTAGCAATCCCTTGGTTCACTCTGTTAAAACTCCTGGATGTGAACTTTAAATGTTTGCTGTTAAATCTGCTGAGAACAGACACTTACTGCCTTGCACACACATCCTGCAGCTTTCTCCCCAAACTACACACCAACATTTTTCTGCAACACAAATGACAAACCTCCCCTTTCCAACACATCACAGGTAATTTCCCTTGCTAAACTTCCCTGCTTTTAATACATCTCATTTTTCTGCATTGCCTTTTACACTGCAAGCTGCAGATTTCTCCATGATTTAATTCCTTTCATCAATCCCATCTTATACTTCTCATTCACCAACACGTTCTTATTCTGGGTTTTCAGGTTTCATTTTTTTTTAAATCCAGACTGGTTTCATTTCCCCTCCATAACCAACTCTTTGGATGTTGGTTTTGCATTTTAACCTCTTACAGTTCTCCTGGTTTTGTTTTTTGCATTGCCAATAAGACATTATTACCAGCTGCCCTTTATTTCCCCTGTTCTTGCCCATGGGCCTCCCCATGGTGTTTAATCCCTGTGAATCCTCCCTTTGGAAGAAGCAGGTAGAGACCCTGCAGCTGCATTTACCCCCTCTGCTCCCAAACTGCAGCCCTGGCACCTCACTGCCTACCAGCTTTCGGTTCTGGGTTCAATTCCTCTTCATCCTGCAACAAGTTCCCGCTGCCAAGCCACGCCAGGCCAAGACAGGAACGGAAAGGCACAGATCCTGCTCCTTAAGCACAGGAACAGACATTTGTCCAGGGCTGAAAGCAGGCAGGAGAGGAGCTGTGGGGCACCGAGACCCAGCAAAAGCCATCGAAGAGCCCAGCTCCTCATCCTCCCCTGCCTACAGTGCTGAGGCAAAATAAAATAACTGTTGCATGAACTCGGAGCTGCTGCCTTGGTACAAATTATCCTGTTTCAGGGAGGGGGTGGACTGAGCTCAGCTTGTGGAGAGAGGAAAGCAGGAAATCAGAGCAACAGCTACAGGGCTGCTCTGAAGCAGAGCAAGAGGCAAATCACTGCGTGCGGTGCCGTCACCCACACGTGCCGAGATTCATCACAAATTCCATTACTCTGAAGCTGAATCCACCCACTCCCACCCAGAATCTCCCAGCACAGACTGGAAGACCCCATCCCCTCCTCACTCATGATCACTTCTGAAACACAATCTGGCTGTGCAGCGTTTCCTCTCGCACCAGCGGTGACACATCCAGCAAAAAAGCCAGAGTGAGCAATACAAAGAATTCCAGAAACCTCAACAGAAGCACCCAATTCAGTAAATACAACACACAGCTCACAATGTGTTACTTGCTGCCTCCAGTAAAACCCACACAACCAGCATGCTGGAGTGGCAAGTATTCCAGAAATATTTTCTCCATTAGTGTTAGCTATATGTTAAGCTGTCACCACTGCAGGTATTATATATTCCCAAACAAATTCCCATGATGACAACATAGTGAAAATGCAGATAAAATACGTCCTGCATACAGAGGACATAAAATATTAAAGAATATAAAACATTTTTTAGAAAGGCAGCAAGTTTCCCAAGTGTTCAGTCAAGGGCATTAACTCCAGCTGTAAGAACATTTAACTCCTTGATGTGGGGAGAGAAAGGAAACAGCTGCTTCACCAGCTATTTCCACCTAAACAAAAGCAGGTATTTATGAATGGGAAGCAATGCAGGTAGGAGCAAAGCCATCAGCAAAGGGTTTCAGTGGGATCTTGTGGCTGAAATGCAGATGTGGTGCTTTTTCCATTTCAGAGGGACATAAAATCTTCCCTATGGATGGGTCAACTGACCACAAAAGCAAAATGAAACTATCCATCATGCAGGCGGAAGTTGTAAGGGCAATCCGTAATCCCAAGCAGTGGTAAGTGATGAGGACATGCATCAGAATGTCACTACAGCTTTTTGGGACACTTAAGATGCTCTTGCAAACACCCATGCTCCTATTTTACAGGGGCAAGGCCGAGTGGCTCCCTCCAACTCCTGATATGTAACATACATAACAACTCTAAATAAAAAGAGAAGACACTTACGAAGACAGCACTATGGCAACAGCATCATTGAGGACGCTTTCGCCAAAGAGAAGGGCATACAGCTCAACATCAACCTGGAGTTCATGGAAGATGGCAAGGACAGTCACTGAAAAATAGAAAAATAGAGAGACATTCAAAAAGGTGCTGCTGTTTCAATGTAATCAAAGACAAAATGTCCTTTTTAGGAAGCTGCCTTCCTGCACATCTGTGCCACTGCTGTGATGGTGCCAGCTGCCCCTCGTGCTCCCTTTGATACTCTTCCTTCTGCTCTTTCAGATTTGAATTTGATTCATCATTTCCCTCCTCCTTTTACTAAAACACATCCTGGCCTATTGAATCTTTTGCAGGCAGACATAAACAAACTCTGCTCTGAGCTTCCCAGGGTCTGAGCTCATGGGCTGGGCCACAGTACCAGGCTGGCATGAGCCACCCAGCTGTTAGGATGCCCCCAGCTTGGAGCATCAGGGGGAGCCTCCTCTACCTGCAGAAGGCCAGAAGGATCAGGCTTGTCCAGGGTGAGATTAGTCTTTCCTTTCCATTCCTGATACTCTGAGAGAAATCCCTGGATTCAACACATTCTAAGTGCCAGCACAGACACATAACGTTTCAGACCTAACTGGAAATAGCCAGGCATCGGCTCAAACCCCATGTGGGGGTTTCTGTGATTTACAGCCACTTGGCAGCGATCAGAGTTCCCTCAAGCTCTTCTGTGATCCAACAGCTCCAAGAAGATAATGGAAAGCAGCAGGTTTTGCATATCAGCCTCACAGGAACATCACAATATCCAAGGCAAGCAAGATGTACCGCATGGTGCATTGGGCACAGTTCAGGCTGAGGGCTGAGCCAATTCCAATCAACTTCCGTGAAAGTCTTTTCGAACAGCACTCAGGGCACACTGAGGGGGTTTAACCCATTTATGCACAGGGAAATACTCCATTTCTACCTGCAAAATCTTCTTGTTCCTATTTCAAGCCCAAAGAAGGGACGTAACACCGACAGCGCATCTGCAGCATTTCTAAGCATTAGAAGATTTCCAGCCCTACTCAGCAAAGGGCAGGAGCAAAGAGAGGTTTTTTTGGGTCCTGTGTTTTCACATGAAGTGAGAGTATGCAAGTAAACAGCTACCACATGCAAGCTATCATGAACTAAATTCAATTTAGTTGGACATGGCATGTTTTTCATAGTTTTGATTTATAAAGTGCATCAGTAAACCAAGATGTCACTACTGTCCTCAGTACTGCTCATTAAGGTGTCTCATTAATCCAATTTAAATTAGATTAGCCCCTGCCAAAATCCAACCAAACTGGAAGCAGGAGAAAATAGCTAAACTAACTAACACTATCAACTGAACCCTCCCCACATTATGCATCTTGTTCTGCAACAGCTGCTGGCACAGGGTAGCAGATACACAATGCCAAACCCCAACAAAGTCAAGAGAGAGGCTGCCTAGGACTTCACTGCAAACAAGGATTCAGGAAAGCAGAGGTTTGGAAGCTGTATTACACATAACTGAAGAAAATTAAAAGGCACAGAGACAAATCTGACCTCTAAGAATGTCATAAATAAATTAAGCTCCAGAATTCAGAAGGAGGGAACTCTCAGGGGTTTCAGATTTTCTTCCCCTCTGCCCCACAGCTCAAACCAGGCCAAAATGTAGGGAAAGTGGGTAACA
>NW_008236209.1:7032440-7040918 GCF_000691975.1 Corvus brachyrhynchos
GGGTAACATCCCTGGATCGGTAGCTGACACAATGGCCCCAAAGAGGAGGCAGTCAGTGAAGTAGAAATCTCCCCCAAGCTGCCCAGTGACTTTCATCAGCGCCACGCAGCCGTACACGACAGAGCTGGGGATCAGAAAAGGCAGTTACACATCTCTGCGATGCATCAAAACAACATTCATATGGGCTTGATTTCCCTGAATTTACCAGATTAAAGCTATCCAAATGCCAGAACACCAAAGAACTGCATGGGATGGGCCGAGCCTGGTGAAACCCCAGGGCCATGATCTTGGAGGTGAGCACTGAACCACACACATCAAAGCACCCTCTGAACTGGAACACAAACATGGTGCCAGCAGGGAACTGTGAGCAGAACTCCTCCAGGAGCACGACACGGCTAAAGGAAAGCAGCAGTCAGGCTTATGGGGTCGCACAATCACTTTGCAGTGCTGCACATTAACATAGTTCAGTGAGGTGACCTTGAACTGACTCTGAAATGGCCAAAACTTTCAGCGAGAAGCAGATAATGCAGATGCTGAGTTTGCTTGAGTCCACTGGACTCCACTGGAAAACACCCTATGCCAGCCTGTGTGCTACCAGCCAGAGTGAGAATCATCCAACTGCCTCTACACAGAGGGACAAATGATTTGAAACACATCTGTGCTCACTAGCCTTTATGGTCCTGCCCTCTACTCTTGTGTCTCAAGTTTATGAGGGCTTATGCTTTCACTAATTTGAAGTTGCTGATTTTTCAAGACAATCTTCAGAGAAGTGTGAATCTTTTCTTGCCATGAATAACTATTCTCATGGGATGCTGAGAGCACTTCGCAATTAGACAGCAACCACCCTGTCCATGCAGCAGAAGTTTGGGCAGTAAACAGTATTATTTGCTGCTGCTGAGCAGCAGTAGCAGAGCCTGTGTGACCTTTCAGAGCTGGGATTAGCAGCTTCAGCTCCAGGCTCAGGGCACTTCTCCCATGCACAGCTCAAAACCCTGTGGAAGAACCAGACCAGCTCCATCTACTCACCCAATCACCAGGCAGGAAATGGCAGTGCCAAGGAAAGCATATGCCAGGATGGATCCCAAGTTTCTGAAGAAGTGCCTCTAGCAGGAGAAAAAAAACAGAAACTGAATTATATTTTGCTAACGATTTATTTCAAGCCCACACAGGCACCCACACAGTGTCCACAGCAACCTGGACCCAGCTCAGACACCATGAACTGGACAGACACAGGGTGCCCAGCACAGCACAGTGCCAGACCACCAGTTAATGCAGCATTAATAAACATGAATGTACCATTTTCTCATACCTGTGCATTTAATAAGGTGCTACTCCAAGTCCTGGGAACTGATTTCCTAACCCAGCAGCATTCCTCCTTCCTTCTCCCGCAAGCTAAACTGCATCATTCTCCTCTCCTTCCAAGTCAGCATTTCAGAGAGCTGCTGCTTTCTAAAACCTTCCCACACTCCCAAGTGCTTTGAAAGCTGGGATGGCTGAAACGGCCTGGCTGACCTCAAAAACCCCTGCTGGAAATGGTTGAAGTCGCTGACCCTTCCCAGGGCAGAGGGGCAGACGAGAATGACGGGGGCACTCTCACCTTTGCTTCCCACAATCCCATATTTGCTGGGGAAAACCATACCCACCCCCACAGCCTCGGCCTGCTGAGCAAGCATTAAAGCACTCGCAAGTATTAAAAATTCTCTGGAGGCAGAGGAGCTAAAAACATCGGCACTGTAAAGGCACGTACCCTTTTCAAGCTGTAGCCTGCATAAAATATAATGGGAGGAAGCAAAATGTTGAAGAATACTTCAGGATCAAAAGTCACCTGTTAAGAAAAAAAAAAAACAGTAAAATGATTTGTTAAAACTTTGCAAGATGAAACACAAATAAGAAAGTAATATATGGAGAAAGCCCTGTACCCCCACCACGTGAATTCTGTTGGGGCAACACTGAGGATGTGTCTGGAACCTTCTGGAGACAAATCCCAGAGTCTAACAGCTTAAATTAAGATGAGCTAAAACTAGAGTTTCATTACATTGTGTTCAACATATAAATTACTACTCATCACAATCACAAGTTAAAAAACCAAAACAAAAACACTTAATCCAGCAGATCCAGGACCCATCCCCGTGGAGGGAGTGGGAAGGACTGCTCACCTCTCCATCACTGCCTCCCTTACCTTTCTCAGCATCTCATTATCCTGGACGTTGTTGAGCTCCTGGGCACTGATTTCCCCCTTCAGGGTGTACTCATAGTACTTCCCACTGACGTTCACAAGCAGCGTGGCAGGGCTGGTCTGCACTTGGCAGCTCAGGGTCACGTTGTTGACATCGCTGGGGACGTGGATGCCGTAGCGCAGGACCACACCGACCAGGACACCTGGGGAGGGACACGGTCTGTGAGACAAACCACAGCAAACTCCCAGAATGATCCCTCTGAGCACAGATGCAGCACCAGGATCCTGACCCTCTGCTCAGCTGCTGAGCACAACCACCAACCCAGTAATTGCCCGTGTGAATTGAAACACCTTCGTCCCCTGTGAGCCAGGCGAATACTCTGTGCTCATGGGGAGTTTCTAACACAGACATGGACAAGTCCTGAAGGATTTGAACTACCCAGCAATCAGTCAGACCCTCACTCCAGTGCAGCAAACAGCCAACATCGAGGGCACGCTAGGTTTTTAGGGTGAGCACTTTGCACTGCTGGCCCAGGTGCTGCTCACACATGCCCAAACTGTGCCCTTTGCACCTTGAAACCTGACATCGATACATTAAACTCTTCATTTTGGCAGGGATTAAAGATGATATCCAGCAACCACCCTGAACACTCTGAGGCTGGCAAGCATCCTTCCTAAGGTGCTGCAGCACAATACAGCCTCCTCCCAGGCCTCCCCATTTTTTTAAAACCACATTTTAAAATATAAACATATAAACATAAAAACCTGTTTCCCAGTCCAGGCTGACCATCCAGATCCACTCCTTGCCCCTGCAAACTTCAGCCCCGCACCACAAGCAGCAGCCCCCGGGCAGCCCTGTGAGGCAACTCTGCCTCCAGCTCAGCCGCTAAGTAGGGGCATTTTGGGGTTAATTTGCAAGTCAGCAATTTATAAGGCATTTTTCTTTTGTTGTCTGAGGTCTCAAATCCAGATTCAAGTGTGTTGAGTGCTCTCCTGGCAGAATGTTTTGACATCTGCAGGCTGGGGAAGAGGGGTGTCCCACAAGACACCTTTCCATGTAGCCTTCAGCACAAAAGAGTTTGGAAACTCCTTGATTAAGGTGGCCCTGAGCCGCCACAGAAATCCTGGATCTTAACCCCATCTCTGAACCACATATTTATGAAAAGCTTTCAGACGCGTGGGAACTAAACACAGACCGCAACACTCTGAAAGTTTCTCCATTTGCCTCCCAGGACACTCCTGCTTCCTTACTGCTGCCTTAATTAAGAGCTTGCTCTGTGCTTTCCTACAGGCAGGGCACAACCCCGACCGAAGGGAACAGCCAACTCTTCCTGTGCCACCACCTCTCAGAGCAGAGCAGGTGCCACCACCCCGGGCAGGACACTGTGGGGCCCCAGCTCATGCAGCATCTCCTGCGGCCAGTTCCTGATCTGCCACCCACTTTCTGACTTCTCTCCCTTGGCCACAGTTTTTCCAGGACAAGATTCACTATTTTTCCCGATGGCCAGGAGAAAAGCCCCCACCTCCTGCCCCAGGGAGTGCTACACACAGCAAGGCCACCAGAACACACACCCAGGCCATGAGCAGAGGCAGAGGAGGTAGCTGCACACAGAGTCACCACTGCTGACCCACCATAGCTCAGGGACTGGACAGACCCAAAACCTCGGTATAATACAGCACTTTGTAGCACGGGTGAGCTAAAAGGCTACTGGTGCTTTCAAGCCATGCACCATCAATCAGGTGCTCACCACTTCGGGCTTTATCCTGCCCTGAATCACCCCAACAGTCACAGAACAGTTCCCTCTGGGCACAGCCAGGCACAATCAGCTCCAGCAAAGAGAGTTCAGGGCATGTCACACCCTGCAGAGCAGCTGAGATCTGCTTTTACACCACCATCACTTAGAGGGGACACCAAAAGGAATTCTTCAGCTTACTTTTCTGCCAGCCTCTGTTCCTGTGATCTTCCAGTGGTCCAGAAATAAAATTATAGAATGAAAGCAAGTATGTCAAGCACATCAAGGTGCCACAGCATGTATTTACATGAGCATGTGGCAGTGGCTGCATGGCACCACAGCAGTGGGACAAAACATCCCACTTTCCTTTCACCCAGAAGATGACAATCCCAGAGGTACCACGGGAAACAACCAAAATCCTTCACTGGGATAAAAAGAGTTTCGAAGGGTTATTTACATTTGCTTATGGCTATTAAGCTACACCACACTTTGCAGCCCTCCAGAACTATCTGAGGTGACTTCTAAGATGTTTCTTCTTAAAAACAAAATTGATTTCAGAGGTTCATGCAGGAATCAGAAACCAGCAGCTGCCTGCCCTTGCTCAGATGGAAGGAAACCCACTCAGCAACCCCTTTAACACCCGGGCTCAGCACTGGGAAATGAGGAGGGACAGGAGGAAGGAGGGACAGACACAAGGAGTCACTGCTGCGAATTCAAAAGGGATCCTGAATCACCTGCCTCTCCACTGTTAATCCCTGTCCCAAAGCAGTGCTACATCTGATAGCACCCTGCTCCTCCGCCATCTCCTTATCCGGGCAGCTGCTCCTGGCACTGGGTGCCAGCCATGCTCCAGACAGGGCCAAATTCCCACTCTGGCCAGGAATGGGGTAAGGGAAAAGGGACAGATAAACCTACAATATCTGCCAAGGACCCTTGTTTGGAAGTCCCAAAATCAGACGTTTTGTATTGCTCAGTAATAGGCTGCCTGGGAGGCTGCCAGAGCTCCCCAGACCAGTTGGGGAAAGACACCCATGTGCAAATACACAAATGCACAAATTGCTCCTGGGCACTGAGTGTGACCCTGCCAGCAGCTTCCAACACAGGGACACTGTCAGAGTTACCTTCAGGGAAAGCATCCTGCTGCTCTGCTGGAAACCAATTATTCCACTAACATTAAACAGCCCCACCAGCAGCCCCTCTGCTCCACAGTGGATCTGATCCTCCCCACCCAACAAAGCTCACTGGAAGCACTTGGGACAAACCTGACAAGGTTTTCCAGACACCAAGTCCAGTCCTGAGCTCAGGCTCCCTGGACCAAGCCCAGGGGACTGTGTAGGTGCTCCTGGTTCCAAGAGGCTCTTAGGAAATGGTTCAGACTCTCTGGGCACTCACAGGGCTGCCCCAGCAGCAACGTGTGAGCCAGTATCAACATGCTTTTGCAGCCAGAAGTTTTACAAAACTGAGCCCTGGGAGGGAGCTGAGCTGAGCAGAGGGAGCCCAACACCACAGAAGCTGCCAGCCAAAAGCTGCAAGGACTTGAGAGGCTGAAGGCAAAGCCGGCAAATTAATTGAGTTCTTTTATGCAAAGTGCAAGAGATTATTTTCATTGCATTTCTCCTGACTTCATTAAAAAGAACAAAAGCCCATGGGCTTTTTTTTAAGGTGCTGTTGAACATTTCCGAGGTAATGTTTTAAATGAAGACTAATATATTACCAAACCCAGCACTTAACAACAGTGGGAGCAGACAGGATCCCCAGGCAAGCATTAATCTGGACACCAAAAGGAAAGAAAAATGTAGCAACTGAAGACATCCTGACAACAAGCAGTTTAGACACATGCAATCCAGAGACCAAGCGGGAACAAGTACAAGGAAACTAAACTTCTAGAGAAGCTCCTGCACATCTACCATCAGACTCTGAGAAGAACTGAAACAAAATTGTTAAATTAATTATCCTAAATGCTGAGTACCTCAGATGTGGGAAACTCATTTTAAACACTGGAATGAAGCTTAAGGGCTACTAAGCAACTATTGTCTATCACTGTGAAATTACTCCAGCCAGTGTCCAGCTCTTGAACATCAGCTCTGAGCTGACAGTGTGATTTGCAAGACAGAAACGAAACCCACCCGGAGCAAGAGCTTGTAACTTCCAGTAAAAACAAAGACAACAAGGAAACTGATGTGTTTTGCCAAAAGAGATATATGCAAAAGTTTTTACTTAGTTGTTGTTGGGTTTTTTAAACAGAAAAATACAAGCTTTCGCAAATTGCTTCTCTTGCTCAGATTTCAGAGTCTGTTTTGCAGCCCTTCCATGTTTTCAGTGAACTTCCTTGGGACTGAAAGCATTGCAAGGAGCCAGGGACAGCGATACCTGCTTTCTTCCCTGCAGATTTTAAGTTGCCACTGTAAAACAACAGCATCTCACCAGTCCTTGGGAATTACACACCCCTTTTCCTATGGCAGGGGCCACTACCTGAGAAGCAAATGCCAAAAGCCTTGATACCAGGGAAAACTTGGAATTTTCTGTATGATCAGACAAGTGACATTACTGATTTCACCAGCAATGCTCTAAGCACAGTCTGCAGAAGAGCAGACAGAAAAGGTGCATTTTACGGATTGGCAGGAGACTGAAACGACCCAGGTTGTGCTCTGAGAATAAAGCGAGCACTCAGGTAGGTCAGGGAGAGAGGAGGAATAAGAGGAAGAAAGCTCCAGGTTAAAGGCAAGCGTGAAAGCATGGAAAGAACAGAAAGTCGCATGTCAGGAGCTCTGGGGCAGCAGGAGAGAGAAGACCTTCCATGCTGGAAGCATGTCCTCTCACAGCACAGATCCTGTCCCAGGAGGTGACCATCCCTGCCCTGGACAGGAGGCCAGAAACGTCTGAACCCCCCTGACCAGTGGCTGGAAGTAATCTGAAAATGCAGAGCAGTATTTTGTGCCCCTGAAAAAGCAGACCAGTATTTCGTGCCTCTGGGCTGACGCAAGTGTCTCCACCCCTTCATTTAGAAGGAGCATTAACTGGAAGGAGCATCCTTCCAATTAACTGAAACTTGGGATCACGAAAGCCAGTGGCCCAAACAGGTCAAGCCACAGCCTTCAGATCAAAGCTTTCTGCTGGGTGGGGGATTTGGCCATGTCTGACTCTGTGTGGTCACACATCACCACCAGCCAGCAAGGGACGCACAGAGGACAGACACTAACTATAGTGCACAGCAGGAGATGCCTTCTCAATCCTAAATTCAACAAATCTTCCCTAGATATGGATCCAAGGCCATGTTAATCACTTCTCCAGCACAGCTCCCAGTGCTACTTCGGTAGAACTCGAAGTCATGCCAGATAACCCAGGGAGACCTATATACGGTCCCTCCATACTGTGGTTCAGGCCACTTCATGAGGCCTTGTCACCTCAGTAAATCACAGGCCACCTCTAATACCCAAATGTCTACAGCCTCATTCCACTGACCCACAGCCTTGCTCCACTTCCTGTGGGAATACACATGGGGCTCCTCTCCAAGAGGTCCTGTCACAGCAGGAGGAAGAACTCTAAAGGTAGGAGCTTGTGCACACAGGTCCCCAGGCAGCAGCATGGAAGGCTGATGGCTCTGCAGGTCCCTGAGTGTGGCAAAGGGTGAGAGAATCCCCCAAATGGCCTCTCCACTGTTCTTGGACAGCTTCTGGAAATCTGGATGCTCTAAACACAGGGTGGAAACACAGCCTCTGGCCCCAGCATGTGGGATCACAGAATCACAGAATTATTTGGATTGGAAGGGGACCATGATGATCATCCAGTTCCAACCCCCCTGCCATGGGCAGGGACACCTTCCACTAGACCAGGTTGCTCAGAGCACCATCCAACCTGGGATGTGCTGCCCCAAGTCCCACTCTCGACCCTGGAGCAGGTAAGTGGGACTTGCCAGTGCTCGGTGACGTGGTAACCCATGACCCCACCAGCTTCACCCTGTGAGGCCATCTGGAAAAAACCCAACCAGTTCCTCGCTGCCAGAGATTTGGGAGTAACTCTGCCCTCGAGAGCCCTCCATATCTAGGGTTTGGAAAACAACCAACCCTCCCTCCAGCAACACCCAGATAAGGCTCAGCACAGGACACACCAGGACGGGGCTGTCCCGGTGACACAACAGTGTCCAGCTGCACCCACGAGGGGATGTGTCCTGTCCCCCCGCACCCCTTCGCCCACCAAACAAGCCCTGTAGCAGACCCTCGGGCAGGGGCCACCAGGCACTGACCGAAAGAACGGCGCGCTACTGGTCCCCCACTGGTGCTGCCATGGGAGTGGCCGGTCGGGCAAGCACCCAGCCCCGCAGCTGGCCCAGCGCACAGCCGGGACTGGTCGGAATGGGGCTCCCAGGGCTCGGGGCAGCTCCCGCACGGGTCTCCCAGGGAACGGGTGCGCGGGGCGGCAGATGCACGCGTGGGGCGCGGCGCCGCTCACCGTAGATCATGGCCAGCCCGGTCTCGTGGAGGAAGCGAGCGCGGCGGTGCTTGAAGAGCCAGATAGTGAGGATGGTGAGAGTGAGCAGCAGGATGAAGAGGAGGAGGTTGGCGCTGTCCT
>NW_008236209.1:7041182-7042074 GCF_000691975.1 Corvus brachyrhynchos
CCCTGGGGAGCTCGTAAGGCGAGGTTTGTGAGGGAAGGGCGTGCCTGGGACTGCCAGGGGGGCTGCGATGAGCCCTGGGGAAGCTGGGACGAGTCCTAAGGAACGGGATGTGGGGGACGAAGAAGTGCGCAAGAAGGGGGTAGGTGATCAGAGTTCAAGGGGGTTTGCAAGAGGGAAAAGAAATCCCCAGACAGACTTGGTACAAGGTAGTTTAGCGCGGCCACGCACGGCAGCGGGTGTTGTTTGTGCGCGGGGTGCTTTGGAGGGATGTCCTGCAGGACACACCCCGGCCCGGGCTCATGGGGACACGGGGTCCAGGGGAACCTGGAGGGTGGTCGTGCCTTCACACTGTGCCAAGGCATGTGGGTGGTGCCAAGAGCTGCCGTCAGCCCCGAAGTGGGATCAGGGTAAACTTCCCACCTTGTTTACCAGTTAATAGGGGCGATGCGTGGAGCCGGTGGGGCAAGGGCTGTAATAAATGCCAATGATCAACTTCAAGGTGACTTGTAGGAAACGCCCTCAAAGAATTGCCTTTGTGCCTTGGGGTCATGGAAGACCCAGGACGCTTAGCTGTGTGGGACCCTGGTGTTTCTTTGCTTTGCCCCAAGCCTGGCTCGGCCAGGGGCGTCCCTCCTGCACGTGCTGTGTGCATCCCTTTACCTCGTTTTTTCTTGCACTGGTTTCTCAAGCTTTGAGGTTAAACACGTGGAAAGCGGGAATTAACTCGGGCACCACTGGCCCTACGCTCTGTTTTCGGCTGTAAGGGATCCGGTCTGGCCCGGTGGAAGGAACGGGACCGGTTCGGGAGATGACAGCCCCCTCCTCCCTCAGCCGCCCCCCAGGACCATCCCCGGGGTCCACTCGCATTTTATCAATGGCCCCGCGTGGGAAA
>NW_008236209.1:7042752-7051353 GCF_000691975.1 Corvus brachyrhynchos
TTCGCCTACCTCCCGGCTGCTTCGGGTAGGGCCAGCCGTGCTCCGGAGCGGCGGAGCCTCACAGCGGCACCAGGGGCGGCCCAGCTGACACGTTTCTCGGAGCTACAGCCGTTTCTCTGGGGGTTCTGTGTTGCCAGGCTGTTTATTTGCATACACGGAGTGTTTGATGCATGCATGTGTTTCTGTTTTGTAGATCGTTCTTACATGAGGTTGACAGAAAAGGAAGATGAAACGTTGCCCATAGATGTAAGTTTTTGCAGTGTTTGAAAGGTGTAACGGTGAGGTGGTTTAGTCTCTCAATTGCTTCCTTTTAATGTGCTAGGCAAGCATTAAGGGTAAAGTAGTTTTTAAGTTGCACTTGCATCAGAGTTCCCACTGTCAAAAAGGACCACACTTTCCATCCCAACTTCCTGAGTATGTTGTAGTTGTCAGTGAAATCAAACCTCAGGTCCAGACCTCCCTCTTCTTTAGAACTATTCTGGAGCATCTTGTCCAGGATTCCCTGAACATAGCTCAGAGAGCTTTTGCATCCATCACCTCCTTTGCAGCATAAATATCCTGCACCCTCTGGCTCTGGTTGGTAGACATGTGTTTATCCAGTGTGACTGTGTGAATGTTTGATCCCAGCACAACTTGCTTCAGGGAGGGGGATTTTATTTACATTATTTGCTTGCTTTTCAAATTTCCACTTCAGTTATTTGTTTCCATTTCTCCTTAATCAGAAGGGCGGGGAGATCAGGTGCCAGAAGAGCCAGGCATGGCGCCTAGCCTGGGGCTCCACGGTGTGTTCCTGGCAGGAGTTTGGATCCTGGAGTGCACAGGAACACAGTGTTTGGTCTCAGGCTCTTGCTGAGGAGCTGTCGATTCAGTTGGTGCAACCCAGACTTGTGCTGGGGCAGCTGGAGCTCTGCCAGAGTTTTGCTGTGCAAATAGGAGGGATTTTTAGTTCTCCTGTGCCTCGGTTTCCCCACTGCTGGATTGCCCACCTCTATTTGCTGTCATTGGATGAAAAGCACAAGAGACACTGTGTGAAAGCTGAGATTTTCTGGTAAAAATGCAGAACGCTCAGTGATGTGTGTGTTGCACTGTGCTCCTTCTGTTGCAGATAGTCCTGCAGACTCTGCTGGCCTTCGCAGTCACCTGCTATGGGATAGCACATATTGCAGGAGAGTTTAAAGACATGGATGCCACTTCAGAACTCAAAAATAAGTATGTTTTATTTCTTCTTTTTGTACGCACCGGTATCCACTTCTCTGTACAAACTGTGCCATGAAATCACTCATCTTTAGCTCAGTCCTTCAATGCATGTTGTAGGCAGTGGCCTGAGGGGAACAGCCACACTTGGGAAGGCCAACAGTGTCTTGAGTTTTAGGGAGAGTTAGATAGCAGGCAGAAATTAAATAAACTTCTTGCTTTTCCTCATCCGAAATCCTGCTGTGCAGAGTTGGTTAGAGGAATGAAATGTGCTCGTAGGAAGTAGAGCTCAGGAATCACCACCTGTTGTTGTGACATGATCTCAGACTGCAGGGCTTGGCTCACACTCTGCTTGTGTTTGCTTCTTCATGAGAATCCGAGTCACTTGAATCTCACACAGTATATTCAAGGCAGGACGTGTGAAAGACTCTGAAGAAAATAAGGGATTTTGGATCAAGATTTTGAAGAGGATAGTTGGTTAGAGCACACCAAGGTCATAGGCTCAACCCCTGTATGAGCCGTTCACTTCAGAGTTGGACTCCATAATCCTTGTGGGTCCCTTCCAAATCAGAATATTCTGTGATTCCAGTAGGAAATCGGATGGGCAGATGTTGCCTCTCTGGCCATTTCCAAAACTACAGGGGAGTATGGAAAGTGAAAAAGTTGACATAATTGTATTTCAGAGTGTTCACGTAAAGCCTTTAGCTTGAGGCACCCAGGGGGCTGGAAAGCTGAACATCATCAAGGTGTTAACACAAGTGACAGCTGAACTAAGGCTGGCACATGGTGTGTCTGCAGGCAGCATCCACAGGCTGCCCCTGAGCTCAAGGAAGGAAGGGGAAGTTTGTGACATGGACATCTTGTGGTCTTTTTCACAACTGGCTGTGTATTTCCTCAGTGTTTCAGTTTAGGAAACTTAAAAGCAAGCAAGAGTTTTGGATTGAAAACTTGTATTTCTGTGTTCTAAAGTCAATATGCCCCAGACTGACTGTTCTAAACTCCTTGCTCTGAGAGAATTAACCTTGGCTTTTTACATTTATTTTGAAGGACATTTGACACATTAAGGAACCATCCATCTTTTTATGTATTTAATCATCGTGGTAGAGTATTGTTCCAGTCCCCAGACACAGTGAATTCTTCTTCAAACCAAGATGCTTTGTCATCCAGCTCGGCACTGAAATTTCGAAAACTTGAACCTCTGCGCCGCTAAGACTTTTACAGATGATAACCCAGGACACTGAGATGTAATATTCAAGTCGGGGATGTAAACACTTTTTTAATTTCTGGAGCAGTATTTATATTGATCTTCCAGACTTTATAAAGTATATATATATATATAAAAATATATATATATAAACTAATGACCTTCTTTGTACACTGTTAATGAGAATGACCGAATTGTGGATTGGCAATGCAGTGTAAATTCTACAGTTATGCTGTGAAACACATCTTCAAAGTTTCAGATATTAAAACGAGTTGCAGCTGACTTAACTTCAGTTAAAACAAAAAGCAAGCTAGTTTTTCCTGGAATTAATGTTCTTTGACAGGAGGGAATGTTTGAGTGTATTTATTTTCTCAGTTTGCTTGCACTACAGTCTATGGACCCCCTCAGAAATGCTGTGTGCACTGCATCACTGAACAGCAGGAAAAGGGGCAGCACCTGATCCTGGAATGCCTGTGGGACACCAGCACAGTGTGGCAGGGGAAGTCAAAAAGATTGCTTTCATTTTTATTTTTTTACAGTGCTGAAAAACAGTTGTGTGAAGGGTTATTCTTTTTTTTTCCTGGTTTTTCATTACCACATTATTTCCTCGTTGCCCTCCTTTGTTTCATGTCAGTTGCCCCAGGTTGCCTGGGCTGTGGCTGTGCATTGGTGTTTATGTGGGGGAGGCAGCTCACGTAGATAATCTGCCACGCTCCATGTTCACCCCCTGGGTCCATGTTCTCCAGCTGTGAACTGGGGAATGTGGAATGTTGTGAATGTGCTAAACGTAGTGTTGGCACCAGGTACAACCTCCAAGTCATCTTCATATTTAAGTATCAGTAAGAACTGTCCCTTCTGTCAGTGATCCAGGGGTAGGGTCCAGCAGCTTGCTCTGTTTGCTGGCACTAATCCAGGACAACTACTCCTTTTCTGCCAACAGAGCCTTTCACCTTGATTTTTTCCAGCTGAGCCCTTCATTGATTTAAGATTACTGTCTTGATTCCATGTATTAGAACTGATCATACTGTCCTTAATTCTTACTTATGTCTAAATTCTTATCTCCCCTCAGGGGCTGAATCAATGCTAAAATCTCTCTTGGTCTGGTATTTCACCTCCCTGACCCAGCAAAGGGAGGGTAGGTCGAGGTACTGGTGGGGCCAGCAAGAATTTTGCCTGGTTTGAGGATGTTTTTCTGGCACAGTGGAAACTCAGCCTTTTGTCCTGGCATCTGTGGAGTTGTGTTTGGGTTTTTTTTAAACTATTAAGAACTGTCAAAGGCAAAAAGCTTGGCAAAAATACTGTGTAAACCGAAGCCTCTTTTTCTAGCTCTGCCCGTCCTATGGAGTGGGTGCCCCAGTGCTTGAGCAATATCCGTGGCTGCTGCTCTACAATCACTCTTAAGCATCTGGGTTTGATTAGAAAGGGTTACTCTGCCAACTGAAAGCATCTGAGCTGCAGGATTAGTTCCTAAAGTGTCCTGGTTCCCCTCTTGCTGGCGTCACAAATCGGCTCCTGCCAGCACCAAAGGCCTTGGAAATAGTATTGGGTCATCTCTCCATTGGGGACAGAGCTGTTCCCTTGGGGAATAGGGCTGCTGTGCGGCAGCTGCTGCACAGAGGGGAGGCTGAACATGGGCCAGGTGACCTTCTGGGACAGAGGAGAGACAGAATTAGCAGAGGGAGGGAGGACAGCAGGAGCTCAGTAACTACTGTAGCAGATGGGTCCTGCAGCCATGGTTGCACTGAGCCCTTTGCAGAGGGTCTTAGAGCAGAGCTGCTCACGTGGAACATCTGAGAAGCCCCATTCGTGCTGCTGGAAGGCTACAGGGACCTGTCTGAGTTGAGAGGTGCTGCTGTGGGACAGGGAGGTGGAGAATGTCACCTGCTCGGACCAGGTCCTGCTGGGAGCACCCTGGGGTTGTGACAGGGCCCTTCTCATGAGGAGTAGCCTCACTCTGCAGCAGCAACGGTTCTATCACAAAGCTGTACAAATTATTTTTTCTTACTGATCTCACAATGTCAAATAAAAATTGATATCCTTAAAGTGTTTGTTTGTTTATTTCTGACCATTCTGGAGTCTGCTGCAGCAAATCCCAGGTCAGTGACTATTTAAAAGTGACTGCCCAGCACTGACATGAAGTGATTGCCTTAATTATGGCAGCTCTGTGTGAAAGTGCTGTCTGGCCTGGTGTTCATTACTGGGAGGTAAGATTAGTAAGGGGGATCAAAATAGCTGCAAGTAGCTGAGTAAAACATATAGGAGGGAAGTAGTACCAGCCTGGGGCTCTGCTTGCCTTTGAGGCTCCTCATCATCCTCTCTGGCAGAGCTGACATACTTGTCTTCAATTTAACCACAGTAAAGGCTTTTCTACCATGTGCTAATCTCCTGCCATCCCACGGGACAGGCTCCTGCAAAGTCTGGTATTGCAACAGTCCCTGGGGGAAACACTCAGGCTGCTCCTAGGGCTGGCGATAGTTAAAATCCTGGACTTGAGCAAGATCACTTTTCACTCCCTGCTCTGCTTTTCCACTGGGCGAGGTTGGAAAGTTAGCAAAGCACTGGAGGAGTTTACTCAACTACAGCATCCATCAGGATTGCACCAGAGAGAGCAAGAGACTCACCCCTCATCTACTTTCTATGCTGCTGCAGCTCTGCATCCAGCACACAGTACAAGGGGGTAAAACAGCAATAAAACCGGTCTTCTGGGAAGGGGCACCTTAGCCAGCTCCCAAAGCCACCTTGTGCTTACCTTGCAGTGTGGGGTTCTTCACAGATGAGTTTCTCTTCTTCAAAAGCAAAGCAAGAGTTGAGCCAAGCATTTCTTGAATTAGACTGGAGAGCTTCCAGCCTCGCCCAATGAACATTTACACCCGTTGCTTTGGCTACAAGCTGTGATATTTCTGCTACATTAAATAGTAAAATAAAAAATAGGTGCTGGTGATTTCCATTCATTACTGAAGTAGCAGGTTTAATCTGCATTAATTTCAAAAAACCACCTGGGTTTTTGAACTATTCTAGTGAGAGCTCAGTGGGGAATTGGTAAGGAGGGCAGGAGTCATTTACACCCTTGTAGGTGAGGGGATGGGGACCATGGCTTGTGTCAGAGATCGTTCACTGGTGGAGCCCTTCCATGTGAGGCCAGAATGGAAGTGCAGCTGGCAGAAGTACTTACACTAGAGGTCAATAGGGCTGAACTGCAGCACCATGTGTGGAAATCCCTCCTGGTTACACATCTGATGTGTCCCCTCCATGTGTCCCAGATGGAGCCATTGCTGCAGTCTGGTGCCAGGACCCATGTGGTCTGTGCCCCACTGCTGCCCAAAGCTGGAGCACAGCTTTCTCGGGAAAGCTGGCAGCTAACAGGCCCTTCCAGGTGCTCTGGAGCACCCACACAGTTCCCCTCACTGGAGAAAGCAGAGAATGATGATTACTTTCTATTGATTTTCTATTGATGATTTTTGGTTTCCTTACCGCTTGCTTCCCACGGTTTGGGTTCTCTCGCCCTTTACCACACTGCAGCAGATCTACCCTTCTCCATCTCTGACACCCTCAGCAAGGACATTAATTTTGGGGACATCCTCCAGCTGGATACAGCCCTCCTCACCAAGAGTGGCACCATTTCTGCTCCCTTTTGGGACCACCTGCACCAAACGGCAGCAATTTTCCACCAGACGATTCGGGAAGGCTGAGGCTCACCCCACAGGATCTGGGGCCACAGTGCTGCCCCTGGGCCCCTCAGCCGGGCAGAGAAGTTCTGCAGTTCCCTGCTGTCCTGGCCGTGCTGTGCCAGACTGGCAGACTGCCTGCGGAGGGGAAGGGCAAAGCAAGGCTATTTTGAATGTTAAACAAGCAGAAAAGATTTTGGTACCAGCTCTCCACAGCCAGCACAACAACAAAGGCAAAACACTCCTTAGATTTGGCCTTGAGGTTCACCTTGAAGCCATAATCACCAGGGGCAGAACCCCGGTGGAAATAAAATCTGATATTCCGGCAGGTGAAAGCCTTTTAATCAACCCCAGGTTGGTCTCAGTGACACAATGCCATTTCAAAACACTTTGGACTGCAATGAAAGCTACATCTTTAAAATGGCAGCGAATTAATTTTCCTGTCCTGCTAACTTAATCCTTTTTCCAGCCAAGAAAGGCAAATGGGAGTTCACAGAGCAGCGAGGCAGCCGGGAGCCTGGCAGCGCAAGCAGGAACACAAGCTCCAGGGCTCCTTGGCAGGGGCCCAGGCTGTGTGGTGTCACAGCTTCCCAGGCCATTTTAATAGGAAGGGAGATAGAAAAAAGAATTAAAAGGTGACATTTGGATTATCAATGGCTCATCCTATGCCAGTGGTCCCAGGGAACCCAAAGCCCCCCATACAGAGAGATGTGGCTGTTTATTCCCCATTCCTATCCCAGTGCTGCCAGGCAGAGCACCCAGCACTGGCAGTGCCCTCCCTGCCCAGACTGGTGCTGGCTGAACCAGTTTCCCCAGGATCTGCCAGAGGCAGGTCATGCTGCAGGGGCACTTCACTTTGGATTTCAGAAAAAAAAAAAAAAAAAAAAGGAAAGAAAATATTCCCCTCCTCCCCCAAAGTATTTCTGCTGCGTATTTTAGAGCAGTTCAGGGCCAGCCACAAAACACCAGTGCTGATGTCCTCGGAGCTGCTCCAGAATCCCTTGTCCCTGCCCCAGGAGGTCTCTGCTGCAGTGCAGGATGCAGGAGGAGTATCCTGTGTGCACAGCAAACACTGAAGCAGTGACTGATTCCCCACCCCGGATGCAGAAGTGCACAAAACAAGACGCATCCCAAAGTAATTTTGAAGCAGCCAGTTAGGCAGGCACTTCAAAGAGGGCCTTCTCCTCCCAACATCCACACCAAGCTGTCACTCCCTGGGCCATTACCGGTGCCTTCAAGGCACCCACAGGCCTGGGTGAGCCCCAGCGAGGGCAATCCCAGGGAGGCACCACCTCCCCAGCACAATGTAAAGCACATGGAGGGGAGAGAAGGGGCCAAATGATGCCACCTCCTTACCCAAGGCCACCATGCTGCTCTACAGCCTCCTGTCACACACAGATCTCTGCTGAGGGACCTTGGGGATGGTGGCACCATTTCAATGTGAAGTCACCACCATCACTCTGAAGCTAGAGCTGGCTGCTCCTTCCATACCTATTTGAATACAGCACCTTCAGATCACAAAGGAAAAACCACAGCAGAGCAAGGCCCATGTTCATCTCCCACGGGAGGGACCCACATATCCTACCCCACATATCCTACAGGATGCACCAGGGCTGGTTAAAAATCCCAAGTCTGCTGGTGGTCAAGCACAGCCATGGCCATGCTGCTGCCTTGGGTTGTCCAGGGCTGGCAGGGGGGGACAACCATGGAAACAGCCTGAGCTGTCTCCCAGCATGGGAGCAGCAGGCAGGGGAGCTCTGCAAGGCACTCTCTTCTCTGCCTTTGCTTCTTGTGCTCAAGCAGCAACTGCAGAGCTTGAAAGGGGCAGACCTGAGGCTCAACCCCACCACATTCCAGGAGCAGAGCAACAGGATGCTCCACAGAGATGAAGTGCAAGTTAAAACAGGGGCAGTGAAGTAAGGAGTGAGTCACGTCAGATGAGTTCCAGACAGAGCAGAGCACTCCATCAGCATGAAACCCCCCTTTCAGGGCCCCACACCAGCCTCGCACTGAGCACAGTGCCGACCTCCCAAATTCACCACTGGTCAATCCCTCAGAGCAGCTCCCACCTCATGCCTGAGGATGAACGGGGAAAGGCTTTCAACCTCTTTCTGGCTTCCTATCATGACAGGAGCTGTCCCTTTCATCTCCTTACTTTCACAACCCCTTCTCCCTTCAACAGTGGGCACACTGAGTCCAGAGGTGGAAGGCAGACCCTGGGAAGGAGAGCCTGTTTTATCTACATCCACAGGAATCCAGCTTTGACCACCTGGAACCCCGACAAAAAACAGCTTTCAGCTGCCCCACGAGGCCAGAGCCTCCTCAGGGGTCCTGATGTGTGAAGAAAAGCCATCACCATCACTCAACCTATTTATCCAGCAACCGTTTCCCTTCACAGTCTGGGCCGTGACTCACCAGCAACTGCCTTTCCTGCGGGGAATTCACAGACAGTTCCCAGGAGTCGCTCTGACCCGGTTTCACCTGCTGGAAGCCGCAGGGGCTGCCGGCGCAGCAGCTTGGGGAGAGACTTTCCCGCCC
>NW_008236209.1:7051454-7055211 GCF_000691975.1 Corvus brachyrhynchos
TGTTCTGACAGAACTCCTGCGGGAGGGTTTGCTGGATGTGATACACTTAAAACAGCCTCTTCCAGAGCTCCCGAGTCCCCCACCGTCTCCTTTTCCGCTAATGATCATCTTGAATAGCGGCTTCTAAGTTCTGTGTGTGCAGAGGGAGGAGCCCTGAACCCATGGATGCCAGAGGCATTTCAAAATATGCTTTCACTCAGCTGGGAAAGGAAAGGTGCTGGAGCAGCTTGGGTCAGAAGCCAAACCGACAGGGTTGGGCAGCTTCTCTACAGCCCTGCTATCTTCCTTTCCAAGCTCCTGCTTTTTTCTGGCCCCAAAAACACACTTCCAGCAAAAAGGCACCCACTGCAGCCACCTCTGTGTGGAAGCAGTAGGCAGCCTGTCCTGTCTCCACCTCATGCCGCTCTGGTGCCAGGCCCAGGCTGGCAGGTGGAAGAGCACAGGGAAAAAGGAACCCAATGACACATACAAGAGCCCAGCAGCCAGTGTGTTGGTTTGTGGTGGGGTTGTCCATACCAGGGAAATAATTGAAGTGTGCAAGACCAAATTAGGCCACACATTTTATAATCATCTTTGCTAGTGAAACACTGTATGACCTTGGGTAAGTCCCTCCATCCACCTTTAAGGAGTCTCTCAGAGGAGAGCCACAAGACTTTAATTAGCAGCCCTGAAAGTGCTCGAGATAGTTTCTCTCTCTTCCAAAATAACCAACTGCAGATGAATTGGAACAATCTTATTTTCAAATTCTGCAAGCAACTGGGATCCAGGCCGCTCTCAGATCAGTCACTTCAACAACATAATCAAAGTTAAATGTGCCAGCTGTGCATGAAGGGTTTTAATATGCTGTGCAGACTGGAAAACAGCTCAAAGAATCAATGTTATTTTTCCATGGCTGGGATGTCACTGTTGAGCAGCTGCATTATAATCATCTGCAATCGGCAAAATGCCTTTTTTTTTTATCACTTTCTAGTCTTGGGGAACAGGGCTCATTTTTATTTCTGTCCTACTTAGGAAAGCACCCTTGATCCCTGAGACACCCACTGTCTGAGACTGCCAAGGGATCAGGCAGCCACTACACAGTGTGCTCTGACCAGACCTGTGGCTGCTCAAATCCCAAATACCCCGACAGCCTCCTCAGCACTGAAAGTTGTGCCCAGACAAGAACTGCTCACGCTGCTACCACCACCTCCAGAAACAGTAAGTGCGTTTCCACAAACCCAGCAAAAATCAGCTCCAGTTACCTACTGTCACATATCAAAGACCTGAGATGGTTCCACAGCAGTCCCTCCCTGTGGAAAACCTAAGCACAGCCCAGCATCCTTCTCTGCAAGGGCCACCTCTGCACAAACACATCGGTCACAGCTGCCAGATGAAGCAAGGGGGAGGCAAGTCTCCCTACCTCATCCTTTACAAAAGACTGAACCTCTCTTTGATATATTCTACACACTAAATATTTATAGATACAATTTAACATTAAAATATGCACCTACTCTGGAGTAAATGACAAGAAACAGGCTGACCACAGAAAAAAGAGTTTTGCCCTAGTAACTAACAAAATGCTTTATAACTCTCTCCTCCTGTTCAACATCCTGCAGGGCTCTAAGTATTTTGTAAATGAGCACATGCCGTGGGGATCATTCCCAAAAAGCTCTGTCCCTCCTACCAGCTGCTCAGCAGTGGCAAGTGGAGCACAGGGATAGAGCAAATTGCCAGAGGTGTGCAATATTTTAAGGGACATTATGCAAGACTGTTTGCATCAGAGGAGTGACAGTGACTGAGATGACAGCAAGCATATACAAAGCCAAGGATCCAGCTACTTCCATTGCAGCTGGAGCCGATCCAGGACTAGGAAATAGCTGTGAAATTCCCACTACAGATGTGAAGATAAAACTTCTCCAAGCTCTCAAAAAACCCAGATCTCCAGCAAAAATCTCATCAGAGGTTTCCATTCCACTGCCTTTCCCAGGCCAAACTATTCTTTTGGACTTCAATAAAAATTGTTTGAGAGCTTCAGCCCAAGCTCGAAATCTGAAGAAATATGCAGCTGCTTTGAGCACTTCCCAGCTCCTGGTAAAGGGCAATTTGCTTTACATGGTACCAGCAGTCCCCATTGCTGGCAAAGCCATGTGGCTGAAGGCAGGTGCAGCTCAGTTCTTCCACTGCCTACGGAAATATCCTCCAGCATTTACCACGAGGCTGTACAAGTCTGTACAATTTAACTCCTTCCTTGGCACATCCATCCTCTGAACTCTGAGTAATCAGCTGCTCAAGGCACCAGATCTGTGCTAGCAGCCCTGAGAAGCATCTTGTACACTTTTAAAATTAAGGCTCTAACATGGAAGAGGTGAGGTTGAACCACCTCCCACAGCACACAAGCAGCAACTGCCTTTTCCACCAGCTATTCCCACAGCCCCCGCCTGCACTCCCAGCTCCATGGACAACAACACGGCTCCCCTGCCATGCTGCTTTACCAAGAGACAACACTGCATCACAGACAGAGAGAAGAAAAACACCAATGCCAAAGCCAAGCCAACAGTCTACTTCCAGGGATGAAACAAGATGCCAGGTTGCAGCTCAACTGAATGGATAATTTCAGTTAAGTTCAACATTTTTCATTTAGTCTGTCCTCCTTGAAATGATTCCAAGATTCACATTTAGAATACAGCTTAAGTCCTGCATGCCACAAGATAAATCCCAAGGCATTCTTCTTCTCCCTTCCCACTTAGGATAGACTTCAACTTGTTTTTGCAGACCTGCAAGCAGCAGCTCCTTTTAAATCCAGTGACTAACATCCTTCCTTCAGATCTCTGCCAAACCTCCTTTCTGCCAGATTTGAAATGTCTTTGGCCTTGTTTTCTGCTTAACTAGATTGCACATTCTCAAGACAAGCACTCTCAAGTCCATTTGCTAAAGGTGTGATTTTGCCATGTTGCTGGTATGAAACACTGTAATTGAGCTTTATAGGTTTTGATAATAGTTTGTTTCTGTTTGATAATGCATTTCTTGTACTTTTCCATCAGAAGTTTAGTTACTAAAAACCAGATAGATACTAAAAAAGTAGATACTAAAAAACAGACCAAAAGAAATCAAACTCAACAGCCTATGCTGCTGCCATTTCAAACAAGCAGTTTAGAGGAAGAACCTGGAGAAAATTACCAGATGAAAAAGAACCCCAAAAAATAGGTTTGGGGGTTTTTTTACAGTTTCCTGCAAAGGAAGACATACCAATTGCTTGACCACAACACAGTAACAGCCTCTTCAGCTGCAATTTTGGAAGATGACAATCACTCTTTGATGCTGGTTAAACCTGGCCAGGAATACACGTGCCCACCATAAATGCACTGTGCCCCCGGAACTGGCAACAGCAGCATCCAACAGACACCTGCCATGGTGACGGGCCTGGGAGCTACATGGCTTACAAGGAAAAACCCTTCATGTCTACGAGGGAAAAAATAAAGATAACGCGCTCTGAGGAGGCTTAGGCAAGAGAGGGTCAGAAAATGGACGCAGCAGAACTCGAGTACACAGGTATCCAGACTCCAAAGCACCTCATAACCCTTCTACCCAAGGAAGGCAAGTGCTAAATTTGTTAATCCAGATTGTTAAACAGTGCTCCTTACAGGAAATAGTCTTCTTCCCTACTTCCCAACATTATTTCAACCTTACATAAATAAGGGCTCAAAAACATAAGTTTGAGCAAAGCACAAATGGCTTCCAATTCCAGGATGCCATCAGTAGACCCATCCTCTCTCCTGAA